>NC_064627.1:887413700-887724227 GCF_023864275.1 Schistocerca cancellata | reverse complement strand
AGATTTCCCTCCATTGAGAATGACATGCTGTGTTATGTTTGCAAGAAACTTTTCAGTCCAGCCACGTAGCTGGTTCGATATTTCGTAATTTTGTTCATTAGGCAGCAGTGCGAAACTGTATCGAACTCTCTACGAAAGTCACGGACACAGTATCTGTCTGTACTGCGGTATATACCGTTTTCTTGATCTCGTGAACGAACAGAACGAGATGGGTTTCACACGATCGTTTTTTTCGGAACCTAAGCTGATCTCACAAAGCAGATTTTCCGTCTCCAAAACGTCATGAAACGCAGTTCGAAAATGCTACAACAGACTGACGTCAGAGATACAGGCTTATGGTTTCGTGCTTCTGCTCGACGACTTCATGATACCTGTTTTCCTGTTCAGCGCTGAGTCGAAAGTTCGAAGCAATTGGTAACTAGAATGTTCTTTTAACATGTCGATTCTTAGATTAGCTGATGAAGATTATTTTCGGGTAAGGCTTTCAGACCAATTTCTACAACCTGCCTTAATTATTCAGCCCTCTGAGTCTATAGCTGGTTAGCTGAGATCGCCACCTTACACTACTATATGACCACGAAATTTACGTGACATATTCTCCACGTTTTCTCTCAAATGGCACGCCAATACTGCTCTTGAGGCATAGACGGAAAGGGGGGAGGGAGAAGGTGTAAATTAGGGTAACCAGATATCCATTTCTTAACGGTACTGTCCTTTCCTTTCGTTCTCTGTCGTGGTGTAACTCAACATATTCAACAGAACACCGAATGTCCAGCGTTTCGTAATCAGCAATAACGTTACCTCTTTTGTTTTCGCAGCATTTTGTGTTTTTATTTATTTTTGTGGCAATTTAGTGTCATAAACGCAGCTTTTTTTTAATATTTCCTTGAGGCTTGCTTTGTCTTCAACGCAAAGATAGAACAAAGGAGCATTATTTCGGTCACGGGATGAGGATATTCCCCGTCATCATGCTCAGTGCCACTGCCTTATGCGTGACCTTAGCTATTTGTATCGATCATTTGCTACTGCAGAAATGAAGCAAAAATGTAACAAGTTTTCGTTAAAGAACGTTATAGCGTTAACGAATAGCAATTTTATTTCTAGTTATGAATTATCTACTCACTGTTAGATTACATAAATTTCCAGCAGAAGCAACGAACCCTTGTCTTGGGGCTGTTATAGGCAACAATGAGAAGTAAGTGTCAGTTTCAACATGGGGTTCGACAAGCTTGCTTTAGTGCGCTCCATCGTCTGTTATTTGATATATGTGAAAATAGCTCTTGGACGTTAATATAGGGAAATGAAAGTGTTCTTTCTCGAAAAATCGTGAAATAGGCGTTCCCTTTCTTGAAGGGAACCACGCGTGAGAAGGTAGAATGTAAATTATGTCATTTAGTTTTTTCCTTTCAACATGGATGACGTGCCGATATAACACAGCACATAAAGAAAAAGAAGCATATATTGGTAGTTTCTGCGAGTGCTTCAAGCAGCATAACTTCCTTTGCAAGTACGAATAAACAACAAACAGAGGGAAATAAACGTATGGCTGCGGAAGAAGTCCTGCTCGTGTTCCATACCACCAAACATGACCACCTCTCCGTTCAATGGACTGCATGGATCTTCTCATCAGACAGCTATTTCAGAAGAAAGTCGTATGTTCTTAAAATGTGAGTCGATTGTAGTAAACGTACCTAGTGTGCGAAGTTCAGTCAGAACTTAAAGATGCTAAGTATGTGTCTGGGATGGTTGGTGCATTAAATCACAAAAGCGTAAAGCTAGTGCAGATTCTAGCTAGGTATTTCATTCCAGCCAAAAGTATTCAGTGCAAAGTAGTTTGTCTTCAGAACACTGGTGGAGGAACAGCAGAATTATTAGCTAGCTATTTTCTGGATATTTAAAAAAGCAGTTGACGAGATTGTCGCATTTTTTGCAGACAGCTTTAATACCAATTTTGGTGGGTACACGAGGGCAGGAGCAAACAATGTTAATTCGAAAGTGGACAATGTTCTCAAGACGAACATTCGAGGTGTCGGTTGTGTAGCCCATGTGGTACACACTGCAGTTCAAACAAATGCAGACATTCTTCGCATTAACATAGAAACACTAGTGAATACAATTTTTCACTGTGCGTTTGGAGGAACTGAAATCATTTTGTGATTTCCTTGATACTGAATAGAAGCAACTTCCAGGTAGTATTCAAACAGGATGCTTGTCATTGTTGCCAGGAGTTACAAGACTATTGATATGTATGAAAATTTGATATCTTATTTTCCGTTTCAGAATAGGTGTCCTACGTTAATTTTAAGAGCCCGCAGTCACATTTTTGGCTTCATTTCATACAAAGCCCATTGAAAATGTTTTCAAATTCAATCCAAAGTTGGAAAGAACCATGATTTAAATTACAGAATCAGCTGGGGAGGTAGATCTACGTAACGGAAAAATCAGTAACAGGAAATGTAGCAAATCTGAAACATCAGTTTTTTCTTCAGTTTCAATTAACTTGGAAAAGAAAGGCATTTTCACTCAGTAAAAATACGAGACGATTATCAATTTACTTTAAGACACTGTTTTGTCTTGTTTATAAAAGTGGCTTCTCCATTTCAACTTCGGAAATCATTTAATTGGATAATACTGAAGAATTCGGTTCCATGGGCTGAACAGTTAAATGGTTCGAAAATTTTTAAGACAGTAGGATCTTGGGCAACATTTTAGATAGATGAAGATGTATTGCTTGATGAGATGGGGTGCGTGAACAAGGTACTCGAGAAATTAGAGGAAGGGGAAAAAGGTAATTTGGAAACAGATAAAAAATGCTGTGATTTATTCGATACAATTAAAGTACAGGTACTTTGTAAGTAGGCTGTTTAGGTTCTTATTGGCAACGTTACATAGCACTCTGAATGAAAATCACTGGCTGTGCTGTGTGCAGTCTGTGGCTAGTTTGCATTGTTGTCTGCCATTGTAGTGTTGGGCAGCTGGACGTGAACAGCGCGTAGCGTTGCGCAGTTGGAGGTGAGCCGCCAGCAGTGGTGGATGTGGGGAGAGAAATGGCGGAGTTTTGAAATTTGTTATACTGGATATTATGAACTGCTATATATATTATGACTATTAAGGTAAATACATTGTTTGTTCTCTATTATAATCTTTCATTTGCTAAGTAGAAATATAGAGACGCTTATGAAATTTGTTCATGCTGTACCAGCCACAGATGCTGTTGTCGAAAGGATATTTTCAGTTGTATATTCCCTTTGGATTGATGAGAAGAAGCGTTTTACCATGAAACTATTCAATCAGTTGCAAAGAGGTTTACAGAATGCTATTTAGCAGTTCACGAGAGAGTGAGTTACTGTAAAGAGTTCAGCGATATAATTTTTCTCACCAAAATCGACAACAAACCAACATCGACAATGATAATTCAGTTACACACGCCAACGTCTCAAGCTTAGGATGAAGAGAGAGAGAAAGAGTAATACAGTGCATAAAGGGATATGGAAATCTAATAGTGATGGGGTTCTGGAATGCAGTAGTAGGGGAAGGAGTGGAAGAAACGGTTACAGGAGAATGTGAGCTTAGGTCAAGGAATGGGAGAAGAAACACTAATTGACTCCTCTAATAAATTTCAGGTAGTAATAGCGAATAATCTGTTCAAGAATCATAAGAGGAGAAGCTATTGTCGGGGAAGGCCGGGTGATGCTGGAAGATTTCAGTTAGATTACGTCATGGTCAGTCAGAGATTCCGAAATCAGATACTGGATTGTAATGCGTACCCAGGAGCAGATATTGACTCTGATCACAATATAGTAGTGACGAAGAATAGGCTGCGCTTTAAGATATTAGTCAGGCAGAATCAATACTCTAAGAATTGGGATACAGAAGTACTAAACAAAGACGAGATGCGGTTGAAGTTCTCTAAGGCTATAGATACAGCAACAAAGGATAGCTCAGTAGGCAGTACAGTTGAAGAGGAATGTACATCTCTAAAAAGGGCCGTCACAGAAGTTGGGAAGGAAAACATAGGTACAGAGAAGGTAAGAGTGAAGAAACCGTGGGTAACAGAAGAAATATTTCAACTGATCGATGAAAAGAGGAAGTACAAAAATGTTCCGGGAAACTCAGGAATACAGAAACACAAGTCGCTGAGGAATTAAATAAATAGGAAGTGCAGGGAACCTAAGACGACATGGCTGCAGGAAAAGTGTGAAGACATACAAAGAGATATGATTGTGGAAGGACTGGCTCAGCATACAGGAAGGTCAAAACAACCTCCGGTGACATTAAAGGCAAGGGTGGTAAAATTAAAAGTGTATCGGGAATTCCAATGCGAAAAGGTGGAAAGAATATATTGAATGTCTCTTTGAGGGGGAAGATTTGTCTGATGTGATAGAAGAAGAAACAGGGAGTCGATTTAGAAGAGATAGGAGATTGTAACGCCGCTTCCTTTGGACGAAAAATGAAGATCACAAAAATAGTACCCCAAAGCCTAAAACTCCCAAAAATCAAGTTCCAAATTTCATAAAAAAAGAACAAAACGAAGTCCCTTTTGGAATAATGTTACTTGAATAGTAGCACGTAGATAGAAAAGAAATTCAGTACCAAGTAACTTAGTGTTTTGAAAAAGAAAGAAATAAGAAAGATAGAATCCATTAGTTTCAAAATAATATACTAGTAGTTCGAAAAGTGCCGTAATTAGAAATCAAAGAGTTGGACGAAGGATCTCAAAGAATACCCCTTATGAGTACTCTTTGAGAATCGGGTGTAATACCTAAGAAAGAGCCATGTATTGTTACCGTGTTACGAGGGTTAGCCGGAGCAAGTCTTTCCTCAGCGTGTGCTCGTATACGTGGGCGCGACTAGACGGTTTTTTGGAACGCTAAAGATTTGCGATCTACTACGACGCACTGAACTGGTCAGAAGTAAATCAGTAACTTCAGATAGGATATCACTTGGAATCCACATAGTGAAAGATTCGAAATTCTATTAAATTAAATATTTTCAGTAAAAGACAGGACATTACCGAAAGTTAGAAACTATTAATGATGGACCGATATAGAAACTGAACTTTGAAACCGAAATGTGAGAAAAGAATTAACTTTCGTAAAATCAGTTAATTGACTCTGGAACCTGCATAACATGTTCGACTGAAGTATACATCCTTAATTCCACCCAGATAGGAAAAGCTACTTCCTTACGGCAATGTTAGGATGTCAAAATAGTTCAATATACCAGCATTCAGTGTTATTACTTCGTTAATAACTTCTTTCAATCCATTCAATATTGTGTGCTCAGTAATAACTATATGTGCGACGACATTGATGTCCAAGGAACGCGGCGTGCATAAATACTCTTTGCCGCATTAACAAATTATCGCTCTCTTATGAACTATTATGCTGTAGCAAACTGAATAACTTCAGTGGAGATATTGGTGTTGTGTATGTACTGAAGCTACGAGTAATACTGGAATAGGAACTGATATATCCCTATGTGCAGCAATGTTTAAATACGCCGGGGAGCACGTAATTGCTTGACCTGATCGAGACTGTCGGGTACAGCTAAACTGGTGGCTGTCCGACCTTTGCTTAACGTGATTCGGAAGAATGAAGACCTTCAGTTGAGTAACAATAACTTTATTGCGAACGCGTATCTTGCGAATCCCGGCATGTATGGACAGATCGGAGCTATAAAATTTGCTTCCGGCCTAAGCAGAGTATCCTTAATCCTCGGAAAACTTCCGTAATCAGGAGAGGAAACAGTACTCGTCCACACAAGTCAGGAGGCAAGGAACTACTAATCTCTATATAACAAGGAATAATAACAATAAACCGAACGTATATAAAAGATAGAAAACACAGCGCCTCTAGAGGCTGGGCGCGGAACTACACCAACGTCGCGTAGAGTAATTGCTACAGCACCACTGCACTGACACACGCGCACAGCACACACACACACGGCGAGCTTGAATTAGCGCGCTGCAGCGTCGCTACATCAGCCCCCCGGGCGGAAGCGGAGCGTCGGCGTCGAGATACCGCGCCGGAAAGTGCACCCGACGTCCAGAACGGGTCGTCCTCGTCGGAGGAGGAGGAACAACGTCAGGAGGTGGATGTTGTGCTGCGTTGGGCGGCGGATGTTGAAGAGCCGGCGCCGGAGATGTGGCGTCAGTGTCTGGAACAGCGGTAGGTGAATGCCTGCGACGAGGTGCCGCTAGTGGGGTGTCAGGAAAAACATACGCAGGTTTAACCCGATTCAACGCGACATTCGTAGCTTTGCCGTTCACTAGGATATCCATGGTGTGGGCACCGCGCCGTAGCACTTCATATGGACCAGAATAAGGAGCTTGTAGAGGCGGTTTGACGCCCTCAGTGCGGAGCATGACGTGACGACATTGTTCCAGGTCCTGGTGCACGAAAGTGGGCGGCTTGCCATGACGTGTGGCTTTCGGAGGGCGAATCTTTGATACATGGTCCCTCAATCGTCGCAAGAAATCCGGCTGGCCAGTAGACACTGTCTCTGTGGCATCAGCGTCTACAAAGTCACCAGGAAGGCGCAGTGTTTCTCCATAAACCAGTTCTGCCGCTGACGACCCCAGGTCTGGTTTGAAAGTCGTCCGTATGCCTAACAAGACCACCGGTAGTGCGGTTGTCCAGGTTTCTTCGTGGCACATCAGCGCGGCCTTCAAACAACGGTGCCAGCGTTCGATCATTCCGTTGCTTGCTGGGTGATAACTTGTGGTCTTATGGTGGGTGTAACCACAAAACTTGGCCAGCTGTGAGAACAGGTCTGATTCAAATTGCCGTCCGCGGTCAGTGGTAATATGTAGTGGGCATCCAAATCTTGCCAACCAAGTCATTGCAAAAGCGGAAGCTAATGTGTCTGCTGTGATATTATCCACCGGCACTGCTTCCGGCCAACGTGTAAAACGGTCGATCATTGTAAACAGATATCTTTGCCCGTTCGAAGGTGGAAGTGGTCCGACTACATCTAAATGAACGTGGGCAAAGCGGGCGGTGGTATCCGGAAAATCGCCGATCGGTGCGTGTACATGGCGGTTAATCTTGCAGCGTTGGCACTGAAGACAAGATTGGACCCACTCGCGGCAGTCTTTTTGCATGCCTGGCCACACAAAACGTTGCGATACTAGGCGGAATGTCGGGCGTACCCCGGGATGGCACAATCCATGTACTATATCAAAGGCTTGTCTTCTAAAAGCCGGCGTCAGAAAGGGACGAGGTCGGCCGCGAGAAACGTCGCAGTATAGCTGTGTATCTTCCCCCGGAACATCAACGAGTTTCAGTTGCACTGCGGAAGCCGTGTCTTTGACATAGGCAAGGAGTTCTTCGTCGTCTCTCTGTGCCTGTGCCAGTGCAGGAAAGTCTATGGTACTGGAAACACTGCTGATCCGTGAAAGGCAATCCGCAGCAATGTTGTCGATCCCAGAAATATGTCTAATGTCGGTAGTAAACTGGGCCACGAACTCAAGGTGACGAAATTGACGGGGAGAGCAGTTGACACTATTCCGACGGAAGGCGAACGTGAGTGGCTTGTGGTCTGTATATATCGTGAAAGTTCGCGCTTCCACCTGGGGGCGAAAATATTTCACTGCCTGGTATACTGCCAGGAGCTCACGGTCATATGTGCTCCATTTTGTCTGTGCAGGCGAAAGCTTGTGGGAATAATACGCCAGTGGCTGCCATGCGTTGTCGGACCATTGTTGTAACGCGGCACCGATCGCCGTCTGGCTCGCATCTACAACAATTGCTAATGGCGCGTCGAGCCGTGGGTGTGCGAGAAGCGCCGCGTCGGCCATGCTCCTCTTTGTTGCCTCAAACGCAGAACACATGTCCTCTGTCCACTGTATCAGAGACTTGCTATTTACTTTAGGGCCCGATAATGCCGCCGTCAAAGGTTCCTGCAGCTCCGCAGCGTGAGGAAGGTGTCGTCGATAAAAATTGAGCATCCCCAAAAAACGACGTAATTCTTTGATCGTAGTTGGTCGGGGTAGCTGCAAGATAGCGTCCACCTTCTCGGACAAAGGAAGAGAGCCTTCAGCAGAAATCTTATGGCCAAGAAATGTCACCTCTGACTGCCCAAAAACACACTTGTCCACGTTCAAGACGACACCGTAACGCTCCAACCGCTCTAAAATCTCTCGCAGATGTTGTCGGTGTCGATCGTGGTCAGCAGAGAACACTAACACATCGTCCAGGTAGGCGAAACAGAACGGCAGCCCCTGGAGAACCGAGTCTATATACCTTTGCCAGGTCTGAGCGGCATTGCGTAAACCGAAAGTCATAAATTTGCTTTCGAACAAACCGAAAGGCGTTATTATTGCAGTCTTTGGAATGTCGTCATTGGCCACCGGAATCTGTGTATACGCTTTAGCGCAGTCCAGAACTGTGAACACCGTGGCACCATGTAGAGCGTGATTATAATCCCTCAGTAACGGAACGGGATATCTGTCCGGCACTGTTCGCGCGTTAAGCGCACGGTAGTCACCGCATGGGCGCCAAGCTCCACCCTTCTTCGGAACAAGATGTAATGCGGAGGACCACGGGCTCTTAGATGGCCGCATTATGCCCTCGCGAATCATGGCGTCAAATTCTGCCTTCGCAATCTTCAATCGGTCCGGAGCGAGACGCCTAGGTCGGCATGCTACTGGGGGACCGTCCGTCGTTTGAATGTGATGCACCGTGTCATGTGGTATGACCCTGGGAGCGCCGGGCGGCCTGGTCAAGTTCGGATAGTTAAGCAGTAATTCAGTGTACTCACCCTCCGTAGCATGGACCAACTTGGCACTGTGCGTTGCGGTGTCGCGACGGAAACCCGTGACTGCTAAGCCAGTGACGCTGTCCACCAAGCGTGCGTTCGCGACGTCCGGCAGCAGGTGGTAGTGTGCGAGAAGATCAGCCCCGACGATCGCCTCCGTGACGTCAGCCACTGTAAAATTCCACCCGTACGCGCGACGTAGGCCGAGATTAAGCTCCATCCTCTGTGTGCCATATGTTGCGATGGAAGAATTGTTGGCAGCCGTCAGACGGAAGGCAGTTGGCGGCCGGCAACGATGTATGGCTGTTCGTGGTATGATACTCAGGTCCGACCCCGTGTCTATTAAAAACTTAACGCCGGAACTCCTATCGGTAACGAACAGGCGCTTGGAGGATAACTGGCAGCCGGTTGCGCCTATTGTCGACCGCCGGTGGCGTTTGGGTGCGAGCATGGCGATGTGCACTTCCTTGCCTGATCGCCGAATCGTCGGTGGTACCAGCACAACGGTACCTCGCCTTGCGGAGTGGTAGTACCGCCGGAAGATCTGCTTCTCGAACGCCGCCGTCTGTATCGGCTTCTTCTATTATTGTCGTCGTCACGTGCCAGCAGCGCACTGACCTGGGTGCACAAAAGCTCAACCTTGGCAGCGAGAGAATCATGGTCGGCTCGTGCTACAGACGCGGTACTGTTTGCACTGTTGTCCAACGCCGCGACTGCGCTGACCGGAGCCGGTGTGATCGCATCCTGTATCCGGTCTGCTAGCTGCGCCACGTCATCCAGCGGCATGTCCGTTTGTGAGGCGATTATGGCTTTTATTTGCGGCGGCAACCTACTGCTCCACGGTGTTCTGAGCAGACTGTCTGGCACAGTAACGGTGTCAACTTTGCTGCGTAGATGTCGCAGGTATTGAGAAGGCTTCCTGTCGCCAATTTCTTCCTGTGTCAGAACCTGACGTATCCGGTCCTCTTGTGACGCGGCCACCCGTCGAATCATCTCTGATTTTAGCCTGGCATAAGCTCCAGCCTCGGGCGGTGCTGTGATTATGTCCTGCACCTCGGCTGCATAACGTTGGTCGAGTTGGCTCACAATCAGCGCAAATTTAGTTGCTTCGACCGTTATTCCAGCGCAGCTAAAACTTGCCTCTGCCTGCGCGAACCAGAGTACCGGATTGTCGGGCCAGAACGGCGGCAAACGGACTGCAATCCGGGAGACGGCCTGCTGTTCTGTCATTATGTGCTCGTTACTTACGTAGCTCACGGCTGCTTCTCCTTAATCACGTCGGTCTCTGCTTGTATCACGTCGGGGTCACCACTTGTCGGGTACAGCTAAACTGGTGGCTGTCCGACCTTTGCTTAACGTGATTCGGAAGAATGAAGACTTTCAGTTGAGTAACAATAACTTTATTGCGAACGCGTATCTTGCGACGCCCGGCATGTATGGACAGATCGGAGCCATAAAATTTGCTTCCGGCCTAAGCAGAGTATCCTTAATCCTCGGAAAACTTCCGTAATCAGGAGAGGAAACAGTACTCGTCCACACAAGTCAGGAGGCAAGGAACTACTAATCTCTATATAACAAGGAATAATAACAATAAACCGAACGTATATAAAAGATAGAAAACACAGCGCCTCTAGAGGCTGGGCGCGGAACTACACCAACGTCGCGTAGAGTAATTGCTACAGCACCACTGCACTGACACACGCGCACAGCACACACACACACGGCGAGCTTGAATTAGCGCGCTGCAGCGTCGCTACAAGACAAATAAGACTCACTCGGTGGGATTTCAGCGCAGCCAAAATATATTTTTTATGTAAGTCAATATATACAGCTCTCCGCTACTTAACCAGGCTGCGAGGTTATAGGATCCAGTATTAGAATAAAAATTTAAAATATTTTAGGAGTATATGAGATCAAATAAATAATAACATTCAATAATATCATTCTATCAGAATTTCTAAAATCATTGGGGGAAGTGGAAACAAAACGAATATTCACATTGGTGTGTAGAATGTATGAGAATGGCTACATACCATCTGACTTTCGGAAAAGCATCATCCACACAATTCCGAAGACAGCAAGAACTGTCAAGTGCTCATGCATCCAAGTTGCTTACAAGAATAATACACAGAAGAATGGAAAAGAAAAATGAGGGTGCCCTAAATGATGATCATTTTGGAGTTAGGAAGGGTAAAGGAACGAGAGATGCAATTCTGACGTTGCGGTAAATAATGGAAGCAAGACTAAAGAAAAATCAAGACACGTTCATAGTATTTGTCGACCTGCAAAAAGTGTTCGACAGTGTAAAATGGTGCAAGATGTTCGAAAGTCTGAAAAAAGTAGGGGTAAGCTATAGCGAGAGACGGGTCATATACAGTAAGTACAACAGCCAACATGGAATAATAGGAGCGGACGACCAAGAACGAAGCGCTCGTATTATAAATGGCGTAAGACAAGGCTGTAGCCTTTCGACCCTACTGTTCAATCTGTACATCGAGGAGGTAATGATAGAAATAAAAGAAAGGTTCAGGAGTGGAATTCTAGTTCACGGTGAAACGATGTCAGTGGTACGATTCGCTGGTCACGTTGCTGTCCTGTGTGAAAGTGAAGAAGAATTGCATGATCTGATGAACGGAATGAACAGTCTAATGAGTAAAGAGTATGGGTTGAGTATGGGTTGAGAGTAAATTGAAGAAAGACTAAGATAACGAGAAGTTGTAGAAATGAGAACAGCGAGAATCTTAGCATCATGACGGATGGTCACGAAGTAGATGAAGTTGAGGAATTCTGTTACCTAGGCAGAAAAATAACCAATGACGGACGGAGCAAGGAGGACATCAAAAAGCAGACCAGCACTGGCAAAAAGGACATTACTGGCCAAGAGAAGTCTACTAATATTGAATATCAGCCTTGATTTGTGGAAGACTATGTTTGATTGTTTCTTAACACTTTTCTTCAACCAATGTTCCGCTTTCCGCTTTCGGAATCAATAATAACCGTGTTGGATATTAACATATTTTTACAGCTGTAAACACGCTTCCACCAAAGGTTTTCTACCTATTTTTGCGATACGCATTTCAGTCGGAATTTAGAATTGGCAGCATTGGAAGAGGAGAAACATAACGGAATGTGCGAGAGGTATTCAGGTAGTCGAAGACGGCTCTTTAGTTTCTGTTTGCTTTTATTTTTTCTTTCCATGCTCATAGAAGTACTTTCAGCACTGTGCAATATCTGAAACAAGTTTTTCTTGCGTAATGGTACATCCCTGTGGCCAGAACCTACTTCCGCCTTCAGCCCATATATTAGAGATACAATCAATATTCGACATTCAGAGTAACACTGGCCATGAAAAGTGAATGGGAAGGCGCCATAACAACTGAGGTCATGAGAGACGTTATCCACATAAAAGGTGTTCAAATGGCTCTGAGCACTATGGGACTTAACATCTGAGGTCATCAGTCCCCTAGAACTTAGAACTACTTAAACCTAATTTAAGTAAGGGCACCACATATATCCATGCCCGAGGGAGGATTCGAACCTACGACCATAGCAGCAGCGTGGTTCCAGACTGAAGCACCTAGAAAAACTCGGTCACAGCGTTCGGCACTTAACCTGTGCATGTCACTTTCAAATCTATTTTTTGCTTAAATGGTGTTATATTGAAACAATATGCGTACGAAATTAGCCGAAGAAATGCGGGTTCGTGGATGAAAAGATGTAGGCTACCTGCACGTAGTTTTTGATAGATTTGTAAGGGATAAAAACACTAAATGTAGACAGAGAAAAATGTTCATTAAGGTGCCAGTGTAAACTGAAAAGGATGGCCAACAGTACAGTTGCTTGGAGAGATATTCCTATCAATTCCTGGAGCTGTAAAAGTAAAGACGAAGATAGAAAAATTCTTTCAATAAGCCTTGTGCGTCGCTTCACCCGCTTTTCCATCTTCTTCTTGACCAAGTAGTGTTTAACTTTTAGACACCATTGTCGCTCTCGAACGATGGGTTCACACGGCACACATGATGGTACACCTTATCAGTTCTACAAGAACGTAGTTTTTCGCGTCGACATTCATGAATAAATATATGACAGAGTGTTTACGGCATCATTTCTGTCAATCTCGAGCTTTTTAGGACTTCCTCCAACTTCATGACCAGCAGATATTTCAGTAGGCTGTCAGGTACTTTAGCTGGTCGAAATATGTCATGGAGACCTCATGAAGTCACGGTATTTCCATGTACTACCAGAGATTACGTCGTAGTCTCTGACTGGGGAACATTGGCAGCAAAGCTGATTCCATTAGGTGGTATATGTCTCGCTCATTTCTATGTTGCATTTCCGCAATAAGCACCAGTTTTCATGCACCACTATGCGTGTAGCCCTGTTAGACATGATGTTACACATTCTGATTTAGACGGCGTCTTTGATGGCAGAATCGCAGTGGGCACACCCATTTCCACTTCTTAAAACATGAGCCAATGTTTGTTCACGAGAGAGTGTTCGGCAACAGCAGATTTGTTGAAATCGTGTAGTGTAATGGGGCAATGGTGTTCTCTGCAGCGTCCTGAAATCGTTCGTATTGACGTACCAAAGTGACTGCTACCACATTCACAAGCCGCTTTATAAATTCTAGAAACACCACGGCAGTGTTACTGGACAGAGCATCTCTATAATTTTCTTGGGCGATCGGAAAATGGATTGAATACCTTGTAAGCCCAGTACTCTGTTGTAGCTCTGAAGAATGGAAGGAGAGGTATGGGCTGATCGCTCTACGGTGATTGAGCATTTGTGTCTGTTTCTTAGAGGTAGCTACATCGACTTTATTTCTGGCAGGAAATTGAAGTTATCTGACTTTAACGTCTCCATGACATAAGTACCTTACGACCTACTGGAATATTTCCTGTGATAACGGAGAAAGCTGTCGAAAGCTCGAGAGTGGCAAGGACGACTCGGCAAGAACTTCGTAAAAGATTTATTCGACAATTTTATTTCAACCCTACTTCTTGATATCAAACGGAACAATAAGCCATTCCAGATAAATGTTGGTACATGATAAATGCAAACGTGCAAATGTGTATGCATTGTGTTGCACAGGTGCCGGATTTCCGTGCCTGTTGGACTTGGTCGGTACATACAGGGACTGTTGCACTGTTTGTGGATGACACTGGAGTTATCGTCCATGATGTTTCATATGTGTTCGATTGGACACTGAACTGGTGTCTCACCGGGCCAAGGCTACAGGTAGACACACAGAGCATGTTGGCGCTTTCAACAGCTGCATGTGGGCAATCGTTGAAAAACCCCAGATTTGCATTCAGGGTGCTCCTGCTATCATACGAAATCGCAACCCTGACCACAACTCCGGGTGTAGGTCCTGTGAGTTTTGCATACAAACAGGTTTATTACAGGCCACCACCAACGTTCCTTGTAACCAACACATTTCCATCACCGGCATTAAGATATAAGCAGCACTCATTAGAAAACCCAACATACTTCCTCCTTGCCGTTCAGTGCGATCTCGCGAAAAATTATTGAATTCGCAAATGGACGCGAGTTGGGTTCAGTGGAATTCGCAGTACGGTGTGTTTGGTGCGGAGCAATCCTTGTAACAGTTCTTCGTGTCATTGTGATGCAAATAGCTGATTAGATTGCTGTTGCAAATGCAGTACGATACGCCAGAGGTGAAGGCTGCACACGATGGTCTTCCCTCTCGTTAGTGCCACATTGGTTCAAATGGCTCTGAGCACTATGGGACTTAACATCTGAGGGCATCAGTCCCCTAGAACTTAGAACTACTTAAATCTAACTAACCTAAGGACATCACACAAATCCATTCCCGAGGCAGGATTCGAACTTGAGACCGTAGCGGTCTGGCGGTTCCAGACTGAAGCGCCTAGAAGCGCTCGGCCACTCTAGCCGGCTGCCACATGGCTGTCTGGAGCTCAGTCTTCGTGTAACCGTACATCCTCGTGACCACCGCCGCCAGCAACCACCTACAGTGGTTACGTTCCTGCCAAGTATGTCTGTAATATCCCGAAATGAAAATACAGCATCTTGTACCCCTACTACACGACCCAATTCACACTCAGTGAGATGAACTGGGTCGTCATAAACCTATTCTTCACTAAAATAAACACTCCAAGTCCAATCTCAAGGGTCACTGCACGACCGTTACAGTGCGTACTTAAATCAGACCTGAATCGCATTCTCATTATGGAATTAGAATTCAAGGTGCGAGGATATCAGTGATAAGATTCACTGATGACATTGTTATCCTCAGTGGAAGTGAAGAAGAATTACAGGATCTGATGCAAGGAGTGAACAGTCTTATGAATACAGTATACGGGTTCAGAGTAAATAGCTGAAAGACGAAAGTAACAAGAAGTAGCAGAAATGAGAATAATGAGAAACTTAACATCAGGATTGGTGATCACGAAGTTGACGACATTAAGGAATACTGCTACCCAGACAACAAAGTAACACATGACGGTCAGAGCTAAGAGGACATCAAAAGCAGACTAACACTGGCAAAAATGGTATTGCTGGTCAAGACAAGTCTACTAGCATCAAACATAGGCCTTAATTTGCGGAAGAAAATTCTGAGAATGTACGTTTGGAGCACAGCATTGTATGGTAGCGAAACATGGACAGTGGGAACATCGAAACAGAAGAAACTTGAAGAATCTGAGATGTCATGTTAGAAAAAAAAAATGTTGAAAGATTGACTAATAAGGTGAGGAATGTGGAGGTTCTCCGCAGAATTCACTAGAAAAGGAAAGTAAGGAAAACACTGACAAGAAGAAAAGACATGGTGATAGATCAGCAATTAAGACATCACGCAATAACTTCCATGGTACTCATGTCTGATGTAGAGGGCAAAAACTGTAGAGGAAGACAAAGATTGGAGTACACCTAGAAAATAATTGATGACGTAGGTTGCAAGTTCTTCTCTGAGATGAAGAGATGGCACAGCAGAGGAATGCGTGGCGGGCTCCATCAAACCAGTCAGAACAGTGTTAATCCCAAAAAGCAAGTAGAGCTACTAGCGTCGGTCTTGTACGACCAGCGGGAAATGTGAATAGATATCAGATGTAGAGATTTGCGTACCAAATGTCGTTTACGTCGCAGAACTCCTTGGGGTTGCTATTTTGTCTCTCTCTCTCTCTGTGTGTGTGTGTGTGTGTGTGTGTGTATGTGTGTGTGTGTGTGTGTGTGTGTGTGTGTGAGTGTGTTTAAGTGAAACGGTGACGGAGAAAGGAAGATGGGAGGGGTTAGATGCGCGCACACACACATACATGAGCGCGTCTACAAGTTGTTGGCTCCATAGCATATTGATCTCTCCCTGCTCGCTTTACCTACAATCCAATTACGTCGGCTGTAATGAACGCAATGCCTAGACACTCCGTTTACGAAAGTCTCATAACGTGCAAGTTCCCATCCACTAAACTTCACTGTTCGTGTGGAACAGGGTCGACGCCACAAACTCAGTCATTTCGCGGCCTCCGTGGCTTATTAACACCACGGCTTCATCCACGACGTCGCCCGCCCCAGCCACAGTCGGTCGTGTGCCGAGGAACAGCAACGGGCGCTCTCTCCGCCGCCGCCACTTGTGAAGTCCCCTTGACGGGCTCCAGAGGGACGCGCTTACTTACGGGCTAGGCATAATTTCCTTACTTTGCAGATTTAGCACTGGTGCGAAAAAGTCTGCGAATGCGCTTTACAGCTCAGCGTGGAACACGAAGCGGAAAAAAATGCTCTGCAATGGCTTACAGAACACTGACGAATGGAATTCTGGAGATTCAAACTTGTTTCAGTTTTAGGTTGTTTACGTGCAACTGAAAAATAAAAAAAAAAAATCATATAATGCTCAGTAAGGAACGTACATTGTACAGTAGAACTTTAACATGGTGATTCTGCAAAACGCTTTTGATTCTAAGATGTAGTTTCGTTACAGGAAGTTACCCTTCTTCTCTGTCATACTTTCTGCGGGATTAGTTCATGTCTGAAGTCAAGGATCACGCCCAAAATTGTTGACAATCTCTCTCTACTCTTAAGATAGGCGGTACCAATGTACTGATTTGATGAACATGGGGATAGATGCAGGTTGAAGAGCTTCTTTGACTTTATTTAGGGAAAACAGTACAGTATAAACGTTCTGCAAATAATGTTTGAGGCGTGCACGGCTCGTGTCTATCCCATTTATTGTTTGTCATCTTCTATGACGGTATTGCCGCCTCGTTTTCTTATTCCACTTACTGGCGTCACGGACTTCCAGCCGCGCAGGATTAGCCGAGCGGTCTTGGACGCTGCAGTCATGGACTGTGTGGCTGGTCCCGGCGGAGGTTCGAGTCCTCCCTCGGTCATGGGTATGTTGTAGGGAAGCAGCGTACTCACGCCGTGTAAAATTCACATCAGTCTTTCCATTGTGTGCCAGCCTAGTCCGCTGTAACTAGCTCTGACGTCATAGATGTTGCGCAATACTTTAAAAATCAAGTAAATAACCTGAAACGTCAGGAGTAATACTAAATCAATATGTGTTGAATATCAGTTCAATAACTTTAACCATTTTCGAAATTTGGATGTTTTCCTGTAAAAAATTATTGGCGCAACAGAAAAGAGCTAGAAACTTAAAAATATATATTTAGATTCCTTTTGCATAATAATTTAGTGGAAACAGTATTCTGGATCTCACGAATTAAAATTTTAGTTGAAATTCATGATTTTCTGGTTTTTGTCTTAGAAATTAAGGAAGCAAGATAGATTAAGTAGGCGAATAAATAAGGCTAGGATGTTTACATTTAAGTAGATGGGAGATCCGCTATAATCATAAAGATGTGAGAAGTTTCAATTGAACAACTGTAAAACTATAGCAATAGCATATCTCCAAAGGGCAAGTTCAGAGGTTGTCTACTGCGTGTAGTGTAATTAAATTAATTCTCTCGCCCAAAATATTTGACTTAGCCATGTTAGACTTTTATTATGATTACTTACCTGTGTGCTGAATGCACATTTAAATTGAGAGCTTCATCGGCCATCAGCAAAGGAAGCGATGATTTATTCAATAACTTAAAGGGGTTCATTCCTAGCCCAGCGGCTAGTCGGGAGGGCAATTTTGATCAGGCGTTCCCTTAGCCGTCCGCACCGCGGCTTTATACATAACAACGCTGCGCGAGAGAAAAAAGGACCCAGTTCTCTCCAGACCCTAATTAGCACACTACCTGTACCGGGAGTCGCGTCGCGTCGCGTCGCGTCGGTATCATTGCTATAAACAGCTTCGGATGCCGTAATAAGTTACTCGGGATACGCGTAACCATTAAATCGTTTTCGATTGAAGTGTTAATTCTGGGATAAGTTTAATGATCTATCAATTTGCATGTGTCGTATTTTCACGTGCCACCACGGGACAGACATTCTACCATTATTTAGCGTGGCGTTTGATGAACATTATAATCAAATCATGGCGAGCATTTACTTAAACATTTAATTTGAACAATTCTAGTTGCATCAGCGCATTAAACTCTGAACTGCCCTCGTAGTTGGATTGTGTGGATTCTTTTTGGTCTGTGACTTTCAGAATATAGTGAACCTTTTATAGATAATCGTTTTTTATTATGAATCCCAGACGATCTCCTAATTCCTCAGAGCTATAAGCTGTAGCTGTAAGTGTATTTCTCAGATGAAGTGGGCACTAGGAATTCTAATTACAGGCTTCACGTTTTGCTAATCACTTTGTGGTTGCCAATATTGTAGTTAGAGAGCCAGTGTTGAGAACGGCAAACAACAGCATAAATAATAGGAACATTTTTATAACAATTAATTCCACCCGCCGCCCCACAATGTGTGTCTGTCCTTAGGATAATTTAGGATAAGTAGTGTGTAAGCTCAGGGACTGATAACCTTAGCAGTTAAGTCCCATAAGATTTCACACCCACTTGAACATTTTTTTTTAACTAACTTCCTGCCTTGCTTGCCCGTGAGCGGCAGCAGCAGCGCGTATCGATAAGTGCACTGTCGTACCATCTCTGGAGCGACCGGTGGTATTTCCAGGTCGTCGTGTGTCTGGCATTCACTTCGGGACGGACCAGCAATGCAGTCGGGACGCAGCAGCAGTGAAGTTGGGGACGGAGCGCTGGTGAGGCGCCGACAGCCAGGCTCACTGACCGCTGGCGACACCCATGAACTGTCCGACGGAGGGAGATTGGAGCGGGATGACCGCCGCTCGGTCGTTCGGTAGGTCGTCTAATCGGCCAACGTATATTTGTGCGTTTCACCGTTTTCGCGCCTGGGCAGTCGGTCAGTTGGCGTGGAGCAGCGAAGAAGTTTCCGTGGCACGTGTCTGGCCGGGGCCGCTGGCGGCGTCCATTCGCGATCGGAGTGTGAGGGGCTGTTCCCATTGCTACGAGGTCCGTGGCTCACCGTTACCGGACACGAAAATTGAGTCTTTACTTAATCGACGAACCAGCCCGTACTGTTCAAATTTTGTCGTTTGAATTTCGTTGTGGGATGTTGTGAGATTTCCGCGAGCAGCAGCGTGTGTTTTCAAGTTGGCGAAATTCTAGTCTCCCTCATGTGGAGTTTAACTTAACTTGATTATTTTGGATTTGAACTGCACCAGCGGAATCTTCTGCCTTGTGGCCGTTAACGTTCTGGTTACCTGACCTGGCCGTTGACGTAAATTCAGGCAGCGTATTTCCTCGTCGTGTTGTGGCGGTCCAGCACAGCGTTTAGTTTGACAGCCGAATGTGTACTTCGTTGTGGGCGCCGATACCTTTTCCGTTGTTCCATTGAACTCCCTGTTATGTGCTGGTCGGGTGGAGCGGATTTTATCATGTAGCTTGGTCTGTTGATTGTCTGTCGGTTGGGTTGCTGTCGAATTGAGAATTGTTGAGCCGACTGCCTGTCTCACCTACGTGAGTGTTAGTGTGCGAGTTAGGAGTTCCAGTTCCACCTTTGGAAACATCTGAGCGCCGTCTCATATGCTGCCTTTTCTTATTTCTCCTTGTTGTTTGTTCACATATGGCTTCTAGCTGATTTTAAATTAAAGTTTTTTGCCCTTAAGGCGTGAGATTGTTTGGGCCTTCAGCCTAATTTAGAGAAATGTTTTAACATTAGGCCTTCTGCCTTTTAAAAGTCAAATTCTTGTTTTGGGGTCGTAAGGGACTGGCCTTCAGCCGGTTTTAATTTAAAGTTGTTTTGCTCTTGAGGCGTGATATTGAATGGCGCATTTAGCTGGAAATTGAGTTCTAAAATTAATGTTTGGCTTGCTCTGTTTTTAATGTTTTCTTTACTCTTGTCATGATTGTCAACTGAATAAAGGTGTATGTTCGAGCGCAACTGACAGCCACTCATTTTGGCCCATTTCCACAAATTAAACTATGTGTCCTGTCTTGTGGGTATAGAAGGGGATCTCAGTGTTACTCTGGATGAACACCTAAACAAGCGTGTCCATATACCAACAGTAATTGAACAGGATTTGAAAGTTATTAGATGGATCGACCTAACCGATAATTACTAAATTTATGGGGAAATTTCCATAAACAAAGAGTACAGACATTAAACGCAGATTACTACGAAAACCGACACACACACGCGTGATCACACAAACTAACACCAATAAAAAAAAAATCAACGAGAAACTGAACTGCATACAGCCACCTCAACATGAACAAAAGACAGCAGAAAAATTCACCTCCAAAGCTGACAATGCTACAGGAAACAATCATACATAACAATGCCATACTATAAGATACAAACAGGTAACAATGGCGACGTATCATTGTTAAGTGTCCACGGAACTTCCAAATAAAGACCATACTAGAGTGAATGCAACAATCGAATACAGTACCAAATCTTCAGTACCCATGCGCTAAAATGCAGTTTCCAACGCAGCATGCAGTAATGCCATGGTTCTCGTAAGCACATTCAGGTCAGGCACCTGGGTCGTCAAACTGCGTCATGTGGGCCGCATGCTGCCAGAATCAAGTTTTCACGCGCTCCGCTGTTCTCACCTGAATTTCATAGCAATATGCTTCTACCAACTAACAGCAGGGACCAGTAACGTCGTCTAATGTCTTAATAGTGAATTTTTCTTGCTCAACAACAAGCAAAACTACTCGCAGAGACAGTAATGTTTTGAAATGTACTAAGTAGGGCAGGACACTTATGTCGGGAGAATGGTGGTATGTAGCGTGACCACAGCAGGATGTGAGAGAGGGAAATATTTTACTGTTTGTCGTCCAATGGTGACAACTCAAGAGCATCAATCTGTATTACAGAGACGGTGATCTTCAAATGTGGTGAAAGTTTGTAGCAATTAATATGATTTAAAACTGAGGCTGCTGCAATATAATGCAAAGAGTAAAAGAGGTGTGACGTTCATATCATTTATAAAACATTTGTAATAGTGTCTCAAATTGCAATAGTTGTTGTTAATTAATATAACATGCGGTTAGCTACCAGTTAATTTAAGAACGGTAGGGAAAGTTGAGGTAAAGTGGTTAGGACGGGAAAAGTGGGTATTGCATAATTTTTCTCTTACCAGCGCTGTTGCATGCCGTAATGTGGGCAGACCAGCAGGCCTTGGTGGCCGAGAGGTTCTAGGTGCTACAGTCTGGAACTGCGCGACTGCTACGGTCGCAGGTTCGAATCCTGCCTCCGACATGGATGTGTGTGATGTTCTTAGGTTAGTTAGGTTTAAGTAGTTCTAAGTTCTCAGGGACAGATGACCTCAGAAGTTAAGTCCCACAGTGCTCAGTGCCATTTGAATCATTTTTTGGGCAGATTAGATCTGATAGGCATCGCCATTGTCGGCAGTGAGATTAACAGAGGAAGTTTGTTCGTTAGTAAGAACTTCCTTCTCTTTGTGTCGTTTGATGTAAAACAAATTATTTGTATTATTCTCAATATTTCACATGCATGGTGGGTAATAATTTTTTACAATATCAGCGTATAGTTCCTTGTTATTTATATCACTTTCATAGTTTCTTCTGTTGAACACTACGCTTGCATGTCGTCCCATCGGGGAAAGTGCCCTTACTACTCGTCGGAAAGAGTGGCCAAGACGTTCACCTTAAGAAGAGCTAGCCACTTCCTAAAAGCACGCATAATACAACAGATAAAACCAATTTCTCAACCCTTCTACACAGAAAGCTACCATCCGCCATTCAAAAGCTTTCTGACAATTTTAAATTAATTGTGTTATTTAAAAGTGTCTCAGTTCCGTTATTTTGGCCTAATGAAACAGTCCGATGGAAAATGGTTTCCTGCAGCCGCTTGGTATTCATTCGTACACTATGGTGTAAAGAGGCCTACAAAATATGACCAACAATCAGAAAAACAAACATGGGATCCTGTTGCGATGGCGTTGGCCCCACTACCCTCTTAGGTGTGGAAAATGGCTCACTATCTAATCCTCCAGCCCCTCCCCATTCGACCCATTCTATGCGGACCAAGACGTCGCCCTACAACGTCAACACTGACTCCTCACCTAAATTTTGACAGCCAGTGGTTTAGAGGAAGAAAGTTGACGACATCACTAAGCGCAAAAACAAGTGACACGCTATTTTTTGACTAGACTAGAGCTATTTCTCCAAACCTGTTGCTATAGATGCACTTGAGAATGGGACATGGCAGAAACCAGTAATGGAGGACAAAATCATTTAAAATATATCCCGGTGGAATAATGGCCTTCTTCTGATTTTTCCAGGCTGTGCCTACCCGGAAGAAAATCATAGAAAGGGTAATCTGTGTATACTTTAAAACTGTGTCAGTGGTGTACAATTTCTACGTCATTCATATCGATTGGCAAAAGTAACAAAGAGTGTGAAAGAAAGGTATGGAAGTTAAACTGATGATATTATTATTTTAGTACGCAGTGAGCCATTTCCGAATATTATGTGAACAGAATATAATTTTGGTCATAACATTGTAAGAAACTCAGTGTTTCAAAATTAAGGAACAGTGACCTGAAATATAATTGAAAATAATTCGAATGTAAACCTGTTTCTTGGAAGAGTGAATAGCTTAATAAATTTCGAAATGCTGGTATTTGAATCAAAGTAACATAGTGAATTAAATATTTTAATTATAACCTCATACTGACCTGTGCTATAAGAACGTTTCGTTTCTCCTTATTGAGAATTGTATAGCTGAACTGTGGAACTTCATATGAAAACTCTGACATCATAATAACATAATGGTTGAGAGATTACAGGGCACTCCCACTTGTGATACAGTGTCATGCCGCTTAATGTTCTTAGGTAAGCTGACCTTTATTACTTGGTTGCTATGCCTGGATACGATCTGACTTCATTCATATGATGAAATGGTTGGCAGTAGTTAACGCCCTTGCTTTTGTGCTATAGTGAAAGAACAGCGGTAAGCTTTGCCTATGTTGAAAGGAAGAGGGTGCCGATTTAAACGACTGCAGTAAAAGCGTATGGTGGCTGAGGGTCGAGGAGAGCGTTTTTTCTGTGGAACCTTGATGAAAACATTTCCGGACAGCTGAGTTTGCAGTCTCAGTGTGCAGACACATTGGATGCCGCCAGTTGTTCGGCGGCTGACTAGCGCCGAGGAGTTGCTGCTGCTATGGGCAGAGCATTGATGACCAGCAATAAAGCAGGGGATGGGTCCTTGTTAGGCAGGAAGCTGATTAGTCGTCTGTGAGTTTCTGCGAATTTACATGGGAGAGGTCAGTGGCGCCCAGCCATCCATACTCTGCTATGAAACATATTTGTGAAGGCACCAGGCTTCTACCAAGTTTATGGCCGTTCTTTGGAAAGTTCGAAATGAATGCAACACGGGAGACAACGATCTTTTTATGGAATTCTGTGATTCCATTCGGGCCATGCTTTTAGCAAAGGTATGGCGTAAACGCGCGGGAAAGAGGCTGTGAAGCTGAATCACTTTTCCTTTTCTCCCAAGTATTGTTTATAGTCGTTGATGGGTCAAATCTGTGTATGCAGAGAAAGGGACGGTCTCCCAGCATCGAATGCCGGGCTCCAGCTCATAAATGGCTTGGGCTAAAGTGGGAGTAGTCTAAGATATAAATGTGCGCTACTGAGTTGGCTAGGAAAGCTGAGAGAAAGTGAAGTGGTCACTCTTGTACTGGCACTTCGCAAGTAAGGAACGGCAGGTCTTTGCCTAAACAGTAACACTTGTAAAACTTTCAACATAGCTGCTAAGGTTGAGTGACCGTGTCAGAATTATATTAGAACAAATAAGCGATCGGCCACAAATACACTCCTGGAAATTGAAATAAGAACACCGTGAATTCATTGTCCCAGGAAGGGGAAACTTTATTGACACATTCCTGGGGTCAGATGCATCACATGATCTCACTGACAGAACCACAGGCACATAGACACAGGCAACAGAGCATGCACAATCTCGGCACTAGTACAGTGTATATCCACCTTTCGCAGCAATTCAGGCTGCTATTCTCCCATGGAGACGATCGTAGAGATGCTGGATGTAGTCCTGTGGAACGGCTTGCCATGCCATTTCCACCTGGCGCCTCAGTTGGACCAGCGTTCGTGCTGGACGTGCAGACCGCGTGAGACGACGCTTCATCCAGTCCCAAACATGCTCAATGGGGGACAGATCCGGAGATCTTGCTGGCCAGGGTAGTTGACTTACACCTTCTAGAGCACGTTGGGTGGCACGGGATACATGCGGACGTGCATTGTTTTTCTGTTGGAACAGCAAGTTCCCTTGCCGGTCTAGAAATGGTAGAACGATGGGTTCGATGACGGTTTGGATGTACCGTGCACTATTCAGTGTCCCCTCGACGATCACCAGTGGTGTACGGCCAGTGTAGGAGATCGCTCCCCACACCATGATGCCGGGTGTTGGCCCTGTGTGCCTCGGTCGTATGCAGTCCTGATTGTGGCGCTCACCTGCACGGCGCCAAACACGCATACGACCATCATTGGCACCAAGGCAGAAGCGACTCTCATCGCTGAAGACGACACGTCTCCATTCGTCCCTCCATTCACGCCTGTCGCGACACCACTGGAGGCGGGCTGCACGATGTTGGGGCGTGAGCGGAAGACGGCCTAACGGTGTGGGGGACCGTAGCCCAGCTTCATGGAGACGGTTGCGAATGGTCCTCGCCGATACCCCAGGAGCAACAGTTTCCCTAATTTGCTGGGAAGTGGCGGTGCGGTCCCCTACGGCACTGCGTAGGATCCTACGGTCTTGGCGTGCATCCGTGCGTCGCTGCGGTCCGGTCCCAGGTCGACGGGCACGTGCACCTTCCGCCGACCACTGGCGACAACATCGATGTACTGTGGAGACCTCACGCCCCACGTGTTGAGCAATTCGGCGGTACGTCCACCCGGCCTCCCGCATGCCCACTATACGCCCTCGCTCAAAGTCCGTCAACTGCACATACGGTTCACGTCCACGCTGTCGCGGCATGCTACCAGTGTTAAAGACTGCGATGGAGCTCCGTATGCCACGGCAAACTGGCTGACACTGACGGCGGCGGTGCACAAATGCTGCGCAGCTAGCGTCATTCGACGGCCAACACCGCGGTTCCTGTTGTGTCCGCTGTGCCGTGCGTGTGATCATTGCTTGTACAGCCCTCTCGCAGTGTCCGGAGCAAGTATGGTGGGTCTGACACACCGGTGTCAATGTGTTCTTTTTTCCATTTCCAGGAGTGTATTAAGTCAAAATTGACCAGGTTTCGACGCTACTACGAGTGTCGTCTAGACACTTTCTAACGTGTGCACCTCAGTCCTGTTGCAACCTTTGTTCCCTCAAGTACGAGCAGCCCTTAGCGGCTCGCCATCTTATTTACAACTATTCATGACGTCGCCTTTCCGGCTTACATTTTTTATAAAATGTGACTTGTAAGTACTGTATCTCTTTCAATTCAGTACGAACTTTAATTTTATTACTGTATTATATACCTAATATGTTTTAGAACAGTTAGTTTAATTCTGAAGACGACGCTCACAGTAGCGTCGAAACCTGGTCAACTTTGACTTAATATTTGTGACCGAGGGCTTATTTGTTCTAAAGTAACACTTGTCTCCTTTGCTAATGTGGCACTTAGAGCCTGTGCCAGTCATTATCTGAACCGTCAGTGGTACTGCTTCTTGAATCACGTACACAACGAGTGATACGTCTGTGTACTTATTTGTCTTGAGTTGGCGGTCTAAACGTTTGACTTATTCAGTCATGCACAGTCACGGAGTCAAATTGGTTTGGGAGACAAGCGAACGGGTCCACCTGCACTCTGGAATCCACCAGAGTTTCAGAGGCTCATAGGGAAGCATCTGCATTCCGAATTAGCCGAATGCGAGACCGCGTACTTGCATCTTTTGTCAGCGCTACGTTAATAACAGATTGTTACTGTCCATGACTGCAGTCGCCGAGCGCATCGTGGTTGCTGCCCTGACCTGCAGAAGGCTAAAGTATTCACTGCTGTGGCGTAGGGCTCCAGTAATATTTCTCAGGATCCTGTTCATTTGCCGGCCGCGGTGGCCAAGCGGTTAAAGGCGCTACAGTCTGGAACCGCGCGGCCGCTACGGTCGCAGTTTCGAATCCTGCCTCGGGCATTGATGTGTGTGATGTCCTTAGGTTAGTTAGGTTTAAGTAGTTCTAAGTTCTAGGGGACTGATGACCTTAGACGTTAAGTCCCATAGTGCTCAGAGCCATTTGAACCATTTGAACTTGTTCTTTGGAACCATATTTTCTTTATGGAATAGTAGAGTGTAGATACATGATAGTAGCTTAGTGTTTGGGCCATACCACGGATTCACATGAATGCAGCCAGGTAAAGCGACCAGTTCTGGTTAGTGTCGCATGTTGATCCCCAGCTGATCACCCAGTTTACCATAGAGCGCATATCAATGAGAGTGTTTGTCCAATAAAAATGTTAGTGTGTTATTTCTTTAGTCAGTTTTTGTCTTGTGATGTTAAGAATGAATAAATCTATTGTTGATGAAATAAATCTTGGGTGAATAGCCTGATGTGAGTGTACAAAGGGCACAATATTTCGGCAATAGACCTTGTTGCCAGCATCATGTGTGCTGATGTAACGGTACTGCCAAGGGATTTATTTTTCTTTTTTGTTTGTTTTTGAACTTTTCATTCTCTGCCCTGAGGGGGCTTGCCATAGGGCTTGCTATTTGCCCTTTCCAGCCATAGGTTTTAACAAGTTATTTTTAAACATTTATTACATTTTTCTTGCTTGCACTCGTTTTCTTTAGATCGTTAACAATTTACAATGATATTTTTAGGTAATATTACAATACAGTTTGTTCTTTTAACTAATTTTACTATGCAGTTTGTTCTTTACCATTTATAGCATTTATAGTTCATATTTACGGATGGTTTACTATACAGGAAATTTCTTAATGTTACTACACATATATATTACAGCTTTAATTTTTACATAGGATGCCAGGTGGAGAACATAACATGGGAAACAGGGGTCATTAAGAGCAAGAGTAAGAAAAATAATAGCAATAAGATAATTTTTTCCCGTTTTAGTTAATTAGAGTGCAGAGCGGGGGACGGGGGGTGGAAGGCAGTCGGGATTTTATTTGGCATGCCTTGGTGGATCTTTTTGTGGGCAATGTTCTTGTGCGTATGGTAGTGTTTGTGTTTTATTCGTGTGTTCTTTCATCTAGGTGCGGGAGGATGGTGGTATTTGTTGTGAGCGGTGACAGGATGGGAGCGAGATCGGTGTATGTGTTTGCTGTGTTGTGTGCGATTGTGTGGGAGGGTGTTGTGTATTTAAATTTAGGTTTCCTGTGTGTTCCTTGGTTGACTGTGATAATATCTTCCATGTCCGGTCTTTAGTTTAGGATATGGTTTCCGTTTCTGGCTCTCAGTCTGGCTCGTTTGGTTTGTAGTGGCTCCATTCTGGTAGTCTCATAGACTTCGTTGCTGAGTGTTACATGTGGTAGCCTTGCGATATTGCTTACGAGTCTGCATTCCGTGCTAAACAGTCTTTTCGCGATCGGTGCATGTATGCCTCGCAGGGCGGCTGCTGCATACTTTAAAACTGGATGAATGAACGTTTTTTATGTGTGTAGTGCGCTTTGAGTGTTGCAGCCATGGAAGCTCCCCTGCACCTGTCGTATTAGTTTTGTCTGAGACGGGTTTTGTTAAGGAGGTGCATCACGTGGGTATTCCAGTTGAAATGTTTGTCTAAGTATACTCCAAGGTATCTGGCTGTGTCGTTTAGTTGTAGGGGGCTATTCCAGAGTGTTAGTCGGATGTCATGTTCGTTCTGTTGTTTCTTCTATGTTAGGTGTCTGTGTCCGAAGAGGACTGTCTGTGTCTTGGTTGGGTTAGGTCGTATCCTCCATTTTGCTATCCAAGTTTCTAGGAGGTGAAGGTATATAGTCGTGTTTCGTTGCAATGTCGTTGTACGTAATTTTGTACACCAGTATGCCGTGTCGTCTGCATATAGTCCAATTTCTTCGTGGGGAGTCTTTACGGCAGGTATATCAGCAGTGTTGAGTGTATACAGTAATGGGGACAAGATGCCACCTCAGGGGACGCCAGCTAGTGGAGTAAAAGCTTCTGACACCTGATTGGCGACATGCACCCTGCAGGTCTGGTTGCAGATATATGTTTTGATTAATCTAACTACTTTGGTTGGGATGTCCACGTTGATTAGTTTGAACAGCAGTCCCTGGTGCCATACGTTGTCGAAAGTCCGTTCTATGTCCAGGAACACTGAGAGTGTGCAGTGTGTAAGTAGCCTGTTTATATTTTCTTATTGGCAACGTTACGTAGCGCTCGATATGAAAATCACTGGCTGTGCTGTGTGCAGTCTGTGGCTAGTTTGCATTGTTGTCTGCCATTGTAGTGTTGGGCAGCGGCAGCTGGATGTGAACAGCGCGTAGCGTTGCGCAGTTGGAGGTGAGCCGCCAGCAGTGGTGGATGTGGGAAATGAGATAGCGGATTTTTGAGTACAGAATGGATATTATGAACTGCTAGATATATGATGATATTAAGGTAAATACATTGTTTGTTCTCTATTAAAATCTTTCATTTGCTAACTATCCCTATCAGTAGTTAGTGCCTTCCGTAGTTTGAATCTTTTATTTAGCTCTCAGTAGTGGCGTTCGCTGTATTGCAGTAGTTCGAGTAAGGAAGATTTTTGGTGAGGTAAGTGATTTGTGAAACGTATAGGTTAATGTTAGTCAGGGCCATTCTTTTGTAGGGATTTTTGAAAGTCAGATTGCGTTGCGCTAAAAATATTGTGTGCAGTTTAAGCATAGTCTTGTATAATTTTTCAAAGGGGACGTTTCAAGTGTCCCTGGTTGAACCCTTTGGTAATACTATCTGTCAGTTTGAGGAGAGGGTCGTTAGTAGAGTGGTTGTGTCTGAGTCCTGCTTGTGTGAGGGGAAGTGGTTTTTTCGTCTCTACGTAAGTTCTTATGCGGTCAGTTATTATTCGTTCGTATGTTTTTTCTATCGCGTCCAGTAGGGATATGAGTCTATATGGTTTTGGGTCTGTCCTAGGTTTTTCGGATTTCGGGATCATGATAGTCTTGCTTGTCTTCCAGTTTGTTGGTATTGTCTCATTGTGTAGGCAATAGTTAAAGATGAGAGATAGGATGGGGATTATGATATGGAGGGGGCTTTTTGTAGGTGAATGCGCCTGATTTCATTCTGTCCTGGGGCGGAGTTGCGTCATGAAAAGATCCCGTCTTCTGTTTCTGCGTCTTTGTGAAGGCCTGCTCTTCTTCGGTTTCAATTGTTGGGGAGTTTAGCAGGGTTTCTAGTTGCATGTCTACGTGTTGTCTGAATGTGTCGTCGAATATGTTGTCATTTGGGAATGAATAAACAGCTTGTAGTGTTTCTTTGAAAGCTGTTGCTTGCTTTAGGGGGTCTGTTGTAGGTTAATTATTTACTATTAAGGTGTTGGTGTGTGTCTGGCGTTGCCCTGTAAGTGTTTTGAATCTGTTCAAGAACTTGCCCCCATTCCTGAAGTAGAATTTGCTGCATGTGTCGTCTGTCTTTGTCTGTGTAGAGATATTAGTCTTTTGATTCTAGCGTTGTCTCTTTAGGTCTGGATTGTCAGCTCGTCTCATCTGTTGCTGTCGTTTCTTCCGTCGTATTAGATCTACTGCTGCTTCTGGGATGTAGGGTTTCCAGTTTTCTATTACTTTCGTAGGGACTGCTTCCTGTACTGCTTTGGTGATGGCTGTTTCAAGTCTATTGGTGACCTGATGGAGGTCGTCTTCATGAGTAACAATTATTGGAATGGATAGCTCGTGGTTCAGTGTATCCTGATATTTTTCCTAATCTGCTCTGTTGGATTGGAATAATTATCTTTCCTTGTGGGTGGGTTGGAGGGGGAAGGTTGGCGGATGTGGAAAAGAGGATGGGTAGTTGGACTATTTTACGCAAATATAAAGTAAAAACCGTCTTCTGCCCTCCAACTAAAACCAGAGTACTTCTTGGCCGTGTTAGGGACGACCTTAGTTTGCGTAAATCATTGGTTTACAAAATACCGTGCCAATGCGGTAAAGAATGTATAGGATAGACAATTCGTACCATTGAAGACCGAGGCCGTGAACACCAACGGCACAAGACACTGCAACAGCCTAATAAGTCTACAATCGCCGAACACTGCCTGTCAGAACTTTGCGGCATGGATTGTAATAAGACCAAGGTCCTAACACAGCATTCGAAATATTGAGACTGTATTATCACAGAAGCTATGGAGATCAGAGTTAGAAATCCTGAACTAAATCATGACAGAGGGTATTCCATTAACCAAGCTTGGGAACCAACCATTACCCGGATCAACATGGTTACTCTGCAATTCACACTTAAGTGCCAGGCAGAAGATTCATCTTAATATTTTCATACTATTTCTCTACCATTCCACTTTCGAATGGCGCGTGGGAGAAAGGAAGACCTAAATCTTTCCCTTGGAGCTCTGATTTCTCTTATTTTATTATTATGATCATTTCTCCCTACGTAGGTGGGTGTCAACTGAATATTTTCGCATTCGAAAGAGAAAGTTGGTGACTGAAATTTCGTCAATAGATCTCGCCGCAAAGAAAACCGCCTTAGTTTCAGTGACGGCCACCCCAAATTGCGTATCATATCAGTGACACTCTCACCTCTATTGAGCGATAACACGAAACGAGCTGCCTTCTTAGCACTTTTTCGATGTCCTCCGTCAATCCTACCTGGTAAGGATCCCACACGCGCAGCAATATTCCAGCAGAGGACGGACAAGAGTAATGTAGGCTGTCTTTTTAGTGGGTTTGTCGCATTCTCATCTTCTAAGTGTTCGGCCAACAAAGCGCAGTCTTTGTTTCGCCTTCCCTGCAATATTATCCATGTGGTCTTTTCAATTTAAATAGGTCGTAAATGTAATTCCTTGGTATTTAGTCGAATTGACAGTCCTTAGATTTGTGCAATTTATCGTATACCCAAAATTTATCGGATTCCATTGAGTGGATGACCTCCCACTTTTCTTTATTTAGTGCCTACTGCCACTTTTCGCACCAAACAGAAATTCTCTCTAGATCATTTTGTAATTCGAATTGATCGCCTAACGATTTTACTAGACTGTAAATTACAGCGTCATCTGCAAACAATCCAAGGGGGCAGCTTAGATTATCACCTAGATCATTAATCTAAATCAGGAACAGCAGAGGGCCTATGACACTACCTTTCGGAACGCCAGATATCACTTCTGTTCTACTCGATGTTCTACCGTCTATCACTACGAACTGTGACCTCCCTGAGAGGAAATTACGAATTCAGTCACACAACTGAGACGATACTCCAGATGCACGCAATTTGATTAATAGTCGCTTTTGAGAAACGGTATCAAAAGACTTCTGGAAATATAGGAATATGGAATTGATGTGTGATCCCTTGTCGACAGCACTCAATAATCCATGGGAATAAAGAGCTAGCTGTGTTGCACAAGAACGATATTTTCTGAATCCGTGTTGGTTATGTATTTTTGGTTATGTATGTTTTCTTCAAGGTGATTCATAATGTTCGAGTACAGTATATGCTCCAAATCCTACAGGAAATTGAAGTCATTGATATGTGTCTGTAATTCAATGGGTTTACTCCTATTTCCTTTCTTGAATATCGGTGTGACCTGTGCTACTTTTCAGTCTTTAGGAACAGACCTTTCGTCAACTGAGCGGTTGTATATGATTGCTAATAAAAGCGCTATTGTGCCTGCATACTCTGAAAGGAACCTGATTGGTGTACCATCTGGACCGGAAGACTTGCCCTTCTTAAGTGATTTGAGTTGTTTCGCAACACCTAAGATATCTTCTTTTATGTCACTCATGCTAACAGCTGTTCTGGTTTTGAATTCTAGAATATTTACTTCGTCCTCTTTCTTGAAAGAATTACGGAAAACTGTATTTAGTAACTTCTCTATAGTGGTACTATCTTTGGTAACATTTATATGGCTATCACACAGTGTCGGTATTGACTGTTTTTTTGCATCTGGTGTACTTTATATACAACGATATTTTGAGACAATGTTTCATTGTGGAAGCTACTAAAAGCATCTCGAAATGACGTCCGCACTAAATTTCGAGCTTCCGTGAAACTTAGTCAGTCTTGGGGATTTTGTGTTCTTCTGAATTTGGCATGCTTTTCTTCGTTGATTGAGGAGAAGATAGAAATATCCCAGAATGTACTGACTTCGAGGGCAGGTGGAGGAACCTCCGAAACAGGCAAATCTCCCCGGGATACGCAAATTCACGGAGCTTCGCGCTGCGGTGTGTTGTAGGGTGAGCGGATCACGCCTTTCTTACTTCTTCCTGGGTGTGTTGGAAGTTGTCCTCTTGCCTGAATCTTCCTCACGGTTGCGTTGCTTCTTTTAGTTCATCTTGCTCATGTTGCGGTGTGCCTTTACTCCAGCAACATTTCTGGCCACTTGTGGTCGGGCCCCAATGCACTTGGTTTCCCAAGTTGCAGACTAGGTCGTTCCCCGACATCCGGGCGGCAGCGTTATAAAGATGCGCCGCCTGCCGGAATCTGTGTTTGAGCAGCGACACTCCCGCTACTCTGTGGATTTCTCCGGTTGTGAAGTCTCGTGGTAGGTGAAGCGCTGATTTAAGCGCCTTGTTCTGGACCGTCTGCAGCTTTGCGATGGACGAGTCTGCCGCGTTGCCCCACACCTCAGCAGCGTACTCTAACACGGACCTGATTAGTGTCAGGTACAGAGCTATGGCACAGTGGGGTGGCAGGGTCGTCGCTGGGTTGAATAAGGGGTACAATAAGTGCAATCTGCCAAGCGCCTTACCCCTTATTTCCCTGATGTCCGCCTTCCACGTCAGGCGCCGGTCCATTGTGACGCCTAGGTAGCGTCCGGTGTTCGACCACGGGATGGGGCCTCCCATGATGCTGAGTCGCTGGAGGTCGGCAGGAATTTTCTTCCTAGTGAAGATCAACACCTGACTTTTGGCTAAGTTTGGTGGCCGAAGCTCCGAGGACGTCGCAAGCCGATTGCTGGCGGTGACGCATCAACCTGGCGTTGATGCTTCTGCCGTAGAGCGCCGTATAGATCGCGTAGAGCACAACGTGCACGCTCTGCCTCTTCGGAACGTCGCCGGTGTATAGTGAGTAGGGCAAGGGGCCGATGACGAACCCTTTCGTTACTCCAGCTGCTATGGGACACGCTGTCGTCACCCAGACGCGGGGCCACAAGCCGGGTGTCGAACCCCGGCGCGGACGGCCGAGAGAATGCCCACGGCGCGAGCGGTGGTGGGAGCGCCCGAGGGAGGGGGAGGGGGGGAATCTGATACAAATCTCACGCCTGCCGTCCCTTGGCAGTACATACGCACACCTGACGATGGCAACAAGGTCTACTGCCGAAATATTGTGTCCTTTCTACTTTCACACCACGCTGGTCACCCGACATTTATTTCGTCATGATATACGGATAGAGAAATTGAAAAATCACAAATATATTGTTATCTAGGCCACAGTCCCTCCCAGTGTTGTGTTTAACGTAACCTTTGCCATTTTTAATAAAGTCTTGATTGTAATTGACACAGCAGAATCTTGCAAGGTAATGCTAAAATTCTCGTAAAAGTTAGAGATGTTGTTGTTGTTGTGGTCTTCAGTCCTGAGACTGGTTTGATGCAGCTCTCCATGCTACTCTATCCTGTGCAAGCTTCTTCATCTCCCAGTACATACTGCAGCTTACATCCTTCTGAATCTGCTTAGTGTATTCATCTCTTGGTCTCCCTCTGCGATTTTTACGCTCCACGCTACCCCCCAATACTAAACTGGTGATCCTTTGATGCCTCAGGGCGTGTCCTACCAACCGATCCTTTCTTCTAGTCAAGTTGTGCCGCAAACCCCTCTTTTCCCCAATCCTATTCAGTACCTCCTCATGAGTTGTGTGATCTACCCATCTAATCTTCAGCATTCTTCTATAGCACCCATTTCGAAAGCTTCTATTCTCTTCTTGTCAAAACTATTTATCGTTCATGTTCCACTTCCATACATGGCTACACTCCATACAAATACTTTCAGAAAATACTTCCTGACACTTAAATCTATACTCGATGTTAACAAATTTCTCTTCTTCAGAAACGCTTTCCTTGCCATTGCCAGTCTACATTTTATATCCTCTCTACTTCGACCATCATCAGTTATTTTGCTCCCCAAATAGCAAAACTCCTTTACTATTTTAAGTGTCTCATTTAATAATCTAATTCCCTCAGCATCACCCGACTTAATTTGACTACATTCCAGGAGCTACAACCCTTTCTCACTCCCTTCTCAACCACTGCTTACCTTCCATGTCCCTCGACTCATATAACTGCCATTTGGTTTGTGTACAAATTTTAATTAGCCTTTCCCTCCCTGTATTTGACCCCTGCCACCTTCAGAATTTGAAAGAGAGTATTCCAGTCAACATTGTCAAAAGCTTTCTCTAAGTCTACCAATGCTAGATACGTATGTTTGCCTTTCCTTAACCTATTTTCTAAGATAAATCGTAGGGTCAGTATTGTATCAAGTGTTCCAACATTTCTATGGAATCCAAACTGATCTTCCCCGAGGTCTGCTTCTACCAGTTTTTCCATTCGTCTGTAAAGAATTCGCGTTAGTATTTTGAAGCTATGACTTATTAAACTGATAGTTCGGTAATTTTGACATCTGTCAACACCTGCTTTCTTTGGGATTGAAATTACTATATTCTTCTTGAAGTCTGAGGGTATTTCGCCTGTCTCATACATTTTGATCACCAGTTGGCAGAGATTTGTCCGGACTGGCTCTCCCAAGGCTGTCAGTAGTTCTAATGGAATGTTGTCTACTCCTGGGGCCTTGTTTCGACTTAGGTCTTTCAGTGCTCTATCAAACTCTTCAAGCAGTGTCGTATCTCCCGTTTCATCTTCATCTACATCCTCTTCCATTTCCATAATATTGTCCTCAAGTACATCGCCCTTGTACAGACCCTCTATATACTCCTCCAACCTTTCTGCTTTCCGTTCTTTGTTTAGAACTGGGTTAGCACCTGAGCTCTTGATATTCATACAAGTGGTTCTCTTTTCTCCAGAGGTGTCTTTAAATTTCGTGTAGGCAGTATCTATCTTACACCTAGTGAGGTATGGCTCTACATCCTTACATTAGTCCTTTAGCCATCCCTGCTTAGCCATTTTGCACTTCCCTTTGATCTCATTTTTGAGACGTTTGTATTCCTTTTTGCCTGCTTCATGTATTGCATTTTTATATTTTCTCCTTTGATCAGTTAAATTCAATATATCTTTTGTTACCCAAGGATTTCTACTAGCCCTCGTTTTTTTACCTACTTGTTGCCTTCACTACTTCATCCCTCTATGCTACCCATTCTTCTTCCACTGTATTTCTTTCCCCCGTTCTTGTCAACTCTTCCCTTATGTTCTCCCTGAAACGTTTAGAATCTGAGTATCGTTAAAATAACTTTTCCACTAAAGGATGTGTACAAAAGAACCACGTCTAAATTCGTCACTAAAAATGTTAGCTCTGTGATCGGTTTACTTACGTTTATTGCTTGAATATTAAATTAATAATGTCTTGATACTCCCTTATGCTCTCCCTGAATCGTTTAGAATCTGAGTATCGTTAAAATAACTTTTCCACTAAAGGATGTGTACAAAAGAACCACGTCTAAATTCCTCACTAAAAATAGTAGCTCTGTGATCGGATTACTTACGTTTATTGCTTGACTATTAAATTAATAGTGTCTTGATACAGAACGATTTCTCCTATTGCGTTATACCATGTATTAATAATGGTCTAGTTACTGTGACGACATTTTACGTATACCGCTCGAAGATTCCAGTACAAACAGAAAAACATCTTTGACGTACCTGCACTAATTTCTCGTATCCACATTCATCTGCGAGGACTTGTGTCAGTCAGAAAACGCCCAGTGTTTGACTAGATGCTATATAGGACTCACAGAGGACTCTGCTGGCGATCAACCTGAGCAGTAACAGTTAATTAAATGGGAGAAACGAAGAGGAATGTTAAGCAAACACAGTGGAACGGAGGTCAGTACAGAAGCAAAGAAAACTCTACCGAAGAATTGATTAGTAGCGCTTCACCGTGAACTCGTAAAGACTGTTCGTTACTACTTTATATTCCTCGAGTCTGAAGAGCTTTATCAAACATGCGGCTCATACGACTTAATCTCGAGTATACACAAGTCCATTTTCGAAAATTTATAAACTTTTTAATATCATTCGTAAATTGTTGACCAATAGTTCGAAAGGTGTCCACAATAATTTCTTCGAGTTCGGATCTACAGACTTTTATATTTTCATGTCTTTTTTTTTAATTTTGCAATTTATGTATCAATTATATTCAATAACGTGTTTTACTTACCTAAAATATTTTTATTCCTGTTACAATCCTTCCTAATGCTGTTATTTCCATTAAATAATAAATTATTCCTTTATACGGTTCCAGGTTTCCTACTAAACCGTTACTCTTAATTACATTCTCTCTCATATTCGTATTAAGCAAAGATGCTACTAGAACTAGGAAAAACTCATTGAACTGACGTAGTTACACCGGACTGAAACCCATGATCATGTCATAAGCATTCTGTGGCAAATGTCAATACAAACCAGATCACAGACAAGTCAAATCTGTCCATCAGCACATTAAATCTTACCTTCTTTTGCTCTAGTTAATGTAGTCCATGGCTACATGGAGGTCATTTGCATCTCAGTAAATAAATGAAACACTGAGATGAATAAGCTGCTTTTACGAAAGGCAGGTGTGCGGGTTGTCCGAGAAGTGTTACTAGAAACTTCGAGGGGGTTTGGGGGTGTCTTCAGTAACAACCTGAGGATAGGAACCCGTGCATGGAGAAGTCATCCAACGACGCTGCAGATCGTTGAAGTTACAGGCGCTGTCGCCTGCCACTAGGCCAGCTCTTCGACAGCAAACGTGGTTTCTACGCTGACGGACGATAGGCGCAACGTCTGGCAAAGTTGTTTGTGGTTTATTGATCGCGACTGCGTGCTTCGATCGGCAGTGGAGAAGACGAAGCTAACTGCGGAGTAGAAATGTCTCCTAGGAAAGTGGTGCTGTGTTGCATTGGGGGTGACAGTTTCATTGTTTTCCATCCGCACACTGGAGAACGATGGAGATTTTAGAGGATTCCAGGAGTAAAATAAACTTAAATCTTTCTAAGACACACTTTGTGCGATTGTCCTTTTGTGTGTAGTAAAAGGTACATAGCACAGACAATACTCACTGTAAAAGAACGTTGCACTGGACACCAGAGATACATGCTCCTGCTGCAGTCAAACAAATCTGCACTGACTGAACATTGTATTTACACTGGTCATTCCATGGATTATAGGGAAGTTCAGAGATACTGGACACTACCTCATCCAATAGGCAAGGTTGCTATGGAAACAGAGTTAGCAGGAGATCCGCTCAAGGGAGACGAGTATTTCCTGCTCAACAAATTATGCCTCAAATGACGTCTGCACTCTCAAGGGAAAAACTGTTCCAAGTGTTTACTGCCTGAAATTCCAGCATGTGCCATTCCTAATAATAAACCAAACATTTCCTAAGCAGTACGGATTCGCTGCCTCTGCGCTTGCTTTGTTTTACTCTTATAGGTGAACACTACATCTATGACTGAAACTCTTGTTACTGATAGTGTTATCTCAGACGCATGAGCGTTTCCTCCACCATCTAAAGTGCCTTAAAGATCTTGAAAGTTAGTCATCTCGATAAATCGGTATAAGTGTTAATAATATTCCATATGCGCTCCAGGAAAATAATGGAATAAAGGAAACGCTGTCAACCAGCAGTTGTTCATTTTGTAATCTAAAAAAGACACATTAGACGTACCGGCTACCTCTTGAATTATACATGAACGAAAATGGCGTATACGAGTATGTTGTAAACGTTAATCTGGTAAACTATTTCTTGGTCAGACGATGAGGACCGATTCATGTTACAGTCGTACGAGACCTCAACGCGAACTGATCACATGGCTCAAGCAGTTCTGTTTAGCGATTGATAAATGTAGATATATTGGGAAATGCTCTGTTGCGGGAAAAGTCGATACGATATAAAGAATGGTCAAACATAAATTTAAAATGAATGCGTGTTGATCTACGAGGTGAAGATGTTAAACCACGTTTTAGGGCAAAAGAATTTGATGATGCTTGGAAGGAGTTACAAATCAAATGGACTTATAAAGTAGGAAATAAAGCACTATGATCTTGCCTAGGTGAGGCTAGGCCAGTGAACAAGTCTATTATTTAGTTAGCGTATGGCTGATTACGTAATATACTAATGCATATATACTTAATTATGGATAAGTGATTACATATACTCATACCTACATACATAATTACACAGGAGAACCTTAATAATATTTCCGCTTCTCAATGGATCTCCAGTCCTTGAATCCACCTCATAGCATCTGAAGTCACCAACAGGAATTCTTCTCTTCATGATAGACTCGAATCCAGCGGTCTACACCTACATCTACGTGATTACTCTGCTATTCACAATTTAGTGCCTTGCAGATGATTCAATGAACCACCTTCACGCTGTCTCTCTACCGTTCCCATCTCGAACTGCGCGCGGGAAAAACGAGCACTTACATTTTTCTGTGCGATACCTGTTTTCTCTTATTTTATGGTGATAATCCTTTCTCCCTATGTGGTTAGGTGCCAACAAAATGTTTTCACATTCGGAGGAGAAACCTGCTGGTTGAAATTTCATGAGGAGATCTCGTCGCAACGAAAAACGCCAGTTGTTTTAATGATTGCCACTGCATTTCACGTATCAGGTCTGTGCCACTATCTCCCCTATTACGCGATAATACAAAACAAGTCGCCCTTCTTTAATCTCTTTCGATGTCATCCGTCAGTCCCACACACCGCACAGTCATACTCCAGAATAGGGTGGACAAGTGTAGAGTAAGCAATCTCTTTAGTAGATCTGTTCCACCTTGTAAGTATTCTGCAAACGTGTCGCTGTCTTTGGTTTGCTCTACGCACAACATTATCTAAAGTGATCGTTCCAATTTAGGTTATTTGTAATTGTAATCCCTAAGTATTTAGTTGAATTTACAGCCTTAAGATTTGTGTGACTTATCGCGTAATCGAAATTTAGCCGATTTCTGTTAGTACTCATGTGAATAACTTAGCACATTTCTTTATTCAGGGTCAGAAAATGGCTCTGATCACTATGGGACTCGACATCTGAGGTCTTCAGTTCCCTAGAACTTAGAACTACTTAAACCTAACCAAACTAAGGACATCACACACATCCATTCCCGAGGCAGTATTCGAACTTGCGACCGTAGCGGTCGCGCGGTTCCAGACTGAAGCGCCTAGAACCGCTCGGCTACACCGGCGACGTATTCAGAGTCAATTGCCACTTTTTGCACCATACAGATATCTTATATAAATCATTTTGCAATTTGTTTTGGTCATCTGATATCTTTACAAGACGGTAAATGACAGCATCATCTGTAAATAATCTAGGAGGGCTACTCAAATTGTCTCCTATGTCGTTAATATGGATGAGGAACAACAGAGGGCCTATAACACTTTCTTGGGGAACGACGGGCATTATTTCTGTTTTGCTAGATGACTTTCCGTCTATACTACGAATATGGAATCAATTTGACATCCCCTGTCGATCGCACTCATTAATTCATGAGTATAAAGAGCTAGTTGTGTTCTGCAAGAACATTTTCTGAATCCGTGCTGACTATGTGTCAGTAAATCGTTTTCTTTGAGGTTCTTCATAATGTTCGAATACAGTATAAGCTCCAAAATCCTACTTAAATCGATGTTAGTGATGTGGCTTGTAATTCAATGGATTACTCCCACTTCCTTTTTGGGTATTGGTGTGACTTGAGCAATTTTCCAGCCTTTAGGTACGGATCTTCCAGTGAGAGAGCCGTTTCATGTAATTACTAAGTGTGGAGCTATTGTATCAGCATACTCTGAGAGGAATCTCACTGATATACAATCTGGACCTTGGTCTTTACGTTTATTAAGTGATTTAAGCTGCTTTTCTACACCGAGGATAGCTGCTACTATGATTTTTATCTTGGCAGTTGCTCTTGATTGGATTTCAGGAATATTTACTTCATCTTCTTTGGTGAAGTAGTTTCGGAAAACCGTATATAATAACTCTGCTTTTGTGGCACTGCCTGACTTCACCGATGCTATTGCGCTGTGAAGGTACTGATTGCTGATTGCGTCTTTCCACTGGTGTGATTTATATATGACCAGAATCTCTTCGTGTTTTCTGCCAGATTCCGAGACAGATTCATTATGGAAATTATTAAAAGCATTTCGCACTGGAGCCCGCGCTATGTTTCGAATTTCTGCCAAATTTTGCCATTCTTTTGAATTAAACATGCTTATTTCGTTTCTTCTGCAACAGCGATCTGACACGTTTTGTTTACCATGGGGGATCAGTACCATCGCTTATTGATTTATGTGGTAAATATCTCTGAATTGGCGTCGATACTATCTCTTTGAAATCATTCCATATCTTCTCTACGCTTACAAGATGAGATCGGAAAGAGTGGAGACTGTCTCTTAAAAAAGCGTTAAGAGAATTTCAATCAGTTTTTAAATAGATGTACTTTGCGTTTCTTTGTGATGTTTGTGGGTGTTACGGTATTCAGCCTAGCAGCAACTGCCATGTGGTCGCCAATCCTTGTATTCCTCAAGATACTCCCTATTTGTCCAGCATTATTCGCTGCTAAGAGGCCAAGTATGCTTTCGTAACCATGTACGCTCCAAGTGGGCTCATCAACTAATGGTTCAAAATAATTTTCTGAGAAAGCATTCAGTACACTTTCGGATGACGTTTTATGTCTGTCGCAGGCTTTAAATGTGTAATTTTTCCAGCACATCGAGAGTAGATCAAAGTCGCCACCATCAACAATTGTGTGAGTGGGGTACCTATTTGAAATGAGACTCAGGTTTTCTTTGAACTGATAAGCAACTATCTCTTCTGAGTAGATGGTTCAGTAACGCGATCCGATTAATAGTTTATACCGTTTGACAAGTATAACCTCCACCCATACTATTTCGCAGGAAGTATCTAACTCAATTCAACTACAAGGTAAACTACTTCTGTCCGCAGCTCGTGGTCGTCCGGTAGCGTTCTCGCTTTCCACGCCCGGGTTCCCAGGTTCGATTCCCGGCGGGGTCAGGGATTTTCTCTGCCTCGTGATGACTGGGTGTTGCGTGCTGTCCTTAGGTTAGTTAGGTTTAAGCAGTTCTAAATTCTAGGGGACTGATGACCATAGATGTTAAGTCCCATAGTGCTCAGAGCCATTTGAACCATTTAAACTACTTCTGATAGCAATAAGTACTCCACCAATCTATCCTTACTGTACGCTGTTAGCACGTTCGAAAAAATTCCGGCTGAACTTATTTCCAGCCATAGCCAGCTTTCCCTATCTGTAATTATTTGAGCTTCAATGCTTTCTATTAGGGCTTGGAGCTCTGGTTCTTTCCCAACACAGCCATGACAATTTACAACTACAATACCGATCGTTTCTACAACTACCTTACTGTGTTTTACCTGCCCCCTTTTAGACGGACGCCCTTTCTGTGTTTTCCTGAGACCCTCTAACCTGAAAAACCGTCCTGTCCCTTTCACACAGCCCCCGCTAGAAGTGTAGCCGCTTCCTGTGTGTAATGGAGTCCTATTAAACGGAATACGGAAACCCACAACCCAGTGGCGCAAGTCAAGGAATTTGATCAAGGAATCTGCTGCCTACACGGTCACAGAACCGTCTGCGCCTCTGATTCAGACCCACCACTCGGCTCTGCACCCAAGGACCACAGTCAGTTCAGTCGACGATGCTGCGGATGGTGAACTCCGCCTTAATCTCTCAAGCAAGACTGGCAGTCTTTACCATTTCCGCTAGTCGCCCGAAACCACTCTCCAATCCAAAGCGACACACTCCAAATTCTTTCAGAAACGACTTCCTGACACTTAAATCAATGCTCGATGTTAACAAATTTCTCTTCTTCGGAAACGCTTTCCTTGCCACTGCCAGTCTACATTTTAAATCCTCTCTACTTCGACCATCATCAGTTATTTTACTCCCCAACTAGCAAAACTCCTTTATTACTTTAAGTGTCTCATTTCCTAATCTAATTCCCTCAGCATCACCCGACTTAATTCGAATACATTCCATTATCCTCGTTTTGCTTTTGTTGATGTTCATCTTATATCCTCCTTTCAAGACACTGTCCATTTCGTTGAACTGCTCCTCCAAGTCCTTTCCTGTCTCTGACAGAATTACAATGTCATCGGCGAACCTCAACGTTTTTATTTTTTCTCCCTGGATTTTAATACCTACTCAAAATTTTTCTTTGGTTTCCTTTCCTGCTTGCGCAATATACAGATTGAATAGCATCGGGGAGAGGTTATAATCCTGTCTCACTCTCTTCCCAACCACTGCTTCCCCGTTATGGCCATCGACTCCTATAAGTGCCATCTGGGTTCTGTACAAATTGCAAATAGCCTTTCGCTCCCTGTATTTTATTCCTGCCTCATCCAGAATTTGAAAGAGAGTATTCCAGTCAACATTGTCAAAAGCTTTCTCTAAGTCTACAAATGCTAGAAACGTAGGTTTGCCTTTCCTTAATCTTTCTTTTAAGATAAGGCGTAAGGTCAGTATTGCCTCACGTGTTCCAACATTTCTACGGAATCCAAACTGATCTTCCCCGAAGTCGGCTTCTACCAGTTTTTCCATTCGTCTGTAAAGAATTCGCATTAGTATTTTGCAGCTGTGACTTATTAAACTGATAGTTCGGTAATTTTGACATCTGTCAGCACCTGCTTTCTTTGGGATTGGAATTATTTTATTCATCTTGAAGTCTGAGGGTTTTTCGCCTGTCTCGTACATCTTGCTCACCAGATGGTAGAGTTTGGTCAGGACTGGCTCTTCCAAGGCTGTCAGTAGTTCTAATGGAGTGTTGTCTACTCCCGGGGCCTGGTTTCGATTTAGGCCTATCAGTGCTCTGTCAAACTCTCCACGCAGTATGGTATCTCCCATTTCATCTTCATCTACATCCTCTTCCATTTCCATAATAATGTTCTCAATTACATCGCCCTTGTATAGACCCTCTATATACTCCTTCCGCCTTTCTGCTTTCCCTTCTTTCTTTAGAACTGGGTTTCCACCTGAGCTCTTGATATTCATACAAGTGGTTCTCCTTTCTCCAAAGGTCTCTTTAATTTTCCTGGAGGCTGTATCTATTTTACCCCTAGCGAGATAAGCCTCTACAACACTACATTTGTCCTCTAGTCATTCCTGCTTAGCCATTTTGCACTTCCTGTCGATCTCATTTTTGAGACGTTTGTGTTCCGTTTTGCCTGCTTCTTTTATTTTTATAATTTCTCCTTTCATCAGTTAAATTCAATATTTCTTTTGTTACCCAAGGATGTCTACTAGCCATCGTCTTTTTACCTACTTGATCCTCTGCTGCCCTCACTACTTCATCCCTCAGAGCTACCCATTCTTCTTGTACTGTATTACTTTTCCCCATTCCTGTCAATTGTTCCCTTATGCTCTCCCCGAAACTCTGTACAACTTCTGGTTTAGTCAGTTTATCCAGGTCCCATATCCTTAAAATGCCCCCTTTTTTGCAATTTATTCTGTTTTAATCTACAGTTCATAACCAATAGATTGTGATCAGAGTCCACATCTGCCCCTGGAAATGTCTTACAATTAAAAACCTGGTTCCTAAATCTCTGTCTTACCATTATATAATCTATCTGATACCTTTCAGAATCATAAAATCCAGATTCCAGAATCTCCTGGATTCTTATGATTCTTGAACCAAGTGTTAGCTATGATTAAGTTATGCTCTGTGCAAAATTCTGCCAGACTGCTTCCTCTTTCATTTCTTACCCCCAATCCATATTCACCTACTATGTTTCCTTCTCTACCTTTTCCTAGTGGGTTACTAGAACGTAACAAAATACTCGCCCATTAAACTTCCCATAGTTAGTACAGATATTTATGATAAAAATTAATTTTTCTGTCTCTAGATCCTGCACCTCGTCTGGAGGCAGTGCGATTACATTCATTGACAAATCGGCGTACGTCACTGGTTAATTCATGATCTCCATTTTACGCGTCAATTGGTAATATATTCAACCAGAACGTTACAACATGTTTTCAGATGTATTCGTAGCTCGCCCGTAGAAATTTACGCCAGTGGATAACCTCAATATAACATCATCGGATAGTACAACAAGCAGTCTAATTAACACCTGGAGGGAGCAGCGATTGCGTCACTTCTCTGCGCTAAGTGCGTGTATCTCAAGACGGGTAGGTGGTAGAGGACTTCCGTGGTCTACCTTGCGACGCTCATTTGCAAGGCAGATGGACTGACGCTGAGAGGGGTTCTCGGGAGCCCGGCTAAGCGCGCTTCTGTACTGGCGCAGCTGTCCGCAGCAGCCTCATTCTGTTTCTTGTTATCCTCCTCGCTTCAGAGGATGATCCCCGAGTGCAGCGAGCGGTTGTTCCTCACTTCGTCGGCAGCCTCCATTTCCCTGACAGGTATTAATTCAATTTACCGTTTTCTTTCGCCTCGCCAAATCAACTGTTTAGCACATATTCTACTTCCTTTTAACTCCCCAACATTTGTTTTTTGATCAAATTGGCGCTAATCTCAGAATCCCTTTGAGAGAATAACACCCAACTTCTACACTGCATTCTTATCTTTATCAACTGCTATTACTTTTCCTCTTCACAACACCCTCCACCACCTAGTAAAATATTCCCGGTTGCTCTTCCATAGACTTCTACCCTAACGTGTTCAAAATAACACTTCTTCGTTTCGTACTTTATCCACCCAATAAAAATTTAACAGTCTTACAAAGCACCACATTTCAAATTCCTCCAGTTCTGCCTCACCAGATTTCTGTTGGTCCACATTTCACTTCCATACAATGATGTGCTTCATTCGTACGAAGTCATGAACGACTTCCTTAGCTCCATTCCAATATCAGATGTAACTCTCTTACCGAACAAGGTTTTCCTCGCCTGTGCCTATCTACTTTCTGCTTCTGGAAGTGTGTGCGGTCTCATTTCCAAGATAGTTCTTTCATTTTAACACCAGTGTGTCGTTATCAATTTTGATACTAAGCAACTCGTTACTTTTCTTACTATTAGTAATGAGTGTTTCGTTGGAAGCTCTATAAAGCTGCAGATAGTGCAATAATGGGTACCTGAATAAGCAGTTCAGTTGAAGAAGAACGGGTGTCTCTAAAAAGGGCAATTGCAGAAGTTGGCCAGACACATTATTCATGTACAAGAGAGGTAAGAAGAATGCGGTCGGTCTAGAGAGATGACAGAACATAAGGATCGATCAATCGTCAGAAAGGCACACAGTGCCTCGAATGTGTCATTATCGTTGTTTCGACATGCTAGTGACCAAAAGGACGATTAATAGGGAGCTCACTCAAAGGCGACTGAGTTCATGGCAGCCCTTGTACCAACTCTGTACACCAAGAAGCCTGTTTGCAGTGCTCTCGGGCACATTCTGACTGCAATCTCATTCACTGGAGTAGAACAGTCTTGGGCTGTGTGCCACACATCGAATTACGACCCGATAAACACTGCAGATATATCTGGAGACCTCTGGCGCAGCACAGTGGTGGGATACCTACCTGAGTGACACGCCGGTACGTCGAAGATATTCTACACCCGTTCTGTTACCCGTCATGGAAAGCCATCCTGGACTTACATTTCAGCAAGATAATGCCCGCCCAAAAAGTGGGGGTTTCTACTGCTTGTCTTCATGCTTATCAAACCCTACCTTGGCCAGAAAGGTTGCCGGATCTCTTCCCAGCTGCGAACGTTTGAGGCATTATGGACAGTGTCCTCCAACTTGGTTCAAATGGTTCAAATTGCTCTGAGCACTATGTGACTCAACTTCTGATGTCATTAGTCCCTTAGATCTTAGAACTAGTTAAACCTAACTAACCTAAGGATATCACACACATCCATGCCCGAGGCAGGATTCGAACCTACGACCGTAGCGGTCTCGCGGTTCCAGACTGCAGCGCCTAGAACCGCACGGCCACTTCGCCGGCTCTTCCAACTTGCTCGGGATATTGACGATCTAATTGGCCAGTTTATAATTTGGCTTTATATCCCTCACAAGGGCTTCCAACAAAGCTACCAATCAATACCCAGCCGAATAACGGCTAGCATAAGGGCCAGAGCGACCAACTAATTATTGACTTTCTCAACATGTGAAGCTCTTTCTCTTTAATAAACCATCCAATATTCTGAAACTGTAATCATTTGTTTGTCTGTACGTGTGCACTACAGCTACTGATTTCTGTCCCACTGGAACAGCTCTTTCATGATGCGTCGTTTTTTTCTTTTTTTTGTCTTAGTTTGTATGTTCATGAAGAGGCAGGAGTACATTAACGTAAGTCCCTTCGGAATCAAGTAAGTAGGTTTTAGAGGGAAGTCAAAGTGAAAATATCTCAGAAAATTAGCGAATAAACACGAAAAGAAATGGTCTTATTCACTCTACAGAAAACTCAAGACACCTTCGGCGAAACTAACCCAAGGACTTCAAAATTAAGAGCACTATAGTAATTCGATTCTTAAATGAATATGAGAAAGTCTCTACGACGGAGAGGGACTTCCTGAAGAACTGGTAGAAGAACAGTTGGGAGATCGAGTATCAAAGTCAGTTTAAGAACGTTTTGAAAGACTAGGAGTAAATAAGGTGAAAGGTGCAGCTCACATTTCTTCGAGATTATCCTAAATTATTGGGAGAAATGGCAACCGACTGGATATTCCATTTGGTTTCTAGAATCTATGAGTCAAGAGATATATCGTTAATCAGATTATCAGCCGCGCCAACCTCAGGATACCAAGGGAAGACAAGTGCAAGAACTATCTTTTCATCAGCTTGACAGGGGATAATACATAGAACACTGCAAAAGAAAATCGGAGATTTGTTAGATAGCGACCAGTTTGGCCTTACGAAAAGTAAAGACGCCAGAGAGAGAGGGAGTCCTAACGTTGCATTGTAAAATGGAAGTAAACTTTCCTAAAGCAAGGTAAGTTAATAAGATTTGTTGACCTATAAAAAACGTCTGCGAATGGAAAATGGTGCGAGATATTCGAGATTCTGAGAGAAAGAGAAGGAAGCTAGAGGGAAAGGTGAGCAGGGAAACAGCGGTTAGTGCGGGCCGGCGGTATAAAAATAGTTTTCCTATGTTTTACGAAAATAAGCAGTGTAAGTAATACATTGTTATAAAATAACCTTTTGAAAATACCTTCTTCCTTCCTTCCTGAAAGCATATTCCACCAAATTTGCTTCCTGTCTATGTCGCGTGTGTAGTTTCGTACTTTGCATACTTTGATTACATTTAGATCTTATTTAGTAACTGATTTTAGGAAATATGGTCTGTAAACTTTTTAGAGAGCCTTGGCCCCATTTGGGAAAAATTTGCGGCTTTCTTTAGAAATTTATTTTGCACTTAACCCGTACCTAGTTTCATTCATAAGCAAATAAAAGGCTATATTCAGCTGTTAGTAAAAATGATTGTTATTTATAGCATAGGACATGATGCCTTAACTTGTCCTACCCCTTCAACATATGCGCTTATTAAGGTGAAACATTACTGAAAAAACAGTAAAAACAACAAGCGTTGGCAGTTCTTTCTACAAATTACAAATGTTATTTACTCAGGTAGAAATGACAAAATATTTTAGAGTTAAAACACCATTGAAATAGTAGACACGCCTTATTGAGAAATTTACACACGGATGTATTTTTAATCTGAGGGCAAGTTGTACCTTATCCTACGTATAGGCATAAGTAATGTATTTACTCAATTCTTACAATAGTTGACAGTAATTCAAAATGCCTATTTGTTAGTGTGCTTACTAGCTTAGGTTAGTATTTTAGGTGGTATGTGTTGCATGCAGTTAAAAGTCGGTTAGGTGAGCTTTGCTACATCACTTGCTTTGGGCCGAACTTGAAATGTGAACTCTCTGTTTAAAATGGTATATTTCAGCTATATACGTTCAGGCGTGAATGTAACGTTGAGATACTTTGCCAGATTACGACAATATTTCATACACTTTATGCGTATGCATGTTGGAGGAAAACAGCATTGAAAAACTTAATATTTAATTTTTGGGTTTTTTCTACGAAATTTTGCAGACATTTTAGAGAAAATTGTGACACTATTGCGGCTTTGCATCACGCATGGTCCAAAGTTCAAACATTGCAGGTTCACTAATGCTGCTTACCTGTAATCTCATGATACAGACATAGTGTACGTGTGTTTTGCTGACGTATTTTACGTGTGGAAATAGAACAAGATACACGCTTTACCTAATTTTTGGGAAAAAAATACTTCTGAACATCGTCAAAAAAATGAGATCGTTCGGAGAGCTTTGAACACAGCCAAGATGTCTGCTGTGTGGCTGCATTGTGATTTTATATGAAAGCCCAACAGTTTTAATACTGTGCTGATATTGGAAGGGTAGGAAAGGGGAAGGGTGTTGGAGTTGTGGTGCAAAGCACTACTGAGTTGATTCCATCATCCAGAATTTTTAAGCTTCCCACCATCACTATGTAGCATATGTTAAATTTTCCACCACCACCAGCTTAGAATTTCGGTGACTACAGCGCTTACTAGTTCCGTTAATTTGAATTGTGACCGAGTTGATTACTACAGATGTATTACTTGAGTGGATACTGAGGGTAACAGAGTTGGAGTCATTTTATCTAACAAATTTTATCAGTGTTCTCAAATCAAGTTTTTTTAAAAGATATCCATGCACTGCAAAAAGAATACTTTATTAATCAGATATGTCGACGACGTTTCATTACTTAAAAGTGAAGCAGTAGTCATGAAGGAATTACCCTCAAACAAATGCAACCGCTGATACAGATGCAAATATACGTATTAACGTCCTCCATATGGCTATAACTCGGCAGCATGGGGAACATGTATTCGACACCCACAGAAAGCGAACCTGGTTAGATATTATTAACGCAAAATCATGCTATCAATGGCAGTAGACTATGACTTCATTTAGAGCTATAACTAAGACAATTTTAGGGCTGCCGCTTCGAAATCACCAAAGGAAGTCGCGATTAAGAATGACTGTCTTGTGAAAATAGCAGAAAGCCGACGCAATAAAATTTAAAAAAGCAATAATAATGAACACAGCGAATAATGCTACCTCCAGTATGACGATGGAGAAAAGTAATGAGATCTGTCGACAGTGAGGTTGTTAGCGATGGAGCACAATCTGTGACTGACAGGGAAGGAAATCACCTGTGCCCTTTAGAAGAGTCCATCCTGGCAATGGCCTTAAATAATTTAAAGAACCCACACCAATCCTAAATCACGATTGCCGTACAGAGATTTGAACCATCGTGTTCCGGAACGCGTGTCCAATGTGCTAGCCACTGCGCTACCTAGCTCGTTATAATGAGGAGGGAGTAAGATACGCAACAATGGATTACAGTACAAGAATGTCAGGTAAAACAGCACAATGGCTATGTGAACATAAGATTATTATTGACTCGAAGACGAGAACACACTAAGAAAGAAATTAAAAAACATGTTATAATATGAAATGAATAGCACACATTTTCGGACTGAGAAGTGTACACACTGTTGTGCAGAAGTCACAACGATTAATACATCGATCAAAGAGGCAAGAACTGCTTTACACGAAACAAAGGATCCACTTTACAAACATTAAAAATAGCGTGTTGTGGGTACTTGAACGCCACTGGTCACACTAAAAACACTATTTAGTCAGATTTAAAATTCACCGAGAACAGGAAGGTAGTCTACTCAACAAATAAGAATAAACTTAAATATATGTCAACTAAGTAATAACTACATGAACTGTGTGAATGAACAATGCGAGTTCCACCAAATCTTGTAGTTAATAATCCTTGTAGGTATACTGGAGGAAGAGCACTTCGGGATGCTGTCTATGTGCGTAATACCTCCACCTCTATTATGATAATTGTGCTTCACGCCGACAGCTACCGTTTGATCCACTGGTGTCAACACAATCCGATGGACAGATTGCATCAGCGCCTGATCTGACGCTACTGTCGCCGAAGGTCAGCATGACGTCACCAGACTGATGACCTCTCCTGGACTGCTACACCTACCCTCATATTCAGAGTCATCCTGTCTTAATTCATATCTTTAAACTACTTATTTTCTTAAATTCTTATTCACATCACATTCATATCTTACGCTTTTAAGCTTTTTGAAATTGTCTTTACATCGATGTAATAACCTAGCACTATCATGTATAAAGTAATGTCAGCCTCGATCCGATGTGCTGCATATTATATAATGAATTCGTTACCCTACTGTAAACATGCTGCCTTCATGTGCATTTTAAATTGTTTTAATGCTTTTACAAAATGGTTCAATGGCTCTGAGCACTATGGGACTTAACTGCTGTGGTCATATGTCCCCTAGAACTTAGAACTACTTAAACCTAACTAACCTAAGGACATCACACACATCCATGCCCGAGGCAGGATTCGAATCTGCGACCGTAGCGGTCGCGCGGTTCCTGACTATAGCGCCTAGAACCGCTCGGCCACTCCGGCCGGCTATGCTTTTACCTTTCATCTTATGAAACAGATTACATTCTTCTATTACATGCGAAATGAGGTGATCAGAAGCTTAGTACGTAGTGTTAAATATACAGATGTAACACGTTTTGGAAATGTATAAAAATTATTCCATTCTAGGTCTTCCAATATACACCATATTTTAATATGTATATAGTTTCAACTGTCTGTAACCGGTATTTTACTGGTCTCACTACTGCCAATCATAGTAAACTTTATTTATTTTATATGTACAAACTCCGTGCTGGAGGTCTTTTAGGTACAGACTACGCACCTATCGAACGCTGCTAAGCTTTGTATAACTTGTTCATTTTATTCATATATTAAATATCCAAAGACGAACAGATAATCAATTTTAATAAAATATAATGTGACTAAGATACTCCCTTTCATAATCTAACCTCCTATGCTTCCATAATTCGCTTAATGCTCGAAACTGTTAATCAAGTTTCATAATGTACTATGTTACCATGACACTGACTCTTATAACGCAACCTTCTACTCTACTATAGTTGACTTAGAGTTAGTAAAATCTTTAAGCTTTTATACTGTGTTATTTCTTTCAGATTAGAGACAAAATTTGTTATATGACGATGATCACTTACAGGTCCTCTCCAACACGACTGTTTTGCTTTTACGTCCAGCAGATTTTTTAATTTCAATTTAATTTTTTTTATTCTGAAGGACTAACATGTGTCTGAGATTACACTGAAGTATAACATAATTACCCATATAACAGTTGTAAACTATAACGTTTCAACATAGTTCGAATTTGTTCATTTAGGATATTTCTCATATCTTGTCCATTTAGGTAGTCAGTAAAAGGTAATAGCCAATATTTATTACATGATTTTTTGTGGTTTCAGTTTACTTTTGCAGGTCGGAAAGTTAAGGAAAATTGTTAAGTTCAATACAATTACCCATGAAATGCATGCTGTGGATGTTGGTTTGTAAAAGAATTTTTTTACATTGATGTCAAAGCAGCCGGGTTTGCTCTACTTTTATGATTTCTGTTTGTGTGTGTGCGGGTGTGTTTTAATATCTGAATTTCGATGAAATGAATCGTGTTATATTTCCAGTGTCAACTTTAACATTTTTCATGCAGACTGTTCAATTTATTTTACTTGATTATAAATTTCATGTAAGCACAAATTCTGTAAATATTTAAGATTGTAATATATTGCACATACCATCCAAATAAGTTATATTTCGTATTCCCGAAAGAGTTGACAAATATTTCAGCATTTTGGCTACAAAAATATAAAGTAGGGTTCCTGTAGCGAGTAACGAATACTTTTCGTAAGTTCCTTTCCTCACACAAAGTTCAACATGTGGGCATACCCAATTAAGCACGTGTGCCAAATCGGGCATTTCTGATGATATCTTTGATTTAACTTCCAACGAACTGCTTCCATCGTCTTTATGACCTCATTTGAAAATGTGCTCTGCTGTATGGCAATTTTAGTGGATCAAAAATTGAAATGAGGTTTCATATGTTGTTTAAAGGTATGCCGATGTAAACGGATGGTGTTGCACCATATAACACCCCAACGACCCCCTTAAAGTCAATTAAGACATAATATCATAAAATGAAGTAGGGAAGAGTTTGTAAGTAGGCTGTTTATGTTTTCTTTATGTAAGTAGGCTGTTTATGTTTTCTTTATGTAATTAGGCTGTTTATGTTTTCTTATTGGTAACGTTACATACCGCTCTATATGAAAATCTCTGGCTGTGCTGTGTGCAGTCTGTGGATAGTTTTCATTGTTGTCTGCCATTGTAGTGTTGGGCAGCGGCAGCTGGATGTGAACAGCGCGTAGCGTTGCGCAATTGGAGGTGAGCCGCCAGCAGTGGTGGATGTGAGGAGAGAGATGGCGGAGTTTTGCAATTTCTCATGAACTGATATATATATTATGACTATTAAGGTAAATACATTGTTTGTTCTCTATTAATATCTTTCACTTGCTAACTATCCCTATCAGTGCCTTCTGTAGTTTGAATCTTTTATTTAGCTGGCAATAGTGGCGCTCGCTGTATTGCAGTAGTTCGAGTAACGCAGATTTTTGTGAGGTAAGTGATTTGTGAAAGGTATAGGTTAAAGTTAGTCAGGGCCATTCTTTTGCAGGGATCTTTGATAGTCAGATTGCGTTGCGCTAAAAAAATATTGTGTGTCAGTTTAAGCACAGTCTTGTATAAATTGTTCTAAAGGGGACGTTTCATATGTCGACCCTTAGCCTAGGATACCTCACTGGAATCTTCAGATTTTTTCTTGTAGTTTGTGTATTTAGTGTAGCTTTTGTTTATTGCTAGCGCGTAATTGTAGAGAGAATCACCTTTGTAGTTGCAGTCTTTCATTGTTGTACTATAAAACAGTTGTGGCATGCATGTAGATTTGCACTAAGTATTTCGCAGCTGCGCTTGTAATTAACTACATATTATTTTCAGTGCTATGTTAATGTGTTCTCTTATTTTTGCAATTCAAATTGTGCTTTTCTGTGTTATCGTGTGAAATATTGTGACAATAATGGCGTGTGAAAAACGTAACACTCGGCTCCAAAGTAAACTGAGAAATAATAGTGACGACGAGCGTAGCTTATCAGCACCACTGGGTAGTGAATTAACAGACATTCGAAGTAGTAATTTGGTAACTGTGCATAGGGATATGGAGCGGGCGGCAAATAATGTTGTAGACAGTCAAACAGGTAGTGAACAGGGAAGCATTATCGATCGATCGGTCGGCCACAGCTCGCCTCAGGAATCCAAAATGATAGGACACAATTTTGCAAATACTGTAGATTCAGGTTTTGCGTCCTCACCGTTTTCTCAAATAAGTCAAGACACATTTTCTGCTTGTCAAAATGTGAATGTTGTTGGTGCAAATGCACTGCCGAAAAGCGTAGAGGAACAGATTCCAGACACTAATGCATTGTTATTACAATTAATGCAACAAATGGGACAAAATCTTCAAAAGTTAGACACAGTGGAACAGAATCTTCAGAAGTTAGACACAATGGAACAAAATCAGAGACAAACACAGCAAAAGCTGCAAAAGTTAGACACAATGGAACAAAATCTTCGGAAGTTAGACACCACACATGAACAAACACGTGAAGATTTAACTACTGAGTTACATAACATTGAATCGAAATGTCAAAAAGTCTGTAATGACGTAAAAAGACAAATTTGTGAGCATTTCCAGCCTATTTTTTCGCGGCATGAAAATGCATTACAGAAACACGAAGCAGCCATAAAAGAGCTGCAAACCATTGTTCATGAAAGTCATGAGACCTTGTGGGCTAAAATTGACTCAGTTGCATCTACCGATTCGGTTACGCAACTGGCAAAAACTCAGGAAAACTTAAAGAACACAGTAGATTCGATTTCAACACAAATGGACCCTCTGAAACTTGGTTCAGAAAAACACACTGAGCAAATGTGTTCACTATCGGAGAAAGTAGCTGAACTTTCGGATCAGGTCACTAACTTATCTACAAAGGTAGATGATGATCTGAATGACACAAGACCCGTAGCCTTCACTGACACAGAAGAGTATGAACAAATAAGAAAATTCAAACAAAATCAAAATCAAATCAATACACAGTACAAGAGAGAAATCCGGGAAGTACGAGATCAGTTGACACAGGTAATACAAGAATTACGTATTTCAGAGGACACTCGCGCCCCAATACGGGAAGAGGGACATAGAAATACGGAAAAGCCACAAAATAATAACACAGGGCATTTCGGTAATTATGAAAGGAATTGGCAAGGTGCACCGAATTTTGAGATGGAACCGCCGACACGACGTAACAATGACCGATATGTGACTCGCCGACACGATGATTTTGACTATAAGCTGTTCATTACTACATGTAAATTCAAAACATTTAAGAATTCTGGCAACGACATTCATCCACAAGCATGGCTCCATCAATTCTCTCATTGTTTTCCTCCCAACTGGTCATTAGAGCACAGGTTAGAATTTATGTGTGGCTACTTAGAGAATGAACCAGCTGTAAGAATGCGATCGGTCATTCACGATTGCCACAGTGAAGGAGAATTTTATCATGCCTTCCTCTCAGCATATTGGTCGCAAGTCACACAAGACCGAGTAAAACATGGCATCATAATGATGAAACATTTCGAACAATCTGAATTTTCCAGTCTTGTGAAATATTTTTAAGATATGTTGCATAAGAATCAGTATCTTTCAAACCCATACAGCCCCTCAGAACTCATCCGAAATTGCTTAATCAAACTGCCTGAACATTTGAGACATATTATTTTAGCAGGACGTTGCAAAGACGACATTGAAGCTTTTCAGGGACTGTTACAAGAATTAGAAATTGACACAGACAGTCGCGGGATGCAAAAATAGGAAAACAATCACTACAGGTTGTAACACTACCGCCCTGCCGGACGTGCGTTAGCTCAATAAAGCCTGTACTGTAATAAGTTCACGGGCTTCACCTTGTAAACAAGGATTTAGTACATAAGTTGACCGCGTGTACCTAATGGAAGCAATTCGGACTTATTCAGTCAGTAACTACAGTGATGCGTCAAGCAAATGTAAAGTATAATTGCGCGTTCGCATGGACAAGAAGTACACACAGTAGATACTACCAATGATTAATAATACGGTCGCCAGCCTAATTAGGCATTGAGTGAGTTTTTCCCTGTACAAGTGGTAGCATATTCAAGCATAATGACACGTAGTAATGTTGCGTTTTATGGCAAAATTTAGAATCCGAAAGAATCTACTGAACTAAGGTTTTCTTCTTTTGTACCAATTTATATGAGCTAAAATTACACAACACCACACAGCAATGATTACTACGAGCTGCACTTTGTATATTGATCAGAATGAAATCGGGCATAGATTACCCTAGCATCAGCAATTTTGAAAACACACATACAAAGTCACTATTAAAATTGGAAAAATCTTTAATACACTTAGGTTTAATATAGAAATTAATTTTACTGTTCAATTCTGATCAGTACACTTCAAAATGTGCAAGAATAGACAAGAGAAGGGGGGCCCTGAAACTGTTATGGTTGTTATACTGAAACTAGTAATTCCTGAAGGTACATTTACACTCAAAATTATCAACCTATGGATTGCTATTCTTTTGTCACGCTTCTGGAGTAATTGACTAACATTCTTTCAGTCTCAAATGAACTAAATAACATTGCTAGCTCAATTCAAAATTTATCTTTCAATTTAATCACACTGTAGTTCTTTACTAACATTTACATTGGTACTCCTAACTCTCAAACTGCTTTATAGCTTAAATTGGTCTGCAGATAATTTAGTACTAACTGTAACTTTCAATTCAGGATACTCGGGTTGCACAATATAAGGTAAGGACCCTGTCTAGGTCAATGATAAGGATAAGTGACGGCTAAAGCAATTCTGGTAAAAGTCACGTTATTATTGAACAGTCAAGACAGTTTCAACACTGGTCCACACAGATACACTTCTAAAGATGAAATAAATGTTTGACCTGTGCACGTCGGTACGGCGGATGGCGGGCAGCGAGATAGCGGGCAGCACAGCACACATACAAGCACGGCTAAGGCTCTCACAGTATCGGCACTTTCATTCTTCTTAGCGTCGTAATCTTTCCAGTTTTGTGCCTGAGAATATAGCCATGCCAAGTAGTCGTCGGTATCGGACGATCCGAGGCTCAATGGAATCCACTTTTCCTAGATAGCCTCCTCGGTACAGTACTTGTTCCTCTGACCGATGCCCAACTCCGACTGTTTTACTGAGCCCGTTGTGCCGAACCGCGCCAGTGTGCGTTTTCCCGCGCTCGCCTGCCTCCACCTTTTCCCGCGCCCCTACAGGTAGGGTATTCACCACAGGTTTTCTACTACACATATTCTAATGCATTACCTACGTATGGACCAAGTGTTTAAATTACAATTTACACATTTTACAATAGTTTTAACATTAAATACATTTTCCTTTGGTTATCAAATTGCTTAAAATCTAACATAAGTAATGACATTCATTTCAAAAGTTGTGTACAGTTTCTTTAACATGACACGAAAAGAAAAAAATTTAAAATAATATTTACATTATTTCACATAAATTCAGAAAGAAACATTTATCTAAATGCATAAAGAAAAAAATTATTATAGGTACATTATTGTTACACATGCCCCTGTTTCCAGAAAATTTTCTTAAGTCCAAATTTTATGGGAACACTAAATTTAACAATGATACACTGGTTCTGAATCTTTACGTAAAAGTTCAAGAAGATTTACACTACATATTTCCTTCCACTCACTGTATATAGGTTCACACTATTTTAATATATTAAGACCAATATCTTGTTATTTACTTAAGTGCCTTTTGCGCAGTCCAACTTCCCATTTAAACATTACTAAAATAGCAATGTAATCAATTTTTCCCAAATTTCTTAACGAAATAATTTAAAATTCTGGAATGCAAATATTTAACTACAAAAACAAATGCATATTTCGTATACACTATAGGATAATTTGTCGCTGCTTGCTTTGAATAGCAGTCCAGTTCTTAATTTACTAAACAAAACACACACACAAAATTTTCATAAAATTAACTACACATATTTGCTGCCTATTATGTGAATTTGGGCAGTCCATTTCACTTCATATTGTCACATCCTCTGGATTACATTTACTATTTTCCATCGACTATTTATCTGCCCTCATTGGTATTTGGCAGTCCTTCCTATTCTGGTTCATACTCTGCCCATTTTCATTTTAGACAGTTCCATCTTTTATCTGGCAGATAGCATTTATCCTTTCTTTTCAGTCCTTTCCTCCATACATTTTTACAGTTACAGTACAATTGGTAATCTGAAACTCACATAACTACATTAGTACACTTTCAATGGAATACAGGCATTTACAAAGAGTAGTTACATTTGAAACAACTTGTGTTCAGCATAAGATACAGCACAATTACTCGTTTCTGGGAACATACAGTTTCAGATCCACTATATTTCTTACACCTAAAGGTCTTTTGGATTTTGGGTAGATTAGGTAGTAAGCATTTTCGTGTGGAATGTTCTGTATTATATATGGTCCATTATAGATATATTTAAATTTTGAAATTTCATGGTTTAGTTCACTAGATTTTTCGTGGGTTTTCAGAAGAACATGATCGCCAATTTTAAATTTTGAAACTTTTAGATTCTTATCGTGTCTTCTAGATCTAGATTCGGCTCTTTGCTTTGCCCTTTTTATTACCAATTCTTTCTTTTGATTCAATCCCAAACTTGTACAAGGTGGAAACTCTAATTTTTCTTCAATTAAACTTTTACTACTTTTACCTAACAAAATTTCTTCCGGTGGGAACCCTGTATTTTCATGATGTAATATGTTCATGACATTCTCAAAATCCGATATGAATCTGCCCCAAGCTCTATTTTAACAAAACAATAATTCAATTTTCAGATAACATTGAGTTACAGTAATAATAAAGTCATGCATAATAATAATAATATCTACAAATACAGCATCCTGCCCCTGCTCGTCTCTTTATTAACAAGGCAGCCTTTTGTGGTTCATAAAACAGTCACTCAAGTCTGGTGGCTTCTTAGGCCTCTGGAGTTCAAAGTCTTTGCTCACTTGAACTCTTCGCAAAATAAACACTGAGTCGTCAGGCGGCTCTTTCTTTCTTTGTTCGGTCTCAACATCTGGATTTTGTTTTGATACCTCGTCATCGTTCGTTACAATATCGTACTTAACTGCATCCCGTTTGATTTCACTGATTTTTTCATACCCTCTTTCAGTAAAAGTATTTTCACTTTCTTTTACCCCGAAAAATTCATCTTCACTAGAGTCATCACTACTCTCTTCCTTCACATCAGATTCGCTTAAGTACGCTACTTTTGCTCAACAGGGAAAGCTAGTATATTCAATTTTGTCTGTATTAGCGTATCTTTCATCATCTGAACTATCGTCGGAATCCGACCATTCCGGATCGCTATCAGGTTCTAACATAAAGGCTTTTCTGAGACAGGCACTAAGTTCCTCCTCGGTATTATCGTCAGGTTTAGATTTTAATTCAATCTCCTCTTTTGGCGAAACGGCCTCATCATCAGCTTTATTTACATCTACTGTGGCTTCATATTCGGTGTAATCCTCGTGGACTTTAATTACTTTCATGTAATCATCTGCCCCTTCTCCACGGTGCCTCTCGGTAGCAGCTTGCAGTATTGGCGGATTGTTAGCAGAAGTTATTTCTTCGTCAATGCTGAGGATTTCATCCTCCAAATCCTTCCTATCATTAACCTTCCCCGTATCGGCAGCACGCGTACTTTTCGTGGTGCTATTTATTCTCCCTTCTTCAAATTTGGGCCACGTCACTATATTGACGCCCCTATCATTTCCCTTTTTATTAACTAATTTCTTCGCCTCATATTCCTTCTTAACATCCTCCCACTCACATTGCTTTAGGCCCTTGTACAGATCGTCGATCTGCACACACCAATCAGTTACTTCTGCTAATTCATTATCGCCCTTTTCCTCATTGCAAACACTGCTAACCGCACCTCTCTGTGTACTCACAGTCTCATCTATTGTTTCCTTTGCCACGGAATTATCACTCGTAAAATTTTCATTATCTCTTACGGCTACGTTCGCACCTACTGCTGCCGTATTGCTAGCGGCTTCTCTCTGAACAGATGTTCCACTAGGCTGGGCCGTTGCCCTCTGATGCTCCACTCGCCCGTTAACCTGGAGCTTTCTGTGCGGCATAGATGACTCATGTTCGCTCGCACCTGACGCTTGTCTTGCCACAACACGTTGCTTCGTTTCACACCTGTCTCTAACCTGTCTCATTACATTACGGTCGGTCCGGTATCTGTTCTTAAATCGGGGCCGGTATGTATTGTCCGCTTCCGTTTGGCCCGCAACGTTCGCGGAAATTAGTTTCCCGCGTCGTTATTGTTTTGCGCGGTGTACTCTCGTCCGCGACTTGGATAACTTCCTCTGCCTCTTCCTCTCTGTATTACATTGACGCGAAATCCATCGCCGTCATTCCTTTCGTCATTGTGTCGGGTATTACGGTTGCCAAAATTTTGATAATTGGCACGACTTTCGCGCCAATGGTCTTCGTCTTCGACTCTTTCGAGAAATGCTTGGAAGCTGCGATGATTGCTTCCTACATACCTCTTTGAATCTTCTGGGAGCTTTTTATACAGCTCCCAGATAATTTCTGAATCCGATCTCCGGCCTCTTAAATGTGTCAATTTTCGGTACCAATATTCGCAGAAATCTTTCAAAGAATTCCTGCCCCTGTTATCATGCTGTTTGGCCATGATAAATTCGCGCCATAAACGGTCCTGCTTTTGTTCAGACCAATATTCTTCCGTAAAACGTTGCCTGAATTCTTCGAACGTCATTCGTTCGGTATTTAAATTTATTCCCCAGCGCTTAGTGTCACCTGCTAAGGCGCTAATTACTACATTTATCTTTTCCTGATCAGACAAGTGCTCAGGAAATACTCTCTCGCAATTTTTGATGAAGTCTAACGGATGCCACCCGTTATGTTTCTTGGCGGGATCGAAGCGTTCCTCGCCTTCTAACAGCTTCGTAATCGGTGTGCCATTACAGACAACACCAGGCCTATCTTTTATTTTGCTCTCCAGATCGAAAATTCTGCCTTGAATTTCCGTAGTATTTTGTTCACAATTTTGAATACAGCCGGTTACTATTTCACCTAAATCTTTTCCAGTGTCTAGAACTACCTTTTTCAACTGTGATATCCCGTGTTGACATTCGTTTACGATCTCAGTTTTAAGACCGAAAACTTTTTCGTCTACCTTAGTTTCAACCAGAGGTTCTACTTTCTCTTGGATGTTGAGAATTTCAACATCGAATCTACTGTTAATGTTACCAATTTCCTCCTGCATAGTATCCATATTTTTGTTAATGGTGTCAATTTCAAATTTCATATTATTTACCACAGAACTTAAATTTCCCACTTTTTGTTCTACCTGCTCTATTTGTTTACTAATTCTAATTCCTTGATCTTTGACCTGTGCTTTAATTTGATCAACGTGTGTTTTAAGCTGCTCGTTCTGTGTTTTGATCTGATGGCCCTGTGTTTTGAGTTGCTCGTCAACGTGCGTTTTAAGCTGATCAACCTGATTACCGACTTGTTTTTGAAGCTGATTACTCTGTGTTTTAAGCTGCGCATCAACGTGCGTTTTAAGCTGCTCGTTCTGTGTTTTGAGCTGCTCATCAACGTGTGTTTTAAGCTGCTCATTCTGTCCTACAATTTGTTTGGTTAATTGTTCAAATAAGTCGTTCATATTTAAAATTTTTACACTGTTTTGTTCTACGGAATCCGTGTGTTCCGATTCTACTTCATAAGTTTCTTTCGGTTCTTTCTTTATCTGTGGTGAATCAAATATGTCAGTGGATTCGTTCACGTACCCACTATTATCTACAAAGTCACCCTCTACTTCCTGTTTTGTCCCTTGCTGTGTTCGAGGTGATCGCGACATTTCAATCTGTTCGTTGACGTGTTCATGGTATTGTATGTACGCCAATTGTCTTCCGCTAACGCCATCTGTTATCTGGCCGCGTAGACTCCTGCTACTGCTAGCCGCATTCTCCATTTCGCTCGGCACATCTACCCTGTCCCCGTTCTTGTCCATATTGAATGCCAATCACACACACTATTATACTTGACTCACACTGCAGTTTAATTTACTGAACTTTATTGCTATTCGTGCCACTGAACATCCACTGTTCGGTCTTTAGTTTATCACCGACAACAACTGGATGTCCTGTCACCAGGAAGCCACGTGTAACACTTCCGCCCTGTCGGACGTGCGTTAGCTCAATAAAGCCTGTACTGTAATAAGTTCACGGGCTTCACCTTGTAAACAAGGATTTAGTACATAAGTTGACCGCGTGTACCTAATGGAAGCAATTCGGACTTATTCAGTCAGTAACTACAGTGATGCGTCAAGCAAATGTAAAGTATAATTGCGCGTTCGCATGGACAAGAAGTACACACAGTAGATACTACCAATGATTAATAATACGGTCGCCAGCCTAATTAGGCATTGAGTGAGTTTTTCCCTGTACAAGTGGTAGCATATTCAAGCATAATGACACGTAGTAATGTCGCGTTTTATGGCAAAATTTAGAATCCGAAAGAATCTACTGAACTAAGGTTTTCTTCTTTTGTACCAATTTATATGAGCTAAAATTACACAACACCACACAGCAATGATTACTACGAGCTGCACTTTGTATATTGATCAGAATGAAATCGGGCATAGATTACCCTAGCATCAGCAATTTTGAAAACACACATACAAAGTCACTATTAAAATTGGAAAAATCTTTAATACACTTAGGTTTAATATAGAAATTAATTTTACTGTTCAATTCTGATCAGTACACTTCAAAATGTGCAAGAATAGACAAGAGAAGGGGGGCCCTGAAACTGTTATGGTTGTTATACTGAAACTAGTAATTCCTGAAGGTACATTTACACTCAAAATTATCAACCTATGGATTGCTATTCTTTTGTCACGCTTCTGGAGTAATTGACTAACATTCTTTCAGTCTCAAATGAACTAAATAACATTGCTAGCTCAATTCAAAATTTATCTTTCAATTTAATCACACTGTAGTTCTTTACTAACATTTACATTGGTACTCCTAACTCTCAAACTGCTTTATAGCTTAAATTGGTCTGCAGATAATTTAGTACTAACTGTAACTTTCAATTCAGGATACTCGGGTTGCACAATATAAGGTAAGGACCCTGTCTAGGTCAATGATAAGGATAAGTGACGGCTAAAGCAATTCTGGTAAAAGTCACGTTATTATTGAACAGTCAAGACAGTTTCAACACTGGTCCACACAGATACACTTCTAAAGATGAAATAAATGTTTGACCTGTGCACGTCGGTACGGCGGATGGCGGGCAGCGAGATAGCGGGCAGCACAGCACACATACAAGCACGGCTAAGGCTCTCACAGTATCGGCACTTTCATTCTTCTTAGCGTCGTAATCTTTCCAGTTTTGTGCCTGAGAATATAGCCATGCCAAGTAGTCGTCGGTATCGGACGATCCGAGGCTCAATGGAATCCACTTTTCCTAGATAGCCTCCTCGGTACAGTACTTGTTCCTCTGACCGATGCCCAACTCCGACTGTTTTACTGAGCCCGTTGTGCCGAACCGCGCCAGTGTGCGTTTTCCCGCGCTCGCCTGCCTCCACCTTTTCCCGCGCCCCTACAGGTAGGGTATTCACCACAGGTTTTCTGCTACACATATTCTAATGCATTACCTACGTATGGACCAAGTGTTTAAATTACAATTTACACATTTTACAATAGTTTTAACATTAAATACATTTTCCTTTGGTTATCAAATTGCTTAAAATCTAACATAAGTAATGACATTCATTTCAAAAGTTGTGTACAGTTTCTTTAACATGACACGAAAAGAAAAAAAATTTAAAATAATATTTACATTATTTCACATAAATTCAGAAAGAAACATTTATCTAAATGCATAAAGAAAAAAATTATTATAGGTACATTATTGTTACAAGGTCACATCCGTCACAGTTCCGTGACGACAGAAACGACAACTGGACGCGACAAGGCTATTCTCACAAGACAAATCGTGACCAAAACAGACACCACCCATATGAAAACCTCTGGCAGAGTAATAGTTACAGAGAAAGATCGCATTTCCGTACTAATGAATATGACAGAGATCACCATAGGAACAGACAATATGGTAATCAAAACTATTATTATCAAGGGAGACAAAATAATTTCAGACACAACAGTTCAGCGCACAGTTACGATTCAGGGAGAAATTCTCCACCACGTGACTGACACGAAAGAAACTGTGTAAACTACCGACAAAACGACAGACCTGAATTCCATCAGAACTGGCGAGCTTTAAACAGAGCTGGGCCCTCTCGGCAAGGCGAATTTGTGGAAGTTAGGCCTCCTAATCCCAGTAACGACGCGTGGCAACAAAGAGACAGACAATGACTCGCACCGCAGGCATACACGTGCGCCGGCTGGCTCTGAGAAAAATAACATTATATCTGGTACTGCTAATGAGATTTTAATGCAATGTTTTGGTTTACTTTACGTTTTGGTTTTATCACAACGCTACTAATGAGTGACAATTTACAATATTGCTCTTGCGGTGTATCTGTTTTATATCTGCACGGTTTTTCTGAATTCTTCTGGAAAGTAAAACATGTTTAATAGTAACTTAGTAACTTTTGTGGTATAGCTACAAGGAGACAGCCTTTTCTGAAGCACAACAATACGTTACAGCACAGTACTTTCTCCATCACAGCAATAAGTGTAATAAGTAAGATATCTATACGCAAAGCATTTCACTTTTGTTTATCATGAGGTAAGTACACTGACTTCTGCAGAACTTAGCTTTTGGAGGACGATAACTACGACACTTCCAAGAGATTATCTTACAGGAAGACGCACATCTAGCGCTACAGGACACGTATTTGAGTGATTAATTTTGTACTTAAAACATTTATTTTTAAAGATTTTTGAATTACAAAGAAAGTTTTCCGTGATACATTTCATTCCATTGCTGTAATCTGTAACACCTGAGGGTATAATTACAATAATCCTCAGGGGGGGGTACACGCTTACTTTGTATACCATGTGTTTGGCAAGCATAAGGAGCCCTAGCTAATATGGTATTTGCTTATACAACTTTACACATCGGTACCATATTTCTCTAACACACAAATTACACGGCTATCTGGTCATTTAACTGAGAAAGACAAACATTTATTTTACTACATCAGTGACACACGTTTACGCAATTACAGTGTTGGATAACTTCACATTTACGAAATTGTATTTTGTCTGAACTTTGTGAACTGTTCATGTTTTTTGGTACCATTGTGATACTACGAGAGCTTTGAATGATGTATTTGGTAAGGGAAAATGATTTTAAAGTACGTTTGCGGCAGATGACACTTTTGACATGAGCAGAGGATTTTTTTAGATTTTGAAATTATTGGAGGAAGCTACGACGATTTTGAGATTTGACTGAGGTGTTATGATGTTATTTTTACGACGACGATGTGTATTATGCTGTTGAGGTATGTGTATGTCAATAAGATGATGCTACCATACATGAGGAATGTGATTACGTGTTTATATGTATATGAATAATGAATAGAAGTTAGGGACTCTTGACTTGTGAAAAAGGATGTTGGAAACCAAGAATCGTACTTTAAGAGTTATGAAATGTGTGTGTAGATGTGTGAATGTATCACATTGCCGGCGAAAATTTTTGGACACTGTTATATTCATAGGATTTTGTTTCCACACATTTGCAACGTAAATTCTCGACCTGTGAAATTTTTATATGAGACTGTCACTGTAGCGGAAACTGCTGTCATAAATATTTCCGTAAGAAAGTTAAGTGACCACCTGTACGTGCGTCGTCAGCACACAGCTGTGTCAGACACCTGGAGAACCAGCCATTAGGGTGTGCCTTTCCGGAAGCACAGGTAGACAAAAAAAAGGGAGGCCATTATCCTCGCTATTGACATTTCCTTGTTGAAAGCATACTGTGGAGCTCGTAATTTATGATATTTACTGAAATGCCTAATGAAATGACGAGAAATATTTTTACATCTGCACACCTGATTACGACAAGCGTCTTTCTACGAGAGTTGAGAGAATTTCTACTAACTTATGAAATGTCACATGACTACTGAATGATATTTTTATGCTTTGGTTTGCATAATTGCTTATTTCATTTGATATCTATTTTCCAGCTGTGTTGCAGCATTGGTTTTATAAAATAAACTTAGATGCATTTGCTAATGTGAACACTTTCTGTCAACAGATCTATTAAATAATTATTTTATGATCCACATTCTTCGAAAAAGGAGCTCTTGGAATGGAGAGAACAATAAGAAGGGACTAATAACAGTAACTGCATCTATAATTTTCTTTTCAACTACTTGGTAAATTTTTTATAGAATTAGTTTTTGTGGTGCACCACTTTAATTACATAGACATTAAGATGTGAATATGCATTTCCCTTGTCTGCATTGTTGTCTTTAGTGTAATGTTTTTTTTTGCTTGAGCTATGTCATGTTTAGATATAAGTTGCTGCTGCTGTTTGCCAGGCATAGTGTTACTGAATTTGACATTATATTACGCTGTTAAGCCAGTTTTACTACTAATTAATTTTTCTTGTTTCCTGCACAGTGCCTTATATTAGTTGTAATATTACAATTGCTTTGCTAATTTCTTAATGCTGCTTGCTTCGCAAATCTGCGTTTTTTCATTGCTGTTTATATTAATTGTTTTATGTGGTGATGCATTGCCTCGTCCCTTGGTATATATATCTGAGCTCAGTAGATTTAAGTTAGCTTAAGAGGGGGTAGACTATATAAGAAACTAACTATGATCACTTGGAAGAAATGTATTGAGAAGCTATATGAAAATGGTTTGGGAAAAAAAAAAGGATACTGTACAGTGGAGAAAAACTATTTTTGACAGAGGATGTGGACAGAATACAGAAAGCAGGCTTAGATAGGACTTTTTGGGAATAATGATGAACGAAGGGAGATCTCCATGCAAAATACTGCAGTAAAACAAACCCTGTCCTTTCCCTTTTGTGTTATCCCACTATATGTTTGTGTACCCTTGTGTATTTGTGTTTTTCCTTTCTTTATGTGTTTAGCTAATAAGAGTTATATTGTAGAATTTTTCCGATAATATGGTATTTTCTTTGTAAAGATGTTTAGACATTATGTATTCTGTTCTGTTTTAATGCTCATGTGTGAAGTTGATGTTTCGAAAGTGATTCTGATCTTTTATTTTTGTACTCATGTCATAATTCCTGTAACACTGATGTATATGTTTATTTCTATTCTGTTGTAAAGCCTGTACTACAAATGTTATCTGTATTGTTATGTTTTTAATGATGTATTTATACCTTTGCTATTGTATTCTCATGTTATAATATTGTAATTGACGCCAGTTAATCACATTAAGTAACTTGTAAGCATTCATTTCACTGCACACATTTCTGTTGGTCACAGTAATGCATAATATGTGAATAGTAGGGACCGTTAGTGTTGGCACGTGTGTTAATAATTCAGCAAGGGACTGGATAACAGCATTGCTGGTTCTAAGGACATTCCAAACAAATTTTTTGTGAGTGGACAAGTGGTGGTTTATGGACTTGCTATATTCTCCGCAAGACTCTTCAATGGTGATTGTGCACCTGCACAGTCACAACAGATGGCTGCTGGCCATCTCTACAAGGACTACAGTGAGTCTGCATCTCTGATGACCCACCAATACCATTATTTCTACAAGGACTGCAGTGGGTCTGCACCTCTGGTGGCCCACCAATACCACAATCTCTACCAGGAATCCAGTGGGTCTCCTCTGTGATGACCTACCTACCAATCTTCTTCAAAACGTCGAATGACTCTGTTGTGGGTTCGCTCTGTTGTGGCCCATTACCTGTCTGCATGTCAAGAGTCAGCACTGTCTTTCCATTGGAAGGACACCACTAGTTCTTCAAGACTGCATGGAAATCCACTACTTCTGTGTGCATTTTCTTTTACTGCTCAGACTTTGAGAAAAACACTGCAATTTTACTGTGATGAACAATCTGGACTGTCTTTATGGACTGTGAGAAAATTTTAGCTTTTGACCAACATTGTATAAATAAGTGTGTGCATTTGATATCTTTGTTATTGTAATTATGAAAAATTTTATCAAATCATTATTGGCCACTGCCCAAAAATATTTTGTAAAATTTTTTGTGGGGAGCATGGGGGCTATGTAAGTAGGCTGTTTATGTTTTCTTTATGTAAGTAGGCTAAACAGCCTACTTACATAAAGAAAACATAAACAGCCTACTTACATAAAGAAAACATAAACAGCCTACTTACATAGCCCCCATGCTCCCCACAAAAAATTTTACAAAATATTTTTGGGCAGTGGCCAATAATGATTTGATAAAATTTTTCATAATTACAATAACAAAGATATCAAACGTTATGTAGCGCTCTATATGAAAATCACTGGCTGTGCTGTGTGCAGTCTGTGGATAGTTTTCATTGTTGTCTGCCATTGTAGTGTTGGGCAGCGGCAGCTGGATGTGAACAGCGCGTAGCGTTGCGCAGTTGGAGGTGAGCCGCCAGCAGTGGTGGATGTGAGGCGAGAGATGGCGGAGTTTTGCAATTTCTCATGAACTGATATATATATTATGACTATTAAGGTAAATACATTGTTTGTTCTCTATTAATATCTTTCACTTGCTAACTATCCCTATCAGTGCCTTCTGTAGTTTGAATCTTTTATTTAGCTGGCAATAGTGGCGCTCGCTGTATTGCAGTAGTTCGAGTAACGAAGATTTTTGTGAGGTAAGTGATTTGTGAAAGGTATAGGTTAAAGTTAGTCAGGGCCATTCTTTTGCAGGGATCTTTGAGAAAGAGTTGACAAATATTTCAGCATTTTGGCTACAAAAATATAAAGTAGGCTTCCTGTAGCGAGTAACGAATCCATTTCGTAAATTCCTTCGCTCACACAAAGTTCAACATGTGGGCATACCCAATTAAGCACGTGTGCCAAATCGGGCATTTTTGATGATGTTATATCCTAGCCAGTAATGCCAACCGAGCCCGCTGGCAAAAGGTTGGCAGCATCAAAGTCCGGACGCTGTCCGCATAAGCAGTGCCAGCGATACAGGAAATCGCCGCAAGTCTGCGCGCGCCACCGCTGGCTTCTGGCTTCTTAAGCGCTGGAGTCGCGAGCGCTAGGACAGTTCTGTATTCGCCGCTCAGTGGTATACTCGCCACCGATTTGTGTACTTGCTAGTCAGTTGTGTGTTCATCGCAGCAGAGTTGTTGTCTGTCGTCAGCCGATGCTGACCTAGCCGCTCCGACTCGAACTAGACAGATTTCTGTAGACACGGAGTTTGCTACTGTGTTTCTGTATCTTCGTTAATAAAGATAAGTACCGACTTTTATTTAATCAGAGAGTTTGGGTTTTCATCTTTCTGTTCACTGTTCCAGCGGACCGGTCGGCCCGCTATTAAAAGTGTGGCGGTGACTTCGTAAGCCATTTCTACAGCGAAGTGTTTGTCGCTACGAACGCCGCCACAAAAGATGATATCTTTGATTTAACTTCCAACGAACTGCTTCCATCGTCTTTATGACCTCATTTGAAAATGTGCTCTGCTGTATGGCAATTTTAGTGGATCAAAAATTGAAGTGAGGTTTCATATGTTGTTTAAAGGTATGCCGATGCAAACGCATGGTGTTGCACCATATAATACCCCAACGACCCCCTTAAAATCAATTAAGACATAATATCATAAAATGAAGTAGGGAAGAGTTATCTTGGCAAATACGACGTCTTTGCCGATAAGCTGTCACCAAGAAGTTTTGATAACCACATTATACATCACGGAGGGTTTTTGTTATGAAAAGTGGAGGAAGAAACCTCAAATTTAATTAATGGACAAATATCCAATTGATAATTGCAATTAATATCTTGAAAGTTAAGTTGTGTTGTTAGTCAGAGATAACTTTTATGGGGAAGAGAGTTGTAAGCGCAACGAAGAAAGTCAGTGCGCCTACAATACTCTTTCACAGAAGTGGCTTGAAGGCTCTCGTCCTGTAAAGACGTGCGAGAACAATTCTTGTCTCAGTTATTGAGAGTACGGATCGCGACGAGATTGTTTTGCGTTCAGAAGTGTTTCTTGCATGACGTGATTCACGAACTTCGGAAACTGATTTTCTAAGCAGAGACAATAACTGCTGGATGCGTTTAACCGTGCATAACGGGTTAATTCAACTTTATTGACGAAACTAGTGAATATTGGACTTGACTTCCAAATAGTTGGAACTAAATGAAGAGTGGATAGTATATGAAATGACTACACTCAATTAGTAGGACACAGTTACACGATTTAACGAAGATAATTCAATTACGCTGAAGAGTCAAGTTGTCGCAATTGTAAAGATATTTAATTTTAATAGAACTGACTTTACCAACGAACTGCGTGTGCGTGTGGTGCGAAAGTTATAAAGTATTTAGTGGCGAAGGAACAATAAACTGTTCGTTCCAAGTGAAATATCAAGCGTGGACTACATTATTAAGTGATTTAATCAATGATAGTTAACCAACGACTGCTCAGCAGGGACAATTTAATGTGAATATCAAAATAGCTACTTCATTAATTGAAAAGAGAACGTTTGAACATTTGTTTTTGACATTACGGCGTAGGTTCACTGAGACGCGATCAAAGAGTATCTGTGGATCTCGCTTCATACAGGTTCAACAACTCCATAGCAACGATCAAACAACGTGCGAGAAGACTGATAATTACAATGTTTCCTCGTAGTTGGTGGTGTGTACGATGCGGATGAGATAAAATTTAACAACTACTGTATATCCGGGCAATGAATCATTTAATCTTAAATCAGAAGAAGCATCCATCGTACGAGTTCGCATTTCTGTCTCCCGTTCACCTACGGGGACCTACGTCATCGCGCATCGTGTCTCAACTCCACTGCGAGAGCTGTGGCAGTAGCAGCTCTACGGCGTCGACAATATCAGCACGCGGTTGGAGTGCGGGGACGCCACAACCACTAAACACCAGTCAGACAGCTTACAAACTTTGTGGAGATGTTTACCACATTGCTTCCTTTTGGAGGGGGCAAGTGAGGGCAGTCAGTCTTCCAACTGGTTCGATACGGCTCACTACGATTATTTATCTTGCGTAAATCTCTTCATCCCATTGTTTCTTACAAGCATGGTCCTCCAATACATCTTGAATAAAACCTATGTCATTCCTCATAGTTTTAAGCCTGTAGTATGATGGGACTTATTACATTATGTCTTAACACGTGTCCCATCAACCTGACGCTTCATCTTGTCGGTGCTTTCTGCATATTCCTTTCTTCACTGATTATGCAGGAACCTTTTCATGCTTACCTTATCAGTCCACGTAACACTATTGAGAGTCTACTACTGCAGTACAATAATAATGAACTTTTTCTTCTTTTTTGGTTTTCTCCCAGTCCATTATTCACTTCCACATAACACTGAGCTTTAATCGTACATTCTCATAAAGCCTACTTATTTTCCAGACTCCATGGCCTAGGGATAGCGTATTTGTGCATTCGGGAGGACGACGGTTCAATCCCGTCTCCGGCCATCCTGATTTAGGTTTTCCGTGATTTCCCTAAATCGTTTCAGGCAAATGCCGGGATGGTTCCTTTGAAAGGGCACGGCCGATTTCCTTCCCAATCCTTCCCTAACCCGAGCTTGCGCTCCGTCTCTAATGACCTCGTTGTCGACGGGACGTTAAACACTAACCACCACCACCGTATTTGTGCAGTAAACAAAAATCCTTGCTCCAGGGTGGTAACCTAGGCACTGCTTAGTTCTGAATAATGGTCATTAGCAATAGCGGCCGAAGACATCCGGCAGAAGAAATCACCTTGTTCTGCCAGCGGCTTTGTCAAAGAGATAGCAGGAGCGGACTGAGGTTCCGGGCACTCTCCTGCCGTGGCGTGGTGACGTCGTAACTGCCGTCTGCTTTACATCTCCTGTGCGGCAAGCTACGTAAATTTAAGTATTAACTGTGTTTTTCCTTCTTGTCACTTCTCTTTCCGTGTGTTTTTGCTTTCAGGAAGCTTTAATTTCCGATTACTAGTAATAGCGTTCCACATATTTCGTGTTTGTTTTGAATACAGTCCAGAGACAGTTAGTGCATACTTGCATAGTTTCCAACAAGAAGTGTCTAGTAACCACAGTTCAGTCAGCTATCAGACGCCTTTAGTGAATTAGCAGTCTATTTAAAAGTTGATTACTTAACTCTCTACAGTATATTGTTGATTTCTTAGGATGGATAGGATGTTTGACTGCTGTGTACGGACGCAGGAGGAGCTGGCCACTGTTCGCGAACAGCTGAACGTGCTGATGGCCACGATCAGCCGTCTTCAAGTTGCTGCCTCGGAGTGTAGCGGCAGTGAGGAGTCTGGTGCGTCGCATTGTACACCCCAGGTGTTACAAGCTTCTCCTACGGTCCCTGCTGTCGAGACATCTTCGCGGATACCAGGCGCGGTTGGGCCACCCTCTCCCCAAGGGGAGTGCTGGGTTCAACGACGTTCGCGTCGCACGTGACGGATCGTCAATGTGGAGGCTGGCCGTGTGGCATCGCCCGCTCTGCCTGTGAGTGGACATGCAAGGTCCGAGCAGGCTCACGGCGGAAGGGGTTTATTAGTGATTGGGAGTTCCAATGTTAGGCGGGTGATGGAGCCCCCTAGGCAAATAGCGGAAAGATAGGGGAAGAAGGCCGGTGTCCACTCTGTCTGCTTGCCGGGGGGTCCCATGCGAGATGTGGAGGAGGCCCTGCCGCCGCCGGCGATAGAGAACACTGGGTGCGCCTGACTGCAAATTGTTGCTCATGTCATCACTAATGACTCCTGCCGTCTGGGTTCAGAGGTCATCCTCAGTTCATACAGGCGGTTGGCGGAGTTGGTGAAGGCGGAAGGCCTCGCTCGCGGGGTCGAATCTGAACTAACTATTTGCAGTGTCGTTCCCAGAACCGATCGCGGTCCTATGGTTTTGAGCCGAGTGGAAGGCTTAAACCAGAGGCTCAGCCGATTCTGCGGAGATCTGGGGTGCACATTTCTCGGCCTCCGCTATCGGGTGGTGAAATGTACCGTCCCGTTGAATAGGTCAGGCGTGCACTACACGCAGGAAGCGGCTACAAGGGTAGTGGAGTACGTGTGGAGTGCACATGTGGGTTTTTCAGGGTAGAGAATTCCCTCACTAGGCCCGAAAAGACGCCCCCTGAGACGCGACAAGGTAGCAGTAGGCAGAACGCAACAGGAAATTACTATATTGATGTGGTAATAGTTAACTGCAGGAGCGTCTATAGAAAGGTCCCAGAACAGCTCTCATTAATAAACAGTCACAATGCCCACATAATATTAGGGACGAAAAGCTGGGTGAAACCAGATGCAGACATTAATGAAATTCTCAACTCAGATTGGAATGTATACCGCAGAGAATGGCTGGACAGTGAAGGGGGAGGCGTGTTTATAGCGATAAAAAGTGCAATAGTATCGAAGGAAATTGACGGAGATCCGAAATATGAAATAATTTGGTTGAAGGTCACGGTTAAAGCAGGCTGAAACATGGTAACTGGATGTCTCTATAGGCCCCCTGGCTCAGCAGCTGATGTGGCAGAACGCCTGAAGGTAAATTTGGAAAATATTTCGAATGGATTTCCCGATCATGTTATAGGTTTGGTTGGAGATTGTAATTTACCAGATATAGACTTGGGGACTGAAATGTTTATAACGGGTGGCAGGATCAACGAATCCAGTGAAATTTTTTAAAGTGCATAATCTGAAAACCACCTTGGGCAGCTAAACAGTGAGCCGACTCATGGTGATAACATATTAGACCTTCTGGTAATAGACAGACCCGAACAATTTGAAACAGTTAACGCACAACAGGGAATTGGCGATCTTAAAGCGGTTACAGCATCGGTTATTTCAGTCGTAAATAGAAATATTAAGAAAGGCAGGAAAAGATTTTTCTGTTCAGTAAAAGTATAAAAAAGCAGATTTCAGAGTACTTGATGGCCCAACACAAAAGTCTTATCTTAAGTACAGATAGTGTTGAGGATCAGTGGACAAAGTTCAGAAGCATCCTACAATATGCATTAGATGAGTATGTGCCAAGCAAGATCTTAAGAGATGTAAAAGAACCACCGTGGTACAACAACCGAGCTATAAAACTGCTACGGAAGCAAAGGGAACTTCACAGCAAACATAAAGATAGCCAAAGCCTTGCAAACAAACAAAAATTGCACGAAGTGAAATGTAGTGTGAGGAGGTCTATGCGAGAGCCATTCAACGAAATCGAAAGTAAAGTTCTATGTATTGACTTGGCAGAAAGCAACAGGAAATTTTGGTGTTATGTCAAAGTGGTAGTTGGATCAAAACAAAGTGACCAGACACTCTGTGACCAAAACGGTACTGAAACAGAGGATGACAGACTAAAGGCTGAAATACAAAATGTCTTTTTTCAAATCTGTTTCACAGAGGAAGACTGCAATGTAGTTCCTTCTTTATATTGTCACACAGATGACAAAATGGTAGATATCGAAACAAAGGGATAGAAAAACAATTAAAATCGCTCAAAAGAGGAAAGGCCGCTTTACCTTATGGTATACCAGTTCGATTTTACACAGAGTCCGCGAAGGAACTTGCCCCCCTTCTTGCAGCGGTGTACCGCAGATATATAGAAGAGCGTAGCGTTACAAAAGATTGGAAAAGGGCACAAGTCATCCCCGTTTTCAAGAAGGGACGTCGAACGGATGTGCACAGCTATAAACGTATATCTCTAACGTCGATCGGTTGTAGAATTTTGGACCACAATTTATGTTCGACTATAATGACTTTTCGGGAGACTAGAAATCTACTCTGTAGGAATCAGCATGGGTTTCGAAAAAGACGATCGTGTGGAACCCAGCTCGCGCTATTCGTCCACGAGACTTAGAGGGCCTTAGAAACGGATTCCCAGGTAGATACCGTGTTTCTTGACTTCCGCAAGGCGTTTGATACAGTTCCCCACAGTCGTTTAATGAACAAGCCTATGGACTATCAGATCAATTGTGTGATTGGACTGTAGAGTTCCTAGATAACAGAACGCAGCATGTCGTTCTCTATGGAGAGAAGTCTTCCGAAGTAAGAGTGATTCCAGGTGTGCCGTAGGGGACTATTATAGGACCGTCGCTATTCACAATATATACAAATGACATTGTGGATAACATTGGAAGTTCACTGAGTCTTTTTGCGGATGATGCTGTAGTATATCGAGAGGTTGTAACAGTGGAAAATTGTACTGAAATGCAGGAGGATCTGCAGCGAATTAGCGCATGGTGCAGGGAATGGCAATTGAATCTCAATGTAGACAAGTGCACTGTGCAGCAAATACATAGAAAGAAAGATCCTTTATCATTTAGCTACATTATAGCAGGTCAGCAACTGGAAGCAGTTAATTCCACAAATTATCTGGGAGTAGGCGTTAGGAGTGATTTAAAATGGAATGACAATATAAAATTAATCGCCGGTAAAGCAGATGCCAGACTGAGATTCATTGGAAGAATCCTAAGGAAATGCAGTCCGGAAACGAAGGAAGTAGGTTACACTACACTTGTTCGCCCACTGCTTGAATACTGCTCACCAGTGTGGGATCCGTACCGGATACGGTTGATAGAAAAGATAGAGAAGATCCAACGGAGAGCTGCGCGCTTAATTACAGGATCATTTAGTAATCGCGAAAGGGTTACAGAGATGGTAGATAAACTCCAGTGGAAGACTCTGCAAGAGAGTCGCTCAATAGCTCGGTACAGACTTTTGTTGAAGTTTCGAGGACATACCTTCACCGAGGAGTCAAGCAGTATATTGCTCCCTCCTACGTATATCTCGCGAAGAGACCATGAAGATAAAATCAGAGAGATAAGAGCCCACACAGAGGCATACCGACGATTCTTTCCACGAACAATGCGAGACTGGAATAGAAAGGAGAACTGATGGAAGTACTCAAGGTACCCTCCGCCACACACCGTCTGATGGTTTGCGGAGTATGGATGTAGACGTAGAGATGTAGAAACTGGCCCCAGAATACAGAAGATCTAGATATGATCAATGAGATGAGTATGCAGAAACCAATGGAAACCACTAAACAAAACACATAATGTGTATCCACAGGACATGTGGCCGCAATTGAAAAGTATCTTGATCACCTGTCCATTGGCAAAAGATCCCATTCTATTCCCCCCTTTCAAATTTCAGGAAAGGGACTACCAAGGGCAAGATGACCATGAGAAAATTATTTCATAATCAAAGAATGGATGTCGTTCATTAAATCGTGACAAGGAATGTCAGAAGACCGAACGTGGTAGGGAAGCTAGAAAATTTGAAAATGGAAATGATAAGGCTCAATCTACATGTAGTGGGATCAGAGACATAAAACGGAAAAAGGATTTGGGTTTCTGGTCAGACGAGGATAGGGTAATATCAAAATCAGCAGAAATGATATGATTAAAGTACAATTCATTATGAATACGAAGGCAGGGAAAAGAGTTAGCTACTCTGAACAGTTCAGAGATAGTGTTGTTCTCGTCAGAATCGACAGCAAACCAACACAGACAATAACAGTCCAGGCATTCATCGCGAAGTCGCAGGAGGAAAATAGAGAAAGTATACGAGGGTACTGAATACGTAATTTAGGACGTTAACGGATATGAAAACTGGATAGTCATGGGGAATTGGGGTGCGAATGTAGAGGGGGGAGAAGAAGAAAGGATTTCGGGAGAATGTGGGCTTGGTAGCAGGAATCAGGGATGAGAAGGACAGCTGAGTTCTGCAGTAAATTTCAGCTAGTAACAGCGAATACTCAGACAAGAACAACAAGAGGAGGAGTTATAGTCGGAAATGTCAAGGGGATACAGGAATACCAGTTAGATTACATCATGGTTAGACAGAGTTTCCGAAATCAGATACTGGATTGTGACGAATACCCTGGAGCAAATATAGGCTCACGTCACAGTTTAATACTGACGAAGAGCAGGCTGAAGTTTAAGAGACTAGTAGGAAGAATTAATGCACAAAGAAGTGGAATATGGAAGCGCTAAGGACTAATGAGATACGCTTGAATTTCGCTAAGGCATAGACGCTGCGATAAAAAATAGCTTAGTAGGCAGTTCAGGTGAAGAGGAATGGGCGTCTCTAAAATGGTAAACCACAGAATTCGGAGAGAGCATAGGTCCAAGAAGGGTAACTGCGAAGAAATAGTGGGTAACAGAAGAAATACTTCAGCTGTTCGATGAAAGAAGGAAGCACAAAAATGTTCAGGAAAATTCAGGAATGCAGAAATACAACTCACTTATGACTGAAATAAATAGGAATTACAGGGAAGCTAAGTCAAAATGAATACAAAAAACTGAATAATTCAAAAAGGAAGCGATTGTCCCATGGACTGACTCAAGAAAGCGGCGCCTTGTAATGTAATCTCAGTTGCAAAAGGATATATTGAATAGATCTCCTCACAAACAGAATGAGTGGCCAGGCTGTGGTTGTCTTTGGCAGTGAAACTGTATTACAATTGATGATTTTACGCATCTGACTTAAGAAAAACTGCCTCGATAAGAGTTTAACACTCATTACAACCTAATAACAAGAAAGCAACCATCTTTCTGTGTTGTGTACGACTCGCTAAATAACGGTAAGGACAGGAGAACAGCAAAGTGGTGCGTGCAGCAACTGTCGTCGTATGAGAGCTGGACAGGAACAAGAATGATTAGCGAAAAACACACAGAACAGAAGATTTACTTAATTTGTATTTCCCCTGGTGTACGAAGACTAATTATAAATAAGAAGCAAAAAATACAGTCTAACTCTCGGTGTAAACATGGGAGCGGTTCAAATGGCTCTGAGCACTATGGGACTTAACTTCTAAGGTCATCAGTCCCCTAGAACTGAGAACTACTTAAACCTAACTAACCTAAGGACATCACACACATCCATGCCCGAGGCAGGATTCGAACCTGCGACCGCACCGGTCGCGCGGTTCCAGACTGTAGCGCCTTTAACCGCTTGGCCACCGCGGCCGGCAAACACGGGAGAGGTTCTCTATACTAAGCACGAAAGGTGGTGTCGCAGCGAGGAACTTCAAGTGCAAGTGGACAGTCCGGCTGCTGCCGACCGTCCTATACTGCGGCGGGAGGGTGCTCTCGTGGTACCAAGCGGTGGCTGAGCGAGCGTGCTCCACTGGGTCCGCTCGATGCTGCACGACCGCTGTCGGCGTCTGAAGGAATCTTGCAACTCCGTTACCAAATGTGACGTGGTTGGGCCAGTATCGATACGTGATAACACATTCACAGCATCGAGTTGAATTTTTGCTTGTGGCTAACACTAAACCGTTTCTCTACCGTTCCACTCTCGAATAGTGCGTAGGAGGAACGAGCAGTTAAACCTTTCAGTGTAAGCTCTGATTCCTCTTATTTTATTATGATGATCTTTTCTTCTTACGTAGGTGGGCGCCAAGAAAATATTTTTACACTGTGTGGGGAAAGTTAGTTACTGAAATTTTGTGAGAAGATGATGCCGCAGCAGAATAGGCCTTCGTTTTAATGAGTAATACTCCAATTCGTGTGTTAAATCCGTGGCACTCTCTCCCACATTCCACGACTGGGAAAAAACAATGTATCTTTTTTAAAGTCTTTCGATGTCCTCCGTCAATATTGTCTGATACGGATCTCATAACGCACAGCAATAATCCAGTGGTGGGCGGACAAGCGTAGTGTAAGCAGTCTCTTTAGTAGATTTGTTGCATTTTCAAAGTGTTCAGCCGGCCGGAGTGGCCGAGCGGTTCTAGGCGCTACAGTCTGGTGTAGGGAAGCAGCCTACTCACGCTGTAGTAAATTCACATCAGTTTCCATTGTGTGCTAGCCAGTCTGCTGTAACTAGCTCTGACGTCATAAATGTTGCGCAATACCTTAAAAATCAAGCAAATGACCTAAAACTTTTATAGCATGTCAGGAATAATACTAAATTAATGTGTGTTAAATATCAGTTCAATAACTTCAGCCATTTTCGAAATTTGGACGTTTTTCTGAAAAAATCATTGGCGCAACAGAAAAGAGCTAGAGACTTCAAAATTTATATTTAGATTCATCTTTCATAATGATTTAATAAAAACTGTACTTTGGATTTCACAAATTAAGACTTTAGTGGAAATTCATGATTTTCTGGTTTTAGTCTCAAAACTGAAGGAAGCAAGATAGATTAAGTAGGCTAATAAATAAGGCTGGGATGTTTAGATTTAAATAGGTTGGAGGTCCGCTATGACTGTGAAGATGTGAAAAGTTTCTTTTGAATACCTATAAAATTATAACGATAGCGGATCTCAAAAGGGCCAGTTCAGAGCTCATCTACTGCGTGCAGTGCTTTTTTAATTAATTCTCTCGCCCAAAATATTTAACTTAGCCACGTCAAAATTTTATTATCAATACTTACCTGCGTGCTGAATGCACGTTTAAATTAAGGGCTTCATCGGCCATCAGCAAAAGAAGCTATAAATTATTATGTAACTTGAAGTGGTGCGTTACTAGCCCAGCGGCTAGTCGGGAGAGCCGATTTGATCAGGCGTTCCCTTAGCCGTCCGCACCGCGGCTATATATATATATAAAAGAGCTCTGCGCGAGGAAGGAAGGCCCCAGTTCTCTCCAGACGCTGAATAGCACGACATCTGTGTAGGGAGTCGCGTCGCATCGTTATCACTGCTACAAACAGCCTCGGGTGCCGTATTAAGTTACTAGAGATACGCGGAACCATGAAATCATTTCAAGTGAATGGTTAATTCTGGGATGATTTTCATTATCTAGCTTCAGTTTGCGTATTGTCGTATTTTCACGTGCCGTCGCGGAACAGACATTCTACCAATTATTTAGCGTGGCGTTTGATGAAATATTGTCATCAAATCTTGGCGAGCATTCTTTTTAACATTTAATTCGGACATTTATAGTTGCATCAGCGCATTAGACTCTGAACTGCTCTGTTAGTTAGGTTATAGGGATACTAGTGTTTGTTATCAGTGAATTTCAGAATATACTCAAATATATTGGAAAATCGTTTTTGATTAGAAATCCCGGACAATCTCCTAATTCCTCAGAGCTATAAGCTGCAGCTATAATGGTATTCTCAGATGAAGTGGGCACTAGGAACTCTAATTACAGGCTCCACGTTTTGTTAAATCACTTTCTGGGTGCTAAAAAGTAAATAGAGAGCCAGTGTTGAGAACGGCGAAAGACAGCATTAACAACATTCTAAAAGCCTGAAACTGATTCAACATGCAAGCATTTATACAGCAATTTTTAACTTTCACAAGTTACTCGCCGCCCCACATATGGTGCATCGGCCGGAAAATCAACTAAGTGAAAGTTTTTTTTTTTTTTTAAATATTCGGATTCGCGAGTGAAATGCGACACGCAACTGAGTATAGAACAGTGAATGTGTTACGTGTGCATGTGGACGACGCAATTGGATTAACAACACATCTGAATTGACGGAGCTGGCACTGAGTCTAGCGGTGCTGTCGGCATCGCGAGAAGCCAGTCTCGCCGCACCGCAGTCGTCCGCTGGAGCAGCCGGCGCAGCGCCTGCAATTGCGGGCCACGCAAACACACAACAGCCGTCGGAGAGCCGTCTGCAGTTCAACGTGCCACGTCGCATCAGGAATCCTGGTGCGCCGCGCCGGCAACGCCATACGTCGTGCAGAAGGAACTAAGTTAAGTGAAAAGCTGTTAAAAATTTTACTAACCTGCACTAAAAGACTGTCGGCGATGGAACCGCCAAAAGAAACTGAGTTTAAACGTAAATTAGAACCTATGTTTGTTGAGGGAACTGTAAATTCAGACAAAGTTTCAAGTATAAACATGCATGAAAGTAGTAATGTTAAAGTGAAATATGAAGTATTGTCTCCTGACAGTAGTGTGCGAAGGGGCAATGATTCAATAATAGAGACCCCTGTAATAAAGCAGAAAGTAGAAATTGTAAATTTATTGGATGATGGTTTCTCTGATGAATTAAAAATGAACAGTCATCAGAGATGGTAGAGTTTAAGAAGGAGCAGTTAGATATGACTAATCAATCAGAAGTTTCATTTAGTTTTGATGATTCTGGTATTGGAGCTAGTTTTTCGTCACCTGAGTGTGATAAAAAGCCAGCTAGTGAGCAACCCAAAGATGCTGGGGCTGTTGATTTAAATGTTATATTACAAGCAATAGCTGCCAGTAATGCAAAAATGACAGCTGATTTAAAATCTGATATAATTGAGGTAAATAACAGGATTGTGGCCAGCCAGACCAATTTTAATAAACGGTTTGAGGCAATGGACAATAAATTAGAATCCAATAATGCTGAGTTAAAGTCTCAAATAAGTGAACAGGTCAAAAACAGTAATGCTGAATTAAAGTCTGAGATTGTGGCCAGCCAAACAAATTTTAATACACGATTGGAGGTAATGGACGATACCTTCAAGGCTGGTTGCAATAAGTTGAAAGAGGATCTAGACAGTTTGAATTATAAAATTCACTACAACCATGAGGATATTAAGAAAAAGGTTGCTCAACAATTTTCTGAAATGTATAAAACGGTAAAATCCGAAGTTGCTGAGGTTCGCAAGGACTTCCAAATAAAAGATGCGAAGCTGGAGCACAAGTTAACAGAAAAGATCGAGGCGGAATCTGAACTGTGCTCAGATAGATTTAAAGATGTTAATATTAAAGTAAACATATGTCAAGCAGACGTAGATGCAATTAAAACTGATACTACTCATATTGTACAAAGAGTAGATAATGTTGAATTGAGAGTAGAAAATATCAGTACTAACATTGCTAACATTGAGAGTAAAGTAGCTTCAGTAACTTCTGGTAATGGTAGTATACAACAAGTTGTAGCTGCAAACGGCGCTTTTATCGGGTGTCGGCAGTTCTTGCGGTTCGATCCAGATAAAAATATCCACCCGCTAGATTTCTGGAACGATTTTGAAGATGTGATTCCACCAACTTGGTCTGGACGAGAGAAAATCTCATTTATTAGAAGCCATTTAGCAGGTGACGCCATGCGTTGGTCAGCTGATGTGTAAAACATTAGCGCAGTTTAAAACAGCTTTCATTAATGAGTATTGGTCTAGCAATAAGCAAAATGAAGTGTTGAGAGAATTTTGGAGTGGAAAACGCTTCAATGCAGGCAAGGAATCAATTAAAGAGTTTGCTAGGTCATGGATTTCACGTTTGTCACATTTGACGGAAAAGCTAAAACCAGAAATGATTATACTAGGTCTTGACGCCAAACTGCCATGGTATTGGCAAACTAGAATTATATCTGCCCCTAGAGACAATCTGGATCGTTTCATTGAGTATCTGGAACGTGTAGAACGTGTTGCTGCCAATGAGGAGCAAGCACGTAATAACAGAAATGCCAATAACAATAATAGTAATTTTAGGAACGAGAAAAATGGCATTGTAAACATCAGAACAGTAGGTATTCGCCGTCCTAAGAGAGGTAGGAATTGGGGAAATAATTATCAGAACCAACAATGGCGTCCAAGGGATAATAATTTTGTTCCAAACAGAAATATGCATGTAAACAACAGTACCGAAAGTAATGCTATGCCAGCTAACTATAATGAAACTAAAGGAAACAGTAGTAGGCCGAGGCAGGAAACCGAGTTCCCGTCTATGAGGACACTGGCGCTCACCAGGCGGTTACTTTTCCTAAGCCAGTAGTTAAGGGAATTGGTAAGACAGATCAGAATACTCAGACTGAACATGTGGATGAAGAGTCGGTAGCATCTAAGGATACAACAGAAATATTAGATCACTAACAGTATTTGATAGATACCGTGTTAAAGACGCTTTCTAAGTGGGAAGAGAAAGAGAAGGCGCAGCAGTGTACCGATAGGGAGGAGCTACAAAATACTGAATTGACAGGTGAAGAAGCAGAAGAAATTCATGCTTATATTTACGATGAAGATGAGGTGCTCTTATCTAAAGTGCCTGTGCAGGATGTTGATAATGTACTAATAGATTTAGGACAGGAGGTAAGTGAGAATGTAGAGGGTAGGCTGTTGAGGGTCGATGAACCCAGTAGCTGTGACCAGTTGTCACTTGAGAAGGAAACCGACGATAATGGTAACAATGGTTTAGCTGTAACTAGTGTTATGCACGGTCTGGAGACGCAGAATCGCTCAGACTACAGTAATTTGGGTTATGTTCAGCAAACTAAATGTAATGAAGTCGTGCGGTGTTTCGATTTAAAATTAATAGACCGACTGGAAAAGGCAGCTGAAAATGTAATTCAGGAAACCCCTACACACTGTGACCTAAATGTAATGAAGACAGATGTCGATCACTTTAGTTGGAGACAAATCCAAAAGGAACTACTAGATGAATTCGAGGAACCACCTGTACAACCTAGAATAAGCCACCCTATAATAATAGTGAATATGTTGGGTATCAATGTACATTGTGTCTTAGACAGTGGAAGTGAGGTGAGTGCAATATCTCAGTCCTTCTTTGATGCATTACCTGGTAAAGACAAGCTTACAGTAATGAGGGTATCAGGACTAAGAATAATTGGTGCTACTGGCAAGGTTTCAAAAACGGTAAAGCAAGAAGGTTTGCTGCCCTTTAACATTAATGGTAATTTAATTGATCATCCATGTTTAATTGTAAACAATCTCAGTATTGAGGTTTTAATTGGCATAGATTTCTTGTCAAAATATCAGAGTGTTCTTAACTTTGAAAGAAGCCAGTTAAAAATGGTCTTGCCAATAACCGGAGTAATTATATTACCTTTTAGTGATAAACATGTAGTAACTGATCATGAAACTTGGGAGCTGCCTATACGAGTTCTGAAAAATACGAGGTATTGGGACGAAGGTGTTAATCTTAGTAACAGTAAGCTAAACACAGAAAAAGAAGAAGAAGCAATTATTGTGGACAAAATAGAAGCTAAATCGCAGGAAATCGATAAGATTTCAGACAATCAAAAGGAAGAACTGAGACAGGTTCTAAAAAGGCATCGTAAGGTATTTTCAGATCGACCTGGCATAGTCAAAGGTTATGAATGTCAATTAAAGGTGAAACCCGGCCAAGTGTTTTTTAGGAAGCCATACCAAATACATGTAGCTAGGAAGGAGGCGGTTCGAAAGGAGATACAGAGAATGCTGGAGTGGGGTGTGATTGAAAAAGCGGTCAGTGAGTACAATAATCCTCTTGTAGTTGTACCAAAAAGAGACGGGAGTGTCAGATTGGTCTTGGACGCTCGTTGGTTAAATGAAATAGTGGTTAGGGAAAGTGATAGACCGCAGAATATGGACGAGTTATTGCAAAAATTCCGTGGAGTAAAATTCTTAACTTCTATGGACATCACGTGTGGATATTGGAATTTGCCACTGGCGGAAAGTTCGAGGAAGTACACAGCTTTCTTGTACGAAGGAGTTTGTTATCAATACCGTGTGGTACCTTTCGGACTTAATATCTCTGTTTGTGCCTTCGTACGTGTGATGTGCCATGTTTTAGGACCAGCTTTAAGTAATAAAATAACAGTCTACGTAGATGATCTGTTAATAGCAACTCCTACCTGGCAAGAACATATAGCTTTATTAGAGGAAGTGTTAGAGGCTATTGAGAGAGGTGGCATGAAACTAAAGATTGAAAAGACAGAGTGCGTTAAAGAGGAAATAGGTTTCTTGGGATATAGGATAAGTGGAAAAGGTATTCTGCCTGACCCAGGGAAGCTAGCAGTCATTGAAAAATTTGAGGCTCCCAGAACCAAGAAGCAGTTGAGATCGATGTTCGGTCTGTTTGGCTTCTATAGGCGTTTTGTTAGTGATCAGGCTTTTAATGCTCCCTGTCTTCACCTCCTGCTGAAAAAGAATACCCCTTGGGTTTGGACAGCAGAATGTCAACAGGCGTTTGAGGTGCTTAAATATTCTTTAGTTAATAGTCCAATTTTACATCATCCTGATTTTGAAAAACCATTCTGCATGTCTGTTGATGCTAGTGGCTATGGTATAGCTGTGGAGATATACCAAGTAGAAATAGAGAACGAACAATAAGTGCACAAGACTATAGCTTTCGCAAGTCGATCTTTACAGGCAGCAGAGAGAAATTATGGCATCTCAGAACTGGAAGCATTAGCAATTGTATTTGGGGTACAGAAGTTTGAGCAGTATTTATTAGGTCACAAGATAATTGTTTACAGTGACCATAAGGCGTTGACCTTTTTAAAGACCTGTAAGTTGAGGAATTCTCGTTTGGTAAGATGGTCATTGTATCTCCAGCAGTTTGACCTTGAGGTTAGATATATTCAAGGGAAAGACAATCTGGTAGCTGATGGGTTATCTAGAAGTGCGGAGCTCTGTGATGACGAGGGAATTACAGCAACAGACCTAAATGAAGTTCGAATGTTTGCACTGCACGAAGTAAAGGAAGAAAGTGCATTAAAGAGAGTGATTAAGAACTTGAGACGTGAGCAGAATGAAGATGACCAACTGAAATTAGTGAAGAGCTATTTAGGAAATGCGAACTATCCTAAGGTTTCGCAATACTATTGTTTGCATAAAGGTATTCTGTTTAGGAGGAAAAAGATAGGTGTTTCTGAGTGGAAGCTGTGCTTTCCCTCACAACATGTAGACTTACTAATCGACTATGTACACCTGAGGTATGGGCACTACGGTGCAAAGAAGTGCATTGCAAAATTAAAAGAGAAGGTTGTGTTTGACAACATGTACCGCCGTGTGGCCAAGCGTCTAGCATCTTGTGTAGTGTTCCAGTAAGTCCGTGCTGCTAGCACCAGAATACGAGGGGATATGCATTCAGTAGAGCCCACTGAAACCCTAGAATTATTGGATTGTGATTTGTTTGGCCCTCGTCCTGTTTCTAGAGGTGGTTGTACCCATGTTTTTGTTGTTGTGGATGGATTCAGTAAATATGTTAAACTATACCCAATTAAAAGAGCAAATGCAAAAACATTGGTTGAAAAGTTGGAAAAAGATTTCTTCGTGAACGTTGGCGTTCCGAAGAATTTGCTGTCAGACAATGGGCCTCAATTTACTTCTGATAGATTTAAGGAATGTCTAGATAAGGCCGGCGTGAAACATCTGAAAATATCTGCGTATTTTCCCCAAGGAAATATGAGTGAACGTATTATGAGGGAATTGAATAGGCTTTGCAGAACTTATTGTGCTCGGAAACACTCAAGTTGGGCAGAGCACATTAAGTATTTTGAGAATGTAATTAACAACTTAAGACATGATGCAACTGGTTTTGCACCTTGCGAATTGATGTTTGGCCAAGAACGGCACAATGTGATTGCAGATATGGTAGAATTCCCTATTCTAACGCAAATATCCACAGACGAGAAGAAACTAAAGGCTAGGTCTAATATGAGAAAAAGAGCGTTGGAAAGGAAGAAGCGTCATGACGCAAAAGCTGTACCTGCTGTGCTTAGCCTGTCCCACTCCTGGTCGATGAAACCAGTGATTTGCAGTGCAGTGCAGTGCAGCTGTACCTACTAGCTTTGAAATAGGTCAATTAGTCCTTGTTAAAACCAAAGAAAAATCAAAGAAAGTAAATGCAGAAACAAAGAAATTCATGTTCGTATACCAAGGACCTTTCAGCATCATTAGGTCTCAGGAACGTGATCGACCTAAAGAGATTCATAGGTAGCCAATGAATGCTGTAGGGAGGAGGTTGTTCTGTAACCTCTACACAGTGTGGCAGCTGTGCCAATGCATATAGGCTAGAGTACCCTAAAAGTAAGAAGCTATTAGGTCTCAGGAACGTGATCGACCTAAAGAGATTCATAGGTAGCCAATGAATGCTGTAGGGAGGAGGTTGTTCTGTAACCTCTACACAGTGTGGCAGCTGTGCAGTCCCAGCTGTGTTAGATCTTCTTTCCCTTTCAGGTCTCACTCATTCTTCATCTTTCCTATCCACAAAAATTTCGATCTTCTTCTTTCCAGACATGAAATTTTTCTGTCATGTCTATCAAGCCATGAGTTCTGTAACCATTCTATCCACCGATTAGTGAAGAAAAATACCTAATGTGAAAAACCTAATAGTGACAAACAATAGAGAAGTATGATGTAATTAAGATACAATGCATTTGAGTAACAAGTATGTATAGAACCCTGGTACTATGGTAAGTACAAAGTGTTGTTTTATTGGAAATGGTCCACCAACAGTAATTTAAAAAGATATATGAATTCATATACAAGCAGAATCTGAAGTGGTAGTGAAACCTAATGTATGCATTAGAGCTAACTAAGAAATAGTAAAAGAGATTGCTTAGTGTTAGGAAAAATATGCAGATACGTTGTAAGATTAAACTCACCTGGTGTAGCAAGGGAAGGCAGTGTAATAGAATTGAGCAGTGTTAGTGGTTGAGACGTGAAGGACACGTCCCTGAAGTATTTATAAGGTTGGAGGTGGCCATTATTTTAGTGTAGTGTGTGACAGGATACACCTACACGTATTGAGGTTATGAGTTGGAGGCGTGAATGCGACCATAGGTACCCTTATGTTAGATGAGACAGAGCAGCTCATGGCGTCCTATAGGTTTAAGGAATTTAGCATTACGCTCGTCCATAATTACTTGATGCACTTTAGTGGTAGGTCTGAGAGAGACTACCTGAGGTTTCAGCGTCCGATCGAGTGAAAATGGTTTACCACGTGAGCAAACTGATCAGCTACAATACACTATGAATATGAAATAAATGTGCTATCCTATGCTTTAAATATTAATAGAGTGAGTGTTAAATAAGTACATACACTAGCAAAATAAATAAGTAACATACTGACAGACGTGAAACATTAATTTTAGCTCAGCATAAATACACTTCAAAGTAAGTAAGTACCTAATTGCAGATGTGGAACTGACAACAGCAGAGGACCAATAAGTGGATTTTGTAGTCAACTAAACGTAGTGTGTTTTGAACACTCAGAACTGTACTATTACCAAAAGTTACTCACATGTACAAAGAAGCTGAGAAAACAACCACTAATCAAATATACTCATACTATCTCTAAGAATAAGGTAATCAAAGATGAGTCAGTTAAGTGAATAAAATGCAGATTTGTCAGGAATGTACCGAGCATTGGTTCAGTGTTCCGGCCTAGAAATAATAAATTGATGTTAAATAGGATTCATGATTGTATGCCTTGAGCATAAATTTTCTCTAGTACGTGACTAACGGCGTTTTGAGCCATTTGTTTACCGATTTTATGACAATTAAGTAACCACGAGAGTAAAATTGAAAAAGTTCTGTTAACTTTGTTCCAGCAAAATATTGAAGGATAAAATGTATATATACCCATTTCATTGTGACCCACCCTTAGATTTTAAGTGAACAGAGTCTGAGGCACTCTTTTTGTTTGTTCTACAGGACAAACCAGATAATGGCAGCCTGGTAGCTGCGTGAAAGCGTGGAGTGACTTGGACACAACTCACAGTGACCCCTCCCCTTCCCCCATGTAATTTAGAGAGAACGTGAAGGACGCACACCATAGCAACTTCCCCTCCTCTACCCTTGTGAATGGAAGTGTAGGACGCCAGCCAAAGCGGCTACAACCCCGTGTGTAAAAATTATTTGTGAACTTTTCTTTCGGGTTTAGAAAAGACTGCTAAGAGATAATCATCTGTTTATGTATCATGTTATTTTCTTTGAATTTGTGTATGTAAAAATGTATTTAATGTATTTAATGGATCTTAGATTTTCATAATTTTTCAATTCGTATGTGTTTGTTTGTCTAGGGCAATATGTATGCCAAAATATTTCATTGACTTTGCGTAAAATTTTGAGTAATGACATTGTTTAAAAGGCAGTGAACATGCCCACAATCTAAATAATTAATGTAGGTAATCAGTTTTCTTTAATGTTTCTACATGTTTATATTTCAATTTTGATTTTTTTATAGGGAGTTAAACTGTACTCTTGCTTCCCTTTTTGTAATTAATTTTTTTTTCATTCATTAACATTCATAAACAAAAAAATTTAAGTAGAGGGTGATGTAGGGAAGCAGCCTACTCACGCTGTAGTGAATTCACATCAGTTTCCATTGTGTGCCAGCCAGTCTGCTGTAACTAGCTCTGACGTCATAAATGTTGCGCAATACCTTAAAAATCAAGCAAATGACCTAAAACTTTTATAGCATGTCAGGAATAATACTAAATTAATGTGTGTTAAATATCAGTTCAATAACTTCAGCCATTTTCGAAATTTGGACGTTTTTCTGAAAAAATCATTGGCGCAACAGAAAAGAGCTAGAGACTTCAAAATTTATATTTAGATTCATCTTTCATAATGATTTAATAAAAACTGTACTTTGGATTTCACAAATTAAGACTTTAGTGGAAATTCATGATTTTCTGGTTTTAGTCTCAAAACTGAAGGAAGCAAGATAGATTAAGTAGGCTAATAAATAAGGCTAGGATGTTTAGATTTAAATAGGTTGGAGGTCCGCTATGACTGTGAAGATGTGAAAAGTTTCTTTTGAATACCTATAAAATTATAGCGATAGCGGATCTCAAAAGGGCCAGTTCAGAGCTCATCTACTGCGTGCAGTGCAATTTAATCAATTCTCTCGCCCAAAAAATTTAACTTAGCCACGTCAAAATTTTATTATCAATACTTACCTGCGTGCTGAATGCACGTTTAAATTAAGAGCTTCATCGGCCATCAGCAAAAGAAGCTATAAATTATTATGTAACTTGAAGTGGTGCGTTACTAGCCCAACAGCTAGTCGGGAGAGCCGATTTGATCAGGCGTTCCCTTAGCCGTCCGCACCGCGGCTATATATATATATAAAAGAGCTCTGCGCGAGGAAGGAAGGCCCCAGTTCCCTCCAGACGCTGAATAGCACGACATCTGTGTAGGGAGTCGCGTCGCATCGTTATTGTTGTGGACTGTCAAGGCAGCCAGTCCACAGTGACGGGTAGCCGATAGAAAGGCACGCGTACACACACGCCGACTGGCGTGATTTCTCGAACGGGATAATTAGTGAATGCGATAAAGAAAAGAACGTAGCTACTAGAACACTTAACTTCTATGCATCCTTTGGTATACAGCAATCTTGATGATACAAGTGAGACTCATTAAGATACATGCAATGTTACAAATGGCGCCTTGCTAGGTCGTAGCCATTATCTTAGCTGAAGGCTATTCTAACTGTCTCTCGGCAAATGAGAGGATGGCTTCGTACGTCTAGTCGCTAGCAATGTCGTCCGTACAACTGGGGCGAGTGCTAGTCCGTCTTTTTAGACCTGCCATGTGGTGGCGCTAGGTCTGCAAGTACTGACAGTGGCGACACGCGGGTCCGACATGTACTAATGGACCGCGGCCGATTTAAGCTACCACCTAGCAAGTGTGGTGTCTGGCGGTGACACCACATTCCTCCCCCGCAAATCGGCGAACGGTCGTGTTATAAGGGTTCCGTCCGCCGTGGGGAAGGCCCCATGTTGACGTATGCGATGAGGTGGGGAGCCTAACAACAGGCGAGGCTGTGCCACCCGCACCCGGCCATTCGATCCGAGGGGAGCTAGGAAACGCCTGGAAACCTACTCCAGGGTGCACATCAACATGCGGCGTATGCGCCCGTAATGAGACAGGAGTGGCCGAAGGGTCGATCTCCATTGCGTCGGGGTATCCGACGCGCGATGACGCCATGTGGTCCGGAGCGGGCAAGAGGTCCAGAGAGAAGCCTGCACACGTTCAATGACACCTTGGGATTCTAAATCGTTTAATGTTCTTGCGACCTCATCACGCAATGCGTGGGGAACATTGCGCGCTCTGAAAAATTTCGGTTCCGGGTTGACTTTGAGTTCCAAATGTGCTTCATAGTTCTTAGCGCAACCAAGGCCCGGTGCAAAAATGTCTGCATATTCCTCACATAGTCGAGAAACACTGGCGGAAGGCACAGTCTGGTTCACTGATAGGACCTGATTTACAATAGACAAGTTAAACAATTGAAATAAATCTAAACCAAACAAGTTCACAGCAGCAGAAGAACGAAGAACGTAAAATGACACAAGGTTCGTTTGTCCCTTATATGTTGCAAGAAGGCTGCACTGTCCTAACACAGGGATATGCTGTCCTGAATAACTAGTGAGCTGAACATTTGCGGCACGCAACGGCGGGGCGCCCAGTTGTTTGTACGTAGCCTGATTGAGCAATGAAACTGCAGCTCCGGTATCGAGCTGGAACGGTATCACTTGTCCGGCAAAGTCCAAATCTACAAAAAGTTTATTGTCCTGCCGACGACAAGAGCGACTGTTTTGTGCAACTGGAACAGAGACTGGTACAGAATCACTTGCGACGTGACGGGATTTCCGTCGACGGCGACGCACACTTCTTGTGGGACGAACACAGGCACTGTTAGAGAGAGGAACACTGGGCGGAGTGGCATTAACTACATGAATGTCCATGGGCGAAGGTTCCCGAGCCTGAGTGTCCTTGGTTCGATTCCGGCGCGAAGCAAAGGGCCTGGAATGGGTGGTAGTGTCCGATCTAAGCTTCTTCTGGCAAACACTTTGAACATGTCCTTTCCTATTGCAGAAAAAGCAAATAGCTTGGCGTGACGGGCAATTCGCACGCGAATGTCTAGTTGCACACCGCGGGCATGGTTTCAGCACTGCATTTGTGTGCTGGCGAGGCTCACCTGGTTTAGAGCGCGGCGGCAGCTGCGTCGAAGTGCGCGAGGGCAGGTGACCGGGCCGCGCAGCGCGTCCAGCGGGCCGAGTAATGTTACACACTGCTGGCGAAGATTCAAAAGATTCCTGAGCACAGTCAAGTGTGTCTTGCCTATCCAATATGTCTATCACTTGTTGAAGGGAGGGATTAACTCGTTTCAAAATCTGTTCTCTTATGCGAACATCAGAAACGTTCTGTGCTATTGCATCACGCACCATTGTATCTGAATAAGGAAGGCCACAGTCACATTCAAAGGCGCAGTCCCTAGTAAGGCCTTGCAAAGTTGCAACCCACTCCCGATTAGTTTGAGCGGCCGTATGTTTTGTACGAAAGAACGTATACCTTTTAGCAACTACATTAACTGTTTCTTTGAAATAGGCATCTAAAGCCGACACAATTTCTTCGTAGGACAGAGTTGCTACGTCGCGTTGGGGAAACAATTTCACTATCACACGGTACGTTTGCACGCCGACACTAGACAATAAGTGAGGCTGCCGCTCGTTACCTTGAATTCTGTAGGCGGCGAGATGAAATCCAAACTGGCGGGACCACTCGGTCCACGTTTCCTGATTTTGGTCAAACTGGCGAAACTGCGGTGCAACTGCATGTTGTGGCTGCGGTAGCTGTGAGGAAGCGGCGGCGGCCGCATCGTTTTGCAGCGCACGTTGACCCTGGACGAGCTGTCCAAGGGCATCCAATAACGCCTGCGTCTGCTGATTCTGCAAGCGATAAAATTCGGACAGTACATCTAGAGAATGTGGCGAAGCCATGACACAAGCAAATTAATACAATACGAACGCTGAAGTCTCTTTTAAGACTCGTCGCCAATGTTGTGGACTGTCAAGGCAGCCAGTCCACAGTGACGGGTAGCCGATAGAAAGGCACGCGTACACACACGCCGACTGGCGTGATTTCTCGAACGGGATAATTAGTGAATGCGATAAAGAAAAGAACGTAGCTACTAGAACACTTAACTTTTATGCATCCTTTGGTATACAGCAATCTTGATGATACAAGTGAGACTCATTAAGATACATGCAATGTTACAAATGGCGCCTTGCTAGGTCGTAGCCATTAACTTAGCTGAAGGCTATTCTAACTGTCTCTCGGCAAATGAGAGGAAGGCTTCGTACGTCTAGTCGCTAGCAATGTCGTCCGTACAACTGGGGCGAGTGCTAGTCCGTCTTTTTAGACCTGCCATGTGGTGGCGCTAGGTCTGCAAGTACTGACAGTGGCGACACACGGGTCCGACATGTACTAATGGACCGTGGCCGATTTAAGCTACCACCTAGCAAGTGTGGTGTCTGGCGGTGACACCACAGTTATCACTGCTACAAACAGCCTCGGGTGCCGTATTAAGTTACTAGAGATACGCGGAACCATGAAATCATTTCAAGTGAATGGTTAATTCTGGGATGATTTTCATTATCTAGCTTCAGTTTGCGTATTGTCGTATTTTCACGTGCCGTCGCGGGACAGACATTCTACCAATTATTTAGCGTGGCGTTTGATGAAATATTGTCATCAAATCTTGGCGAGCATTCTTTTTAACATTTAATTCGGACATTTATAGTTGCATCAGCGCATTAGACTCTGAACTGCTCTGTTAGTTAGGTTATAGGGATACTAGTGTTTGTTATCAGTGAATTTCAGAATATACTCAAATATTTTGGAAAATCGTTTTTGATTAGAAATCCCGGACAATCTCCTAATTCCTCAGAGCTATAAGCTGCAGCTATAATGGTATTCTCAGATGAAGTGGGCACTAGGAACTCTAATTACAGGCTCCACGTTTTGTTAAATCACTTTCTGGGTGCTAAAAAGTAAATAGAGAGCCAGTGTTGAGAACGGCGAAAGACAGCTTTAACAACATTCTAAAAGCCTGAAACTGATTCAACATGCAAGCATTTATACAGCAATTTTTAACTTTCACAAGTTACTCGCCGCCCCACACTGGGACCGCGCGACCGCTACTGTCGCAGGTTCGAATCCTGCCTCGGGCATGGATGTGTGTGACGTCCTTAGGTTAGTTAGGTTTAAGTAGTTCTAAGTTCTAGGGGACTGATCACCACAGCAGTTAAGTAACATAGTGCTCAGAGACATTTGAACCATTTTTTTTCTAAGTGTTCTGGAAGTAAATGACAGTCTTCGGTTTGCTTTCTCCACGACATTACTTATATGATCGTCCAATTTAAGCAATTCCTAATTATTGTGTCTAAGTACTTAGTTGAGATTTGTTTGGTTTATCGTACAAATGAAATTTAGTGGATTCGTTTTAGTGCTCATGTGAATGACTTCACAATTTTCATGATTTAGAGTCAACAACCCCGTTTTCCACAACACAAATAGCTTGCATGAATATTTTGCAATTTGTTTTGGTGATCTGATGATTTTACATGACGGTAAGTGACGGCATCATTTGCAAACAATCTAGGGGGACTGCTCAGATTGTCTGCTAAATGGTTTACGTAGATCAAGAACAAGAGAGCACTTTCCTTGGGGAACTCTCGATATTTCTTCTGTTTTACTCGATGATTTTTACGTCAGTCATTACGAAATGTGACCTTTCTGTCTGGAAATCACGAATCCAATTACACATCTGAGACGATCGATAACTTACTTAAAAGTTGATTGTAAGTAAATGTATAAAAAGTCATCTGGAAATCTAAAAAAATGCAATCAGGGTGACGTTCCCTGCCGATAGCACTCATTACTTCGTGAGAATAACTAACAGGAACGATATTGTCTGAATCCGTGCTGGCTGTTTATTAATAAATTGTTTTCATCGAGGTGTTTCATGATCATCGAGCACAGTGTAGTTCCAAAATGCTACCGCAGATCGAAGTTAGAGATATAGGACCATAATTCAGCGGATTACTTCGGTTTCCTTTCCCGGGTATTGGTGTGACTTGTGTAACTTTCCAGGGTCGGATTACTTCGGTTTCCTTTCCCGGGTACTGGTGTGACTTGTGTAACTTTCCAGGGTTTAGGTAACGAGCGTTTGTATACGATTGCAACGTACGGAACTATTGTATCAGCGTACTCTGAGAGGAACCTGATCGGTATATTCTTCGCATCCATTCAAAATTACCCATGCGCACGGGTTGTTTCCTTTTGGCCTGCCAGCAAGAGAGACCTTTGCTTTAGAATTTATTGCTCGCATGGAAGTGGACAATGATGGGCCGTTTAAGATTTTGTGGACAGATGAAGCCCACTTCCATATGACACACAATTGTCGAATATGGGATACGGAAAATCCACACACAGATCAACCTGTACCACGTCATTCTGACAATGTCACTGTGTGGTGCGGGTTTACATCATATTGTTTCGAAGAGACAGGTGCTCTCTGTGCTGTTCCCTGGTAAGCTCTACAGGTGTCATTTGCGCAACCACGTCATTCCAGCTCTCCAACATCGTGGATGAGTGGATGAGATCATTTTTATGCAAGATGGCCCACCTCCGCACATTGCAAATTCAGTTACGCAGCTAGAATTATCAGCCGCCATTTCCCTACAGCCTGGCCGTCCCGATCACCAGATCGTAATCTGGGTGACTTCTGGCTGTGGGGCTATCTGAAAGCTGTGTTCAGTGTCCCGGTTGCAAACCTAGCTACATTGAAGGCACGCATTGCGCAACACAACCTTAACGTGACCCCGGAAACATTAAGATCAGTTGTGGAACATGATGTTTCTCGATTTCAACTTGTTGCAGAAAAGGGTGGACAGCATATTAAACATGTTTTGCACCAGTCACACTGAAATTAATAATTCGATTTCATTTTGATTGATGCTTTCTATGTGATTTTTGGCACAGTTAAAAACTGATTTTTTCCATCCGGTGTGATATGACCTTTCCGTGGTTAACGGACTTACGTAACTAACAGTATCACACCTGCACACTGAGTAGTGCAGTTTGTTTAACGTCAAACGTACATATTAGGCACTGTTGTATGATCCATTTGTGATTTGTCGTCGACCACTATTAAATTATGATGCTTACAACGCCATCTATTGCTACATTTTGTAAGTATTGATTTTTCTTCTGCCAGACGTTTTCCCCCTTCTCCGGTAATAAACCGTTGTAATTTGACGTCACTCTGACCAGTGGTGTTATTTCTACAGCGAATTGAAAGTTTAACTTTAATTATAATCACCCAGTATATTAGAAAAAAAGCGAAGGAAATGCAACGGGAAAGGAAACATGGAACCTAATCGTTGTAGCTAAACAATTACGTTATTAATGAACAAGACAACGTAAATTATTATCATGCAGCCGTAATTATGTAGAATAAAAAGAGGAAAAGATCGCGTACAATAATTGTAAAGTGACAAAGTGGCCTCCCAACAACAAATAAAGGAAAACTTGATAAAACCCATGAACGGTTTCTCGTTTGAGAAGTACAGATTACACCACAGCGAGCGCAAGTAATTTCTATGAGATTAATTCAATATAAGGGCAATCCCTGGCAATTTGGCCATATGGTCTATCACAAAGAAACACAGATCTAACTTATAAATACCATCTTTTATAAAATATTTTTCTGCACAGTCGTTTTATGAAAAGGCATCCTAAATGTCAATGAAGGTGATACAACAACTATACGTACAGAAATCTCTACTCCTACGTGAACAACGAATAGTTTCCAACACTTGAATCATTTAACGTACAAAGGTCTAACACAAAATCTAGAATCACTTAGGATTCACTGAATCTACCGGGAAGATTAGGTAAGATATTAATGCTTGCTAATTAACGAATTCCCTGACTCACTAAATGCATCACAGGTAAATGAATTTGGTGTTCACCGACAACACGCATGCTCACCAATCCAAGGTCTGCAACATCTCGCATGGACCTTCTAGCAGCAACTGGCCACGTTTCCTTGTCTCCATAGAGAACCTGGGTCCTTTGAGGGCTTGAAATGATGCACCCCTAAACCGACCAGTCGGAGAGCACAGTTTTTGCCACGTCACTAGATGCCATTATAGATGGAAGCCCAAGGAGGGACGATTCGCTATTCTGTAGAATCCAATCATTGTTTTGTCAGGTAGACCTCTTTACAGCACCAAAGGTGTGTATGACAAGGGGAATTTCAAAGTTGGTACTACAACTTGTGAGAATAAGAAAAAGGGCTACTTTGGCCTCTACAGGGCATTAAAACACCTGACTCATGATTTCGAGAACAATGATCATGGAAGGAAAAGGGGGCCATCATGGTTACACCAGGGAGACTACTAAATTGAAAGTAAAGGTTAAAAAAAATTCTTTCTCCCATCCTACCTCTCTAGAGAGTCTAATAAGAGCATTGAAAATTATCTACAAACATAGGCACGTTACTGCAAATTATAAATTGCTGAATGAATGTATATTTTCATTACCAAATGAAAAATTAAAGTACATGAGAAGCGTGAACAATGAATGAGAATGAAAGCACTTTTCACTCAGCATATAGAAAAGCCAAACAGGCTTTGGTGAAGTTAAAAGCAAGAGTGGTATCATAAAGAGTACAATGGAAATCCCACTGTTAAATGCAGAGGAGTAAGCAGATACGTGGATAGTGTACACTGAGGGCCACGATGAGGGGGGAATAACCTAGAGACATCAAAGAAGAAACAGATGTCGACAGGAGTGAGAGAGGGCATCCAGTTTTAGAATCAGAATTTAACAGAGGTTTGGACGACTTTAATCAAATAAGATAGAAGGGATAGATACGCCATAGTAATTCGTAAAATATATGTTTTGGGGTCACGGGAGGGGGAACTTGCAAAAAAAAAAAAAAAAAAAAAAAACTATTCACGATGGTGCGTAGAATCTATGAGACTGACAATGTACTATCATTCTTTCGGAAAAACATCTGCATCTACATGACTACTGTGCTATTCATAACTAACTGGCTGGCAGATGGTTTGTCGTACCACCTTTAAGCTATTTCTCTACCGTTCCCCTGTCGAAAAATGCATAGGAGGAACGAGCACTTAAACCTTTCAGTGCAAGCTCTGATTCCTCTTATTTTATTATGATGATCATTTCTTCTTACTTAGGTGGGCGCCAACAAAATATTTTTACACTGTGTGGAGGAAGTTAGTTACTGAAATTTTAAGAGATGATCATGCGGTAGCAAAATTCGTCTTCGTTTTTTAAAAGTTTTTCGATGTCCTCCGTCAATCCTTTCTGATACGGATCCCATACCGCACAGCAACAATCCAGCGGAGAGGCGACAAGCATAGTGTAAGCAGTCTCTTTAGTAGACTTGTTACATTTTCTAAGTGTTCTGAAAATAAATCGCAGCCTTTGGTTTGCTTACCTCTCGTCATTATTTATGTTGTTGTTGCGGTCTTCAGTCCTGAGACTGGTTTGATGCAACTCTCCATGCTACTCTATCCTGTGCAGGCTCCTTCATCTCCCAGTACCAACTGGAACCTACATCCTTCTGAATCTGCTTAGTGTATTCATCTCATGGTCTCCCTCCGCGACTTTTGCCCTCCACGCTGCCCTCCAATACTAAGTTGGTGATCCTTTGATGCCTCAGAACATATCCTACCAACCGGTCCCTTCTTCTAGTCAAGTTGTGCCACAGACTCCTCTTCTCCCCAATTCTATTCAGTACTTCCTCATTAGTTATGTGATCTAACCATCTAATCTTAAGCATTCTTCTGTAGCACCACATTTCGAAAGCTTCTATTCTCTTCTTGTCTAACTATTTATCGTCCCTGTTTCAAGTCCATACATGGCTGCATCCCATAAAACAACTTTTGGAAACGACTTCCTGCCACTTAAATCTATACTCGATGTTAACAATTTTCCCTTCTTCTTCTTCAGAAACGCTTTCCTTTCCATTGTCAGTCTACATTTTATATCCTCTCTACTTCGACCACCATCAGTTATTTTGTTCACCGAGCGAGGTGGCGCAGTGGTTAGACACTGGACTCGCGTTCGGGAGGACGACGGTTCAATGCCGCGTCCGGACATCCTGATTTAGGTTTTCCGTGATTTCCCTAAAATTGCTCCAGGAAAATGCCGAGATGGTTCCTCTGAAAGGGCACGGCCGACTTCCTTCCCCATCCTTCCCTAATGCGATGAGACCGATGACCACGCTGTCTGGTCTCCTTCCCCAAACAACCAACCAACCAACCAGTTATTTTGTTCCCCAAATAGCAAAACTCCTTTATTACTTTAAGTGTCTCATTTCCTAATCTAATTCCCTCAGCATCACCTGACTTAATTCGACTACATTCCATTATCCTAGATTTGCTTTTGTTGGTGTTCATATTATATCCTCCTTTGAAGATATTATCCATTCCGTTCAACTGCTCTTCCAAGACCTTTCCTGTCTCTGACAGAATTACAATGTCATCGGGGAACCTCAAAGTTTTTATTTCTTCTCCATGTATTTTAGTACCTACTCCCATTTTCTTTTGTTACCTTTACTGCTTGCTCAACATGGAGATTGAATAACATCGGGGAGAGTCTACAACCCTGTCTCACTTCCTTCCCAACCACTGCCTCCCTTTCATGTCCCCCTACTCTTATAACTGCAATCTGGTTTCTGTATAAATTATAAATGGCCTTTCGCTCCCTGTATTTTACCCTTGCAACCTTCAGAATTTGAAAGAGAGTATTCCAGTTAACATTGTGAAAACCTTTCTCTAGGTCTACAAATGCTAGAAACATAGGTTTGCCTTTTCTTAATCTATTTTCTAAGATAAGTTGTAGGGTCAGTAATACCTTACATGTTCCATTATTTATATGATCGTCCAATTTAAGCAACTCCTAATTGTAGTCCCTAAGTTTTTAGTTGAGGTTTGTATTGTTTATCGTGCAACTGAAATTTAGCGGCTTCTTTTCAGTGCTCATGTGAATGACTTCACAATTTTCATGATTTAGAGCAAACTGTCACTTTTTCCACTACACAAATTGCTTGCATGAATATTTTGCTATTTGTTTTGGTCATCTGATGATTTTACATGACGGTAAGTTACGGCATCATTTGGAAACAATCTAGGAGGACGGCTCAGATTGCTAAGTCGCTTATGTAGATCAGGAACGACGGAGTACCTATAACACTTCCTTAGGGAACGCCCGATATTACTTCTGTTTTACTCGATGACTTTCCGTCAGTTATTACGAACTGTGACTTTTCTGACAGTAAATCACGAAACAAATCACACATCTCAGACGATCATCCATAATTTACTTAGAAGTTGCTTGTGAGGAAAGGTATGAGAAGTCATCTGGAAATATGAAAACATGGAATGATTGTGAGGTCCCCTCCGGATAGCACTCATTACTTCGTGAGAAAAACGAACAGGAACAATATTGTCTCAATCCGTGCTGGCTGTTTATCAATAAATTGTTTTCATCGAGGTGATTCATAATGCTCGAGCACAGTGTAGTTTCAAAATCCTACCACAAATCGAAGTTAGAGATATAGGACCGCAATTCAGACGATTACTTCCGTTTCCTTTCCCGGGTACTGGTGTGACTTGTGCAACTTTCCAGACTTTGGGTATGGATCTTTATACGAACGAACGATTGTATACGATTGGTACATACGGGGCAATTGTATCAGCATACTCTGACAGGAACCTGACTGGTATATTTTTTGCACCGGAAGCCTTGCATTTCTTAAGTGTTTTAAGCTGTTTCGCTACACCGTGGATGTCTGATTGGTACACGTGTTTGCAGTTCTTCTTGATTCGAATTTCGGAGTATTTACTTCGTTCTCTTTTGTGAAGGAATTTCGAAAAACCGTGACTAGTAACTCCACTTTAGTGGCCGTGCTACAAATTACATCACCATCGTTATAGCGCCGTGAAGGTACTGACTGCGTCTTGCTACTGGTGTATTTCACATACGACCAGAATCTCTTTGGTTGTTCTAGCAGATTCAGGGACAAAGTTCCGTCGTGGAAACTACTGGAAGCTACTCGCATGAAGTTTTCACTTAGTTTCGAATTTTCGTAAAAGTCACCAATCTCGGAAATGTTGCGTTCCTTTAAAGTAGGCGTGCGTTTCTCGTTGCTACTGAAACAATGCTCTTATCTGTTTAGTGTACAGTGGGGATCAGTACAATCTCTCATTAATTTAATTGGTGTTTTCTCTTAATTGCCATCGATACTATTTCTTTTAACTGAAACCACATCCGGTGTACGTTTACATAGTCAGATTGGAAGGAGCGGAGGCTGTCTCGTAGGAAGACACAAAGCGAATATAAATCTTCTGTTTGAAATAGATGTACTTTGCTTTTATTTTTGGTGGGTTTGGATTTTACGGTCCTCAGTCTAGCTAAAAAAACCTTGTGATTACAAGTCCCTGTATCTGTCACGATGATCCTTACAAGGTCAGGATTGTATGTTGCTAAGAGATCAACTATGTTTCCGCAAACATTTACATTTCGAGAGGGCTCATGATCGAGTTGTTCATAATAATTTTCTGAGAAGGAATGCAGTGCGACTCCGTACGACATTTTATTCCTACCACCTACTCTAAACATGTATTCTCGACAACATGTCGTGGGTAGATTGAAGTCACTGCCAACTATAGTGGTATATTTGAAATAACACTCAATTCAACTTCGAAAATCATCTGCGTTGGGGTCCGTAAAAGGAACCAGTTATTAATGTATTCCGCTTGTCGGGTCATACTAACCTACAGGAATCATCTACTTCTATCTCACAAGTAGTTTAAGTACTTCTGACAACAGTAAACCCCCACCACCAACTGTGTTTAATCTACCCTTTCTTTACGCGTTTAGGTCCTTTGTAGAAATTTAGGCTGCACTTATTTCTGGCCTTAGCAAGCTTTCCATACCCATAACGATTCGCGAATCAGTGCTTTCTATTAGCGCTTGGAGCTCCGGGCTTTTCGAACACAGTTACGATAGTTTGCAACTACTGTATTGACTTATCCTATATCTGCTCTCTTCCTTTGTTCGTCCTGCACTATGGAACCTTTTCTGCACTTTCCCGAGATCGTCGAACGTAAAATTACCACCCAGTCTCCTCCATACAGTCTCTGCTAACCGTGTAGCCGCTTCCTGCAGGTAGTGAACTCTTAACCCTTTCTCAACCCTGAAACTCACCACCTTATGGCGGAAGTCGAGGAATCTGCTACATATGACGATCGCAGGACTATATGAGCCTCTTACCCACGTCCACCACTTGGCTCTGTACCAACACCAGGAATATATTGTTTCGACGACGACATGTTACAGGCTGGTCAGTCGTATTTTAACATTTCAACATGCACTTGAGAATGGGTACAAAGCCTAAATCATGACTTTGTAAAATAAATGTACGACTAACATTCGAATGGAGGACATTTCTTTAAAAAAAAAATGGCTCTTCAGATACAAAAAAAAAGAATGCCGTGCGCAATGAAAACAGTGGTCCTATGCTCCACACAGTTAATAAAGTGTGGCACAGTGTCTCATCACCTACACGACTCCGAAGACAGCAAGAGCTGACAAGTGCTGAAAGTAGTGCATAATCAGTTCAATAGATCAAGCATCCAAGTTGTTGTCAAAAACACTATACAGAAGAACAGGTTAAGGAAAATTGAGAATTTGTTACATGACGACCAGCCTGACAATGTGAAAGTTTTTCAATGGAAGCAAGTCTGAAGAAAATCAAGAAACATGCATAGGATCTGTCGACGTGGGAAAAGCGTTCGACAATTGGTCGAAGATGATGGAAATTCTGAGAAAAATGGCGATAAGCTGTAGGGAAAGACGGGTAATATACAATGTGTACAGCAAGAAAGGGGGAACAATAGGACTAGAAGACCAAGAACTAAGTGCATGTAGTCTTTCGCCCCTAGTGTAGCAACGACGGAAATAAAGGAAAGGTTCAAGATTGGGATTAAAATATAAGGTGAAAGGATGCCCAAGACAAGATTCGCTGATGAGAATGCTGTCCTGGGGGAAAGTCAAGGAGACTTCGAATTGAGTGAACGTACTAATGAGTACAACATGTGGGTTGAGAGTAAACTGGAGGAAGACAAAGGTGATTTGCAACAGCAGAAATGAGAAACGCAAGAAACATAATACCAGAATTGGGGATCACGTATTAGGCAAAGTCAAGGAGGTCCGCTACCTAGGCAGCGAAATAACCCATATTGGGCAGAGCAAGGAGGACATAAAAAGTAGACTAGCTCGGGAAAAAAGGGCATTTCTGGGCAAGAGCAATCTACTAGTATGAAACATAGGACTTAATTTGAGGAAGACATTTCTGTGAATGTACGTTCAAAGTCGTATGATAGTACAACATGGACAGTGTGAAAAGAGGAACCGAAGAGAATCGAAGAATTTGATACGTCGTGCTACAAAAGAATGTGTGAAATTAAATGGACCGATAAGGTAACGAATTAGGAGTTTCTCCCCAAAATCGGGAGGAAACGGATATAGGGAAAAGTGACAAGGAGAAGGGATGGGATGATGGGACATCTGTTAAGACATCAAATAACTGAGGCCGTTGGTAGCAACTGCTACTATGACATGAAAGATGTGGCACAGGAGAAGAATTTGTGGCGGGCCGTATGTTACTAGTCAGAAGACTGATGACACAAGAAAAAAGAAGAAAGTGTGTCAGTTCTAATCTGCAAGCAGTACTCATTAGATTGATCATTGCATTCAACAGGTTCTGTAATTATTCACTGAGGATACGTACGTCATCACCGAAACGTATCACTAATATCATTTTACCCTTGAATTTATTCCGATTCCTGAACTTTTCTGTCACTTTTTTATTATTTCTTTAATGTTCAGATTAAATGATAGGAAATAAAATACGGATATCTACATCACTTCTTTTGCAATTAGAGAACTTGGATTTTGATGTCCATTTTATGGTTCCTCCATGATTTATGTTCATAATTTATATTATCCGTATTTACCTATAATTTATAGCTAGTTTCAAAAAGACTTTCTTACCTAGGATCAATCCTAATTTCATCACACAACAAGTACTAAATGTTTCAATTTTTATTCCATCATATATTATGTAATTCATGATTATCAGTATAGGGTGTGATCTATTTGGCGCCATTAGGGAATTGTATTCGTCGTGTCATGAAAGTAAACATCCTCCACATACCATTGTAACGAAATTTGTGCCATAACTGGAGAGTGTACTGTAGGTAATAATAACTGCTGGATGTCGACAGGTATGAACGTATGCGTCTTCCCATCATGCCCTCTGAACGACCGTCAGTCTAATGTTCAAATTTGTGTGAAATCTTATGGGACTTAACTGCTAAGGTCATCAGTCCCTAAGCTTTCACGTGGTCGTGCGGTAGCGTTTTCGCTTCCCACGCCCGGATTCCCGGGTTCGATTCCCGGTGGGGTCAGGGATTTTCTCTCCCTTGTGATGACTGGGTGTTGTGTGCTGTCCTTAGGTTAGTTAGGTTTAAGTAGTTCTAAGTTCTAGGGGACTGATGACCATAGATGTTAAGTCCCATAGTGCTCGGAGCCATTTGAACCATTTGAACCCAAGCTTACACACTACTTAACCTAAATTATCCTCAGAACAAACACACACACCCATGCCCGAGGGAGGAGTCGAACCTCCGCCTTGACCAGCTGCACGGTCCATAACTGCAGCCCCTCAGACCGCTCGGCTAATCCCGCGCGGTGACCCTCAGTTAACCAGGTAGGCGTATCAGGAGTTCGTACATTCCTCGAGTCGTGCCTGTGGAAACGACGACCTCGATCTGAATGCAATAAACCGAGGTGACGGTTATAGAGGGGCACCACAGAACAGTACTCAATGTCCTTGTTGATTCTGACTCGCTATCACGCAAATCTGTCAACTGGTACGGTGTTAAGAGTTAACGGCACATGGCAATTCGAAATTTCAATGCAGCTGCTCTCGACGTTTCGTGGTGAGAGGCCACGATATCTATTGTTGTCATCTTTTCTTCCTCACAGCATCCCGAACAATATTCCAACCTGCAATGGGATCTTCACTCTGCAGCGGGGTGTGCGCTGATATGAAACTTCCTGGCAAATTAAAACTGTTTGCCGAACCTGTAACCTCCCCCTTACTTATCGACCTTAATGACACTGAAAAATTAAACCGCGTGCACCTAATGGATATTTGGGAAAAGCAATCGTCACCGAAGCTAATTTTTCGGTAAAGAGGGACGAAAGGGTTGCATCTAAATGAAAGGAAAAATGCAAATGAAATTGGTGGATATTAATTTTGAGAAATGGATAAAATTAATAAAGAAAGTAAATGTGCGGTCGTTACGTTAACAACGAATTGGCGGTAATTAGATATTTGAGATTTGGGGAAAATTACGGTCGCCAGTCCTATGGACAAGTACTATAATAACTGAAAATGAAACATTAATGTACATATAATTAGCACTAAAAGCGTGACAACTGAACATTGACACATGTTGTGTGAAAACTGAATGTTTGTCAGAAGTAATAAATTTCGCTACACTCTGACTTAATTTAGCAAAAGAATTAATAAAACCGGAAAAATGAAAGTTAATTTAGTGACTGAAATTAATGGTGAACTTTGTTTCTGAAGCACTAGGACATTCAATTAAATAAGGTTAGTCTTGGGCTACCTCAACAATCATTTCCACAGATACTTGAATCTACGCAATTTAGAAATAAGAGATTTAACTTTGAACTTGCAGTAAATGATTCTGAACAATTAACAATGGTAAAATTTAGTACCTACCAAGCTGAGCTGCAGTCACAGGTAAGCTAAAATATGGTAACAAAACTCGCACTCTTAATTTCTGCTTGTGTAATCTAAATGTTGCAGCGAGCTATGAATACTTTAACTGGACTTTCAAATTAAAGCAGTGAAATGGAATGATATTACTTTAATGCTGGCGTATGAATTTCAAAGACAGTCGGGTTCATTCCAGAAAAGGATGGGACCATGCTTGGTAATGCAAATGGGACAATGAGCATCAAAGGTTCATGCTAAGTTGCTGTATTTTTGTGAAGCAAAAGTTCAAAAAGCTGAGGTCTGCCATACAGTTCTAAAACTTTACGTGGTTTTACCCTTCCTTGTTGGTTGACTGAAGGTTTGCAGTCGTCGATCGGAGAGGTGACGACAGTCACTCATTGTCGGCCGCAGCTGTTGCAGAAGCTTGATGTTGGCGCGCCTTCTTCTCGACACGGTCACCAGGCGAAACGGGCTCTTGATGTGCGCCAGCTAATGCTTTCCGTCAGCGACACCGTTTTAGAAACTATCATAGCAAGTCGAGCGCAATTACACGCTGCCAAACCCCGAAAGCGCGGCAACTAGCGGGAGCGTCACTCAACACACCTGCTCCACCGCCCTGCTCCAGCCAGACTTCGCTCTGCCCGCGCTCCACGCGGCAGAGTTAACACTACCAAAGATCCTAAACACTTTGGTTCTCCACTCAACCTATCGATGTAATCGTTCGATAGCATAGTTTTCCCTAGGCAAGACCCAGCGTAAAAATACAAATAGTATTTACAAAACAAACCAATTATACATCGACATAAATGCATATATATAGTAAAACAATTACAATATATAAAGGCACAGAAATGTCGTATCTTCCGGTAACAAAAAAAGGAAAAAGAAAAAAAAAATATAGTACAATAGATGGAAATAGGAGGATATGCATTTCCGGCGTTACAAACCGAGACTCGAACTTGGGACCTTTGCCTTTGGTGGGCAAATGCTCTACCGACTGAGCTACCCAAGCACGACTCACGCCCCGTCTTTCCAGCTTTACTTCTGCCAGTACCTCGTCTCCTACCTCCCAAACTTTACAGAAGCTCTCCTGAGAACCTTGCAGAACTAGCACACCTGAAAGAAATGATATTGCGGAGACATGGCTTAGTCACAGCCTGGGAGATGTTTCCAGAATGCGATTTTCACTCTACAGCGGAGTGTGCTAATACGAAACTTCCTGGCACATTAAAGGTAAGTTTGGACAGAAGGAGACGAGGTACAGGCAGAAGTAAGGCTGTGACGACGGGGCGCGAATCGTGCTTGGGTAGCTCATTTTGTAGCATACTCCGCTGCAGAGTGAAAATCTCATTCTGGAGTCAGCGTGTTGCAGATTTAAATAAAACCTTTATTAGACCAAGATCGCATTGTGAAAAACAATGATTGCTGGGGATAGACATTGGACACCAAATATAGAAGTAAAAAGAGAAGTATTAAAAGGGAAAAACAAGGGGAAAGAACGATGTGAATATGACAGAAGATGATTGGTGCGGCTCATAATACTGAGGCATTAATAATAATCAAATCAATGCGAGTGTCAACCAGTGATATCATAATAATATTTGGAATGTCAATGGACAACGTACTTTAAGAATTTCTTATTGAAAAATCTGTCTGGACTTTGAAATAGTTGTGAGGTGCAGCTATGGTGTTTAGGTATAAATGCTCTCAGCAGACTGTGAGGAGCTGTCAGATGAAGAAGGAACCAGGATCAGGACAACATATCCAGAGCTGTTGGTCTCGTCCACCAAAATGTTTGGAGAAGCTAAGGAGGCTGTTTGAAAGAGTATTAAATGAAGAAAATGTTCGATCTGAATGGAAAACGTGTTCCATAACACCTGGGCGTTTGAAAGGGTCACGCAATGAGACAAGTAATTTCAGAGGGTTGGCAAGGACCCTTATGTTAGAAGACTGTACTTGAAGATACGGGAAGATCTGGTACAGAAAGAAAAACCAGCAACAAGAAGAGCAAGCAGGATTCGGAGCAGGAAGATTGGTAACAACCAATATCTTCATAATGAAGCTAATATGTGGAGAACGCACAACTGTTGGACAGGAACGTATGTGGCATTGATTGACCTGGAGAAAGCATATGGTAATGTACCCACCAACTAACTGCAAGAAAATTTGCAATGAAAATAACACAGAGAGAGTAAGGGTTGGGAGTTTGAACTACTCAGACTGCGTGCAGTGTAGTCCCTCAGGAGTTATTAGAAGTAAAAAATGGGTAGCATGAGTCAATATTAGATTAAATTTATGGGGCGCAAAAGGCTGTGCACCAGGGATGTTGTCTGTCAAAATGCTAGGTTATGAGAGCGACAGTAGAGGACAGCATGGTACTTAGCCTGTGTTTCTCAGATGACAATATCTTACTTGCAGAAGATGGAGATGACCTGGGCTATATGATAAGATTTAAGGCCAGGGTCTCATTAAAATGAGCAATAAATAGGCAAAGATTTAAAACATTTTTTTACACAATGAAAATACATACAAAGGATCAATCTAGGGATTATGATTGATCATACTTTCAACTTTACTTTAGATTTTCAATACAAAAAAAAATGGTGCCCATAATTAGGGTTTAAGAGCCTGCGAGTTTGAAGTAATCAGACTGCGTGCAGTGTAGACCCTCAGGAGTTAACTGAAATCAAAAATGGGTAACATCAGTCGATATTTCATTACATTTATGGGACCTTGTACCTAACCACAATGAAATAACCTTAAATGTGACAATGTGTTGCTAGCTTGAACTTTGAGTTCGATTTTTGTTCAGTTTTCGGTCTTTATGGCTTTACAAAAATAGTTGGTATTAACTAATTTCACGAATTATAGGTATAAACTTCCAATGAAAGCGTTCACTTTTCGGGGATAAAGGTAGAGGTTAATAGGTAGAGCCGTTTTATTTTATGCTGCACGCGGTTTTCAAAAGTCGTTGCTCAAGGAAAACCTGTGTAAGGTTTAAGGAAAACGTTTATGTGTATTATTAGTTCAATTTGCATAAAAACTACATGTTATAAATTTTTTATGTCGTTGAACACAAATATGAAGCTATATTTTCAAATTGGCTAATCCAATATGACGGACGGAAAATTATGTTTTGACCAATTTTTAACAAAAATTTGACTGAAAGAAATATTTCCCTTACTTACATTTACTCTGCAACTCAAGAATGTTTGTCGACCCTTCCTCCAACGAGAATTGTTCCTGGAAATTCCCTCGTTCTTGTTGGGAAGAAAAGCCAGTCTGTGTAAGCTGGATATGCTGCATTCGGCAGCCTGCACACTTTGTTCGCCGTATATTTCGGCGACTATGTTTACATTCTTACTGCAAAATAAATCAGTTTGTGAACGTGCGTCACGGCAAGACAAACTTTCTACCTGAGACAGTCGTCTCCCACTGAGACCTTCCCATAGCGACCGTGTCACTGCTTCGTACAATGGGCTGTAGAAACTTTTGTAAGTACGGACTAGAAACCCAATTCGTCCCAACTTTCTAAACACATACACCTCTCAAAAATTGCAATAAATATCGAATTTTCAACAATTTTGACTGAGAACCTAACCTTAAAGTGTAATACAATATGGCTGGTTGGAAGATTAACATGAAGAAGTGTGAGTACTTAACTGCTGGAACGGAAAACGTATATAATTTAAAGGAAGATGGTGAAGTAATTGTAGATGAGGCAAAGGCAGACTATCTTGGGGTATTAGTTAATAAACAGGACACAAGCAATGGTGAGTTCACTAGTACGATTAATAAAGGAAGAGATGTAAAAAGGGGGGAAGAACAACGAAAAACGGATTGCCTAAGACTATAGGTCCAAGTGTAGTTTTGTACGGAGCAGAAGCCGTGGAATTTAGCAGAAGAATTATGAATAAACTACTTGCCACTCAGTTGGATCAGTTGGATTACTTAAGGCGAAGCTCAAGTTGCAATAAAATGGGTAGGATAACAACCAACGTAATCCGACAAAGGATGAAAATTGATAAGAATATCCCTATCGTCATCCAACAAAGATTTATGATGTGGTTTGGCCATGTCCCCCCCATGAACCATGGACCTTGCTGTTGGTGGGGAGGCTTGCGTGTCTCAACGATACAGATAGACGTACCGTAGGTGCAACCACAATGGAGGGGTATCTGTTGAGAGGCCAGACAAACGTGTGGTTCCTAAAGAGCGGCAGCAGCCTTTTCAGAAGTTGCAGGGGTAACAGTCTGGATGATTGACTGATCTGGCCTTGTAACACTAACCAAAATGGCCTTGCTGTTCTGGTACTGCAAGGGGAAACTACAGCCTAAATTTTTCCCGAGGGCGTGCATTTTTAGTGTATGATTAAATGATAATGGCGTCCTCTTGGGTAAAATATTCCGTAGATAAAATAGTCCCCCCTTCGGATCTTCGGGCGAGGACTACTCAAGAGGACGTCGTTATCAGCAGCAAGAAAACTGGCGTTCTACGGATCGGAGCGTGGAATGTCAGATCCCTTAATAGGGCAGGTAGGTTAGAAAAATTAAAAAGGGAAATGGATAGGTCAAATTTAGATATAGTGGGAATTAGTGATGTTCGGTGGCAGGAGGAGCAAGACTTTTGGTCAGGTGAATACAGGGTTATAAATACAAAATCAAATAGGGGTAATGCAGTATGAGGTTTAATAATGAATAAAAAATAGGAGTAGGGTAAGCTACTACAAACAGCATAGTGAACACATTATTGTGCCCAAAATAGACACGAAGCCCACGCCTACTACAGTAGTACAAGTTTATAAGCCAACTAGCTCTGCAGATGACGAAGGAATTGATGAAATGTACGATGAGATAAAAGAAATTATTCACGTAGTGAAGGGAGACGAAAATTTAATAATCATGGGTGACTGGAATTCGAGAGTAGGAAAAGGTAGAGAAGGAAACATAGTAGGTGAATATTGATTGGGGCTAAGAAATGAAAGAGGAAGCTGCCTGGTAGAATTTTGCACAGAGCATAGCTTTAATCATAGCTAACACTTGGTTCAAGAATCATGAAAGAAGGTTGTATACATTGAAGAACCCTGGAGATACTAGAAGACATCAGAAGATTATATAATGGTAAGAAAGAGATTTAGGAACCAGGTTTTAAATTGTAAGACATTTCCAGGGGCAGATGTGGACTCTGACCACAATCTATTGGTTATCAACTGTAGATTAAAACTGAAGAAACTGCAAAAAGGTGGGAATTTAAGGAAATGGGACCTGGATAAACTGAAAGAACCAGAGGTTGTACAGGGTTTCAGGGAGACCATAAGGGAACAATTGACAGGAGTGGGGGAACGAAATACAGTAGAAGAAGAATGGGTAGTTTTGAGGGATGAAATAGTGAAGGCAGCAGAGGTTCAAAAATGTTAAAAGACGAGGGCTGGTAGAAACCCTTAGGAAACAGAAGAAATATTGATTTTAATTGATGAAAGAAGAAAATACAAAAATGCAGTAAATGAAGGAGGCAAAAAGGAATACAAACGTCTCCAAAATGAGATAGACAGGAGGTGCAAAATGGCTAAGCAGGGATGGCTAAAGGACGAATGTAAGGATGTAGATAGGGGTAAGATAGATACTGCCTACAGGAAAATTAAAGAGAGCTTTGGAGGAAGGAGAACCACTTTCATGAATATCAAGTGCTTTGATGGAAACCGATTTCTAAGCAAAGAAGGGAAAGCAGAAAGGTGGAAGGAGTATATTGAGAGTCTATACAAGGGTGATGTACTTGAAGACAATATTATGGAAATGGAAGAGGATGTAGATGAAGATGAAATGGGAGATATGATATTGCGTGAAGAGCTTGACAGAGCACTGAAAGACCTGAGTCGAAACATGGCCCCGGAGTACACAACATTCCATTAGATCTACTGACAGCCTTGGGAGAGACAGTCCTGACTAAACTCTACCATCTGGTGAGCAAGAAGTATGATACAGGCGAAATTCCCTCAAACTTCAAGAAAATCATAATAATTCCAATCCCAAAGGAAGCAGGTGTTGACAGATGTGAAAATTACCGAACTATCAGTTTAATAAGTCAGAGCTGCAAAATACTAACGCGAATTCCTTACAGACGAATGGAAAAACTGATAGAAGCCGACCTCGGGGAAGATCAGATTGGATTCCGTAGAAATGTTGGAACACGTGAGGCAATACTGACCCTACGACATATCTTAGAAGAAAGATTAAGGAAAGGCAAATCTATGTTTCTAGCATTTGTAGACTTAGAGAAAGCTTTTGACAATGTTGATTGGAATACTTCCTTTTAAATTCTGAAGGTGACAGGGGTAAAATACAGGGAGCGAAAGGCATTTAATTTTTGTACAGAAACTAGATGGCAGTTATAAGAGTTGTGGGGTATGAAAGGGAAGTAGTGGTTGGGAAGGGAGTGAGACAGGGTTGTAGCCTATTCCCGATGTTATTCAATTTGTATATTGAGCAAGCAGTAAAGGAAACAAACGAAAAGTTCGGAGTAGGTATTTAAATCCATGGAGAAGAAATAAAAACTTTGAGGTTCACCAATGACATCGCAATTCTGTCAGAGACAGCAAAGGACTTGGAAGAGCAGTTGAACGGAATGGACAGTGTCTTGAAAGGAGGGTGTAACATGAACATCAACAAAAGCAAAACGAAGATAATGGAACATAATCGAATTAAGTTGGGTGATGCTTAAGGAATTAGATTAGGAAATGAGACACGTAAAGTAGTAAAGGAGGTTTCCTATTTGGGGAGTAAAATAACTGATGATGATCGAAGTAGAGAGTATAGAAAATATCGACTGGCAATGGCAAGGAAAGCGTTTCTGAAGAAGAAAAATTTGTTAACATCGAGTATAGATTTAAATGTCAGGAAGTCGTTTCTGAAAGTATTTCTATGGAGTCTAGCCATGTATGGAAGTGAAACGTGGACGATAAATAGTTTAGACAAGAAGAGAATACTAGCTTTCGGAATGTGGTGCTATAGAAGAATTCTGAAGGGTAGATCACATAACTAATGAGGAGGTATTGAACAGAATTGGGAAGAAGATAAGCTTGTGGCACAACGTGACTAGAAGAAGGAATCGGTTGGTAGGACATGTTCTGAGACATCGAGGGATCATCAATTTAGTATTGGAGGGCAGCGTGGAGGATAAAAATCGAAGAGGGAGACCAAGAGAAGAATGCACTATGCAGATTCAGAAGAATGTAGGCCGCAGTAGGTACTGGGAGATGACGAAGTTTGCAAAGGATTGAGTAGCATGGAGACCTGCATCAAACCAGTCTCAGGACTGAAGACCATAACAACAACAACTTGGTCATGTCAGTAGGATGAATGAAGACTGGATACAAAATAGCATCCTATGATTGATACCATCTAAGCGGAGGAAAAGAGGTCGTCCGCGATGCTTCAAGTGACAAAACGATGTGGAGGAGGCAATTGTAGCAAGGGATTTGAACGTTGAGGAAAGCCAAGGCAGAAGAAGACGGCGACTGAGGATTGAGAAGCAGTGCCAGCCGTAGATAATCCGCAAGAACAAGACTAGTTTCAGTCGCTTAAACTGTCATCCTCGTATCTGGAATTTAGTTATCAATTATACATATTCGCATTTCATTCACGTCTCACAGGAATATTATCATTTAGTTTCCAAATAGAAACTGAAGGAGTGGTTCCCTTAGGTAAGGTAGACGAATTACGGACACTTACCTTTCGAGATTTCATTTAATTTATATAATGGACAGTCAAATGAAAACGAGACAGATGGAAAAATGTAATTAATCTTCTTATTATTTCAAAACTAGTAGCCATGACCATTACACATTTATCTCACTTTGAGGCGAGACAGTCAGTGCCCTTATGGGAAAGCGTTTGTGGTTTGCTGCGGAACCATGATTCTACCGAAGCCTCTACCCTACCTCTTCGTCCGAAACAAATTGACGACCACGAACGTCGCTTTTCAGGGCTCCATAAGTATAGATATCGCAGAGTACACGAAACAAGGTCGAAAACATATGGGGTCTTTTAGTCAATATTGTTTCAAATATCCTGCAGAACTTTCGCTGGGAAGCCCTTACACATACATCCTCCATACGCTCCCGATCTCTCCCCATGCGATTTACATGTGTTTGGGGCCCTGAAAAAAGGCATTTGTGTCCCTTATTTGCTTCTGAAGAGGAAATGCACGCCTGGGTACAACCATGTTTCTGTAGGCCACCACAAACACATTTCCGTGAAGGGACTGACCGCGTTGAAGGTACTGATCGTTTTGTCTCACAGTGGTACAAAGGTGTATTAAGAGCTATAGCAGTTACTTCTGAAATAATAGTTTACTTTTTTCCATCCCATCCCCTTTCATGTGAGTGTCTCTTATAAGAAACAGTTTTTGTCTGTCGTGACTACAGGGTGTTACGTTTCGTGACCTTTATCACTTTCGGAGGATTACCAGACGTTTGAATGATATCTGCACGGAGTAATACCTTTACTATAGGTAGACATCCTCAGTACACTTCAATCATCGGAAGTATAGCAGTTATCTCATAAGTTTCCTGTATCTTAAATTTATTCCTTATCTGAAACTTGTCTTTATTTATTACGTGTATTCTATAATTTTTCTTCTTCACGTGACGATTTGCAGTCCTGCACTGGATAATACGCATTTCGTCCCTGAAATTCGTATGTTGCTCTATCCTTCAGGTCTGTTCCACTATTCGATATATATACGGACATTTATGTGAAATATATCTGTTGTTTGTATGACACTTCTCATCGGCATATTACAATACCAGTGCATTCGGATTCTTACAGTGAAACGACCGGTGATCTTTTGGTGGACATGGTTGTAAAGATAGAACTTAAACGCCTTCCACGTCGAGTTCATCAGATGCCGAGCATTGATCGAGTAGTCGTGGATGTGTGAAGGAAAGTTTTTGCTTACTTTTAACAGCTTGAGCCCTGCGTTTGACATCTAGCAGACTGCACCGAATGAGCCATTTAACGACTCCCGGGAACTTTAATTACGACTCTGACGATAATATGAGGTCACAATGTTGATTTTAATATTTCCTTGACATGAGATGAAGCCATACTAGCATTTTATAACTTATAACGTCGAAGGATGCTCTGTAATGTTAATGATTTCGGTAGTGTGGACTGAACTCGAAAGTTTTAATTGGCGGAGAATAAGGACGTTCATTTTAGAACTTCTGGCTTCTTTCCCAGAGAGGTCAAAGCAGTGAGAAATAAATTCCAAATGAAAGATTGGTCTCCATGTAGACTACTGCACTATAGAAATGCTTCGTTCATGACAAAGGACTGAAGTTAGTTTCCTTAGCATAACTAATTAGATTTCTTTCTAACATTGTACAATGTTCCACAAAGTTTTTAATGGAAGAACGTAGCTCTGATATGCAAGCAGATGGTAACTTTTGAATCTAATGACTTTAGGGGGTTATTTAACATGAAATTATTGTAACTAAATTAGAAGTGGGTTACTACTATAGAATAATTCAAAGACAGACGTTAATAAAAAAAATTCTCTTGACAGTATGAATTACGGTTCTAAATACTAAATTCCTCCATTCTGATACATTTGTATTATTAGTGCACGCTTTAAAAAGCAGTGTTATCCTGTTAGATGTGTAATACTGATTAAATTTAGCAACGAAATTTCGCTTTAGAGGATAGGGGAAATGCAGAAGCAGAAACTACTGACATAACTCTTTCTTATTATCAAGCATTTCATGAATTTGCTTTTACTGTCTCCCGATACATTAAAACATTCACCTTCTTTCAAATATTATGCATATTTCAGGTTTTCGGATAAATTATGTCTATTTCATTTCCACTAACCTGTGATTTGTTTGTGCAAGCTTCCTTCTACGACTGGTTCTGTTACTGCATTGACTCTACGAAATAGAACTTTGACTCACTTCCGTGTTCCTAATGATTTAAACGCCTTTTAGTTTACTGGCTACTGTTCCTTTTATTGTCTAGTAGTTACATGACTGATTAAAATTATTCTCCCTAATTTTTTTCGTATCCAATTAGCACCTTATGTTCCGGAATGCAAATATAATTATACATTGTGGTACCCTGGCACTGGTTATCATCCGATAGCAGATTCTAATAATCAAGTGATTAATTTTGCAGATGCGTATTAGCAAGGTATGGGACGAGAAACTACAATTATTTACCACAAATCTACAAAACCAGATAGATTATTACCGGAGAATTGTCGGTGAGCTGGTACAGACCTCGGTACCATTTGACAAGGGATCAACACTTTGCGATCTATTTAAACATTTCGATCAGTATAACCAAATCTCATCTAATATAGTAGCCTAGATAACACTATATTAATTATTTTTACTTCACAGCTACCAGAATGTTGTAATCAATTGTATTTGGAAATTTCTATACAACATTAACGAATTTTCTCTTTTCGTACACAAAGCTGGGCCTTCCTTGCTAGCACCTAAATAGTCATTTGTTACTTTCTAATAACCTCTTAAACAATACACTCAGATTTATGTCCATTCAGAGATATCTCATTAATCACCTAGTTAACATCTATATATCTACATCTCCATATAACTTCGCTAGCCACCAAGCGGTGTGTGACGGAGAGCAATACTCGCACCAAAGTCATATTTACCCGCCCCCTCCCCCCTCTTTTCTTCTCGCGCATCGTGCGAGGGATAACGACTGTCTGAACTCCTTAGTACGAGCTCTAATTTCCTTTATCTTTGAGTGGTGAACATTGTACGATCTGAAAGTTGGTGGTAACAATGTATGCTCTACATCCTCGGAGAAGATTGGATTTTGGAATTTAGTGAGCAGCCCCCTCCGTTTCCCGCTTCGTCAAATTGCAAGTGTGACCCATTTCAAACTTACTTTGAGATTTTTAACGCTCTAACGATGGCTAAATGTACCAGTCACGAATCAAGATGCTCTTCTTAGGACCTTCTCAATCTCTTGAATCAGACCCAACTGGTAAGGTCCCATACATACGAACAATACTCTAATACTGGACGAAATAAAGTATTGTATGCAATTTCCTTTGTTGAAGGACTGCATCGCTTCAGGATTCTACCAATGAAACGCAATCTAGAGTTCACCTAACACGTTACTTGTGTAATCTGATCGTTCCATTTGAGATCATTTCGAATAGTCACACCCAGATACCTGACGGATGTTACCACATCCAAAGATTAGGTATTTAATTTGTACTCGTACATTAATGGGAATTTTCGCTTTGTTGTACGCAGTAGGTTACACTTACTAATAATGAGAGACAACTGCCAGCCATTACACAACGCTTTTATTTTCTGCAAATCCTCATCGATTTGTTCACGGATTTCGTGTGATACTTCTTTCCTGGAGACTACAGTGTCATCAGCAAACAGTCTACAGCCGCTGTAAATACCATCAACTAGATCGTTTACGGAAATTGTAAAAAGCAGAGGACCTATTACGCTGCCCTGGGGCACACTTGATGTTAGTCTTGTTTCTGTTGAAGTCTCCCCATTCAGGATGACATACTTCTTTCTGTCGGTTAGAAAACTATCTACCCAGCCGCATTTGTCATCGGATAGACCGTAAGCGCGCACTTTTTGGAGCAAGCGACAGTGCGGAACTGAGTCGAGCGCCTTTCGAAAGTCGAGGAATATAGCATCAGCCTAGGAGCTAGTATTTGGAGCCTGTTGTATATCATGCACAAAGAGGGCCATCTGTGTCTCGCATGACTGCTGTTTCCTAAAACCGTGCTGGTTTCTGCAGATGGGCTTCTCATAGTCTAAGAAAGGCTTTATGTCTGAGCACAAAATATGTTCCATGATTCTACAACAAATCGATGAGAGTGAAATTGGCTGGTAATTATGTGCATCCGCTTTTCTACCATTTTTATAGATTGCTATGACCTGGGACTTCTTCCAGTCCCGTGAAATTTTCTGCTGTTCCAATGATCTAAGATAGATTACGGATAAGAATGGTGCTACATTTTTAGCCTGGTCAACATTAAAACTTACGGAGATATGGTCTGGGCCAGATGCCTTCCTGGCGTCTAAGGATCTCAACTGTTTTACAATCCCAGATACACTGAACACTATGTCAACCATCCTTACGTCTGTTCGATAACTGGAAGGGGGAATGGTGCTGCAGTCCTCTACCGTAAACGAGTTTTTGAAAGTTCGGTTTAGAATTTCGGCCTTCTGGTTATCATCATCCGTTAAATTACCCTCAGTGTGAGCAAGAGAAGGTATTGCATTACTTGTAGCGTTCATAGATTTTACGTACGACCAAAATTTTTTGGGGTTATTTTTAGAATCTGTAGATAAAATATTGCCTTCAAAATCGTTAAAATTATCTCTCATTGATCTTTTGACAGCTGCTTTCATTCCGCATAATTTCTGTTTGTCAGCTGGGTAGTGACTACGTTTGAAACAACTGTACAAAATTCTCTGCTTTCTCAGCAAATTCTTAAAATGTTTTTTGAACCAAGATGGATCCTTTCCATCCCCTATATTTTTGATAGGCACATATCTCTAGCACGTGGTGGACTATACCTTTAAATTCCGACCAAAGATGCTCAGCATCTTTGTGTCCCGCAGTGAACGCTTGGAGCTGACTATGAAGATATTCATTAATGACACTTTTATTTTATTTTCCAAACAAGAAATTTCTACGCTGTTTCTCTGGATTTTTTGCAACTTCCACTAACATAGAAGTCGCAACGACATTATGGTCACCAATACCACCTTCTAGATTAACTTACTCAAAAAGATCAGGTCTGTTTGTCGCCAAGAGCTGGCGTTGTGGCTGATCGGTTCTAGGCGTTTCAGTCTGGAATCGCGCGACCGCTACGGTCGCAGGTTCGAATCCTGCCTCGGGCATGAATGTTTGTGATGTCCTTAGGTTAGTTACGTTTAAGCAATTCTAAGTTCTAAGGGACTGATGACCTCAGATGTTAAGTCCCATAGTGCGCAGAGCCATTTGAACCATTTTTGTCGCCAAGATATCTAATATGTTCCCATCTCAAGTTGGTTTTCTAACCAACTGCTCAAGCTTCTATGTTGAGAGCGCTCCTAGAATAATTTCACACGAGTCTTTGCTTCTGCCTCCTGTGATAAACGTGTAATTTTCCCAGTCAATGGACGCCAGATTAAAGTCTCCACAAATAACTAATGGATAATTGGGACATTTATTTCCGATGTACTCAAGACTTACCCCGAAAAGTTCTGTGACGTTTGTTGCGGAAGCTTCCGGTCTATAAAATCATTCTAATACAATGGTCACTCCTTGTCTGATTGACAGCTTTATCCAGACTATTTCGCAGCCCGACATAGTGTCGATCTTAACTGCATTTAAACGGCTTTTAACTACAATAAACACTCCACCTCCATAGCATCAGTCCTATCCTTCCTAAACATTGTCCATTCCGAGCTCAAGATTTTACTATTTCCAATGTTATGAGATGGGACGTACCTTGATTGAAATGAATAAACATATGATGTAAAAGCTTGAATTCATGTTTGCGTAAATTATGTCATATGCTCTCTTAAACTATTCTCAACCTCATAGAGGGAATCGACAACTGCCTTAGTCGGGAAGCACTGATACAAACCCAGCAATTTATTAATATTTGTCGAAGACAAACTGCGTCATCGAACGCAGAAAGTTTTAAACTGATCATTATTTGTGTTCATCAGTTCATTCTCCAAAGTAATTCGTGAATTACGTCAGTTGCTAATTATGTCACTGAGGTGAATTTAAAAATGTGGGCTTACTACACTTTACAAAATAATTCGTCTATAAATTCTGATTCCTGTTATTGGTTTAGGAATGTGTGAAGTATTGGAGCTCTTAAGGTTATTCGGACAAAAGACGAGAGTTATGCATGTTTTTCACGCAGCCAAATGAGTTCATATTTACATTGCGCTCTAGATCTGTGAAAATATGTTTCTGCTTTCAGGAGAAATAGCTTTCGATTTTACGTGTCCCTAACGGCCGTTATTCCAGCAGAATTAACTTTGCAAGCAGTTAATGGGCTATTACCTCATTACGACGGTCGTGTTTAATCCCTGCAGCTACATTTGCTAAGTGGGATAGGAAGCTGGGTAACTTGAGGTTAATGGCTGGCTGTGATTTTTCTTTCCACCACACTCCAGAAAACGTGGGTAGATGATAATGAAATGAGGGAAACATTTTCCGATATTTTCTTTATTCAGCAACACTCGTTAGAGCTTACAAAGGAACACAGCTCTTGTGGTTATTTTTTCAGTTTTAGTACTCTTCTTTGTAATATTTCGCAGAGAAATTAAAATAAGAAATGTTTCCATTTTGTAGGTCTGGTATTTATAATCTGCATACGTAAAGAACCATTTTGTCCACAATGTTTGAGGGAAGTACGTAATCGCTTCTGAAATTTGAAAGTTTATAATGTTGTTCTAAGCAGCTAGTCCTTGCTTACCATTATAATGAATAGCCATCTTCACTCTGTCAGAGGATTTTTATACCATGTAAATATATATAGCTTGTGGAGACGCTGTTGTGTATTAGAGGCAGTAGCTTCTTTCTATAAAATATTATGTCTACAAACCAAGGCAAAGGATATGTTTTATTGTATTACTGTACGAAGCTACGTTAACGTAACAGAACAACTCATCTAATGATCTTAAAGTAAAAGTAATATATCCTCTCATGGGTCATTGTCAAATACATCAAATTTCTTAGTTGTTCAACTTACGTGAACATAAATTCCTTCCGTAATACTCCGCCATAGTGAAGCACTCTATGAACCTATCTTACTTTACTGATATGGAGATATGCTATAACTACGTTGCATCTAGTACAAATTAGGGCAAGCTATCAGTATTCAAAGAACACTGTTCTAAGAGTCAGAAGACCTTTATTATAGAGTCCTTGATGTGTAAATCTTCTCCTTCTTTTTCTTCTGCTTCTTCTTCTTCTACACGTCAGTTGTTAGGTATCTACATGTTTCAATATCTACTTTTACTTCAGTCTTACTCGCCTACGTTTCCACGAAGGTTGATATCATATTATTTTGAGTTGACTTGTACGTTATTCACTTAGCAGATATAATGTATATTTCTTTGAAACGCATTATAACGAATTTAGTTTTATTAAAAATTTTCAAACCTACTTCATCTTAGCAATGCTTACTGATTCACTGACCCATCTTTACTGACATACTCATCGTAATTCCTCAAGGGAACTTTACCTTACTACCCCATAATGTTTGTCATTCATTCAGGGCCATTCATAGCCAAAATACCTCAGTACGTATGTGTCATATTAGTGTTACGTTGAATCCACTAAAAACGTACACTAAAATATGCAAAACATGTGTGCTTAGCGGTAGATTCGTATAAACAATACCCTGTTCGACAGACATCATAAAGGCTTACATGCTACTGTTGCGTTCATCAGTCCAAAGACTGATCTGATGCAGTTCTCAGTGCTACTCTTTCCCGTGCCAGCCTCTTTATGTCTACGAGGCTACCACAAGCTACATCCACCTGAAATTGCCTACCGTATTGAAGGCTTGTTCTCCATAAAGAATTTTTAACGCCCCACACACTCTTTTCTTCATTACCAAATATAATTCCTTAATGCCCCAGGATCTGTCTTGTTAACCGGTGTCTTCCTTTTTTATCCTACTCTGTGCAGGTAGAACACAGTTTATGATCACTTGCAGTTGTGGTAACGCATAGACCGGCAGAAGGAAATAGGCGGTTCCTGAGGACTATGACACAGAATTTAGAGAAGTGAATGGATAACCAAAAATTTTCAGAGTGTATCAAAGTCGTCTTAAGCATATACAACAATCCAAGGAGCAAACTAAATAATAAACGTACACTATCGGTCAAAGTTTTCCAGCACTTCGCACAACGTTTTCGTTTCAGATATTCTGTCATATCACCATAACACGTAAAGACTAAGCGCTTATTTTGTGGATCTGAGTGGTTGTTCTCAAAGAGGGACGTTGATGAGTATCCATTGTAACAATTCCGTGTCTTCACCTAAGACAGTCCCATTCTAATAAGCCTCATTCCTCACCTGCCCGGGTAGTAATCAGTTTGCATTAGTTTACGTATAATGTGTGCATTTAGCAGTGAGTTTGTATATCTGAGCAGGTTTATGCAGTAATACCACCTAATGGCACAGAAGAAGGAGACTGGAAGTGGAAAACGAACTGTAATTGTATGTCTCCCTCAGGAAGACTACGCTACGACAAAAGTTAGCGTAGCCTAATCTATAGTGGTGTATGCATTGCACTTGAATGATTAAACTGGTGCTAATGGCGGTTTTCACGAGTTGTATGACCCCGAGTAACACCATACAGCAAAGGTCAGTTCATGTGTATAGAGAGTATGCGTCAGAGGACTCGTCCTGCGCCTCAAATACGCGATAAAGTAAACAGCATGCGAGCAGCTCTGAACTGTCCCTCAACAGTGCAAGGCCGTCTCTGTGAAAACAATTCCAAGGGCTGCGTAGCGACCAGAAACCTATATTACACAAACTGAATATGTGAAAAGATTGCAATAGTTACAGTACCATAAAAACTGGATGGTGCCGCCATGGTCCAATGTGTTATTCACTGACGAATCTGTTTTAAGTACTTTGGACCCATCGTCCAATGTTTGTTCGTTGAGTTTGTGGAGAACGTGTGGAGAGTCAATGTGTGACGCCAATGTGGAAGCAAGGTGGAAAGTCAGAAATGATGTGGGGATATTTTGTGGGTGATAAATTCGGTGATCTACTGGGAATTAATGAAACAATAAAGAAGGAACGATACCACAAGATAGTCATAAACAACGCAGTTACATCTGGCAAGAGAAATATTGCTCACGAGATTCTTTTGAAGCACGATGTTGATCCCAAACGCGCTTCTAAGTTGTGTACAGGGTATGACAGAAGAAATGAGAAATTTAGGAAATGGAAGAAACATTTGGGCAAGTCAATCACCTTACTTAAATTCCATTAAACTCTTATGGGATTAACTTACCAGAACGGCCATATACTGCTGAAGATACATCGAATTATTTATAGACGTATTGGACTGTAATATCTGCAAAAGCATTGTAAAAACAGGTTTTTGACGTTGTTCAGCAGGAGTCATACAGTAGTTTTTGTATGAACACATTTCCATTTGACTCTAGTATTTTACTTAATTACGAATTATGTTTCGGCCTTTTACGCCATTTTCAAGTGAATGAGTTTATGTCATTAACATGTACTGCAGGAAATCAAGTAGTAATTAAATAAACAACAATACAGTCAAATGGAGGTAGGTTCATTTAAAAAAACGTTATAAAATCTTTAGAATGCCAAGGGTTTGTGCAGGTCCTCTGAGGGCAAAATGTAGATACTTTGAAGAGGCTAAAATCTCCACCATACTGTATTGATACAAAATATTTATTTTGTTGGTCTATTTTGTTTGTACAACGTGTTTTTGCACTAAAATAAAGTATATAGCTTTTGTTGTGGGTGATTGAAAACTTATTACAGGCAGTGTAAATCAAGCATGGTAAAGACTCTATAGTCCGATGGCGTGTAACTAAGAGCTTCAGAAACTAGCAACAGACTGGATAGACGGAGCCGGGTTGGCGTATTTATTATTAAACATTTGCCAGATGATCCCACCGCCTGAAGTGCCAGCTGCGACTGCTGCGCCTCGCGCGGTCACCGGCTTTGGCTGTAGTCTAGGGACCAAGTACCTCTGACGTCGTCTTCCTACCGATATTCGGGCTAGTCGAGGAATCCGAATCACCGTTGGATACTGAACTATCCTTAGGCACGTTGTGCCATAAATTTCTTTTCTCCGTAATTCTATTGCGTATCCCCTCATTTGTTGTGTCTATCCTTCAAATCTTCAGCATTCTACTATGGCACCACATTTCAAAAGCTCATTTTTACTTATTGCCTGAACTACATGTCGTCCTCCTTGCGCTTACATACAAGACCAGACTCAAGACAAACAACTTCAGGAAATATTTCTTAACCCTTCAGTTAATACAACTATTTTTCAGAAATATTTTCCCTGCTATTGATAGTCTACTTTCAACATCCTCTCTTCTTCGCTCATCAACGGTCATTTTGCTGCCCCAATAGCGAAACTCATAAACCACTTTTAGTGTCTCATATTCTTATCTATTACTTTCAGAATTTGGCTGCATTCCATTACCCTGGTTTCACTCTTGTTGATATTCAACCTACAACGTCATTTCAAGACACTATCGATTCCATTCACTGCTGTTCCAAGTCCTTTGCCGCCGCTGACGGAATTACATTGTCATCGTCAAACCATTAAATTATTATTTCTTCTCCCGGAACTTTAATTCAATTTCCAGACATCTCCTCGGTTTCCTACTCAGCTGTCACAATGTAGAAGTTAAACAACTTCTCAACAAAGTCTTATTTTTCATGTCCTGATATTCGTGTGATGGCAAACTGGTTTCTTATGTTTCCTGAAGTTTATCCCCGCAATCTTCAAAATTTTAGAGGAAGTACTCCAGGTAAGACCTTCTCTGTATCTACTAATGTTATAATCGAAGGTTTACCTTCCTTCACCCTGCTTCATGTGTTGTCATCTTCTACCAGTTCTTCCACCGCACTGTAAGTCGAGTCAGTATTTTGTAACCTTTACTTACTTACACCTGTAAGCACCTACCTTCTTTATAACTGGAACTATTATATTATTCCATAAGTCCGACGGTATTTCGTCATCTCATTTATGTTGCACGCTAAGGAAAATAATTTTGTTATGGCTGACTCTACCAAGGATCTATTCTGAGTGACTGTCGTTTACCCCACTTAGGTCATTCAGTGCCGTGCCAAGTTCCTCTCGCAGTGTCATATCTCCCATTTCATCTTAATCTAGATCTTCTGCTCTTTCTTTCCTGAAGTATGTAGCATTTTTACAGACCCATTAAATATTCCTTTCATCTTTACCCACTACATTTAGTACTGGAGTGTCATTTAGCTCTTGATATTCATACACCTGTTTCTCCTTTCTCCAAAGGTAGCTTTATTTTTCCTATAGGCGGCATCTATCTTTCCCTTTCCATGCAGGCTCTTATACCCTTAAATTTGTCCACCAGCCACTACCGGTTAGCCATTTTTCTCTTTTTGTCAATCTCGTTTACTGAAAGTCTTTATTTCCTTTAGACTGCTGCATTTTTGTATTTTATTCTGTCGTCAGCTAAATCTAATATCTCCTTCTTTATTCAGCGATTACTCATAACCTTGTCTTGTTTCCTGTGTGCTCCTTCCTGCCTTCACTATTTCGTAACTCGAAGCTGCCCATTCATCTTCATTTGTAATTATTTCCTTTGTTTCAGTGCAACGATGCCTAATGCCCACTCTGAAATCATCAACAACCACTTCTTCTTTTAGTTTATCCAGTTCCCGTCTCCGTATATTCGTATGTTTTTGCGATTTCTTCCATTTTAGTCTGCAGTAAAGTATTGTCACAGTCAACAAATTTCTTTGTAAATGTGTCGCAATTTACGATTTGGGTTGAAAATGTTTATGCTCCCATTATACAATCAGTCCGAAACCTCACAGCGTCCCCATGTGTCTTCTACATATGCAACATTCTTTCACGATTCTTAAAACAAATGTTAGCGATGATTAAATATAGTCTGTGTGAAGTTATACCAAGTGGCTTCCTCTTTCATTCCTTTCCGCGAAGTTCCTGTCTCCTACTATTTTTTATTTCTTCCTTTTCCCACTACCGAATGTTAGTCACCCATCACGGTTATCTAGTCGTCTTTCTTAAGTATCTGAATATCTTCTCATACATTCTTTCAATCACTTCATCTGTCGAGCTAGATGGTATATAATCTTCCAGTACTATGGTGTGCGCTGGCTCCATGTGTACCTTGGCCTCGACAGCATTCTCATTTTGTTGTTCATCATATTTTACGAGCGCTCTAGTTTACTTATTCATTAATAGGCCTGTACATTCATTACCGTATTTGGTGTTGTGCTGATAACTCTGTACTGACCTGACCAAAAGTCTTATTAGTTCTGAAGCTGCACTTTACTAATTTCCACTATTTTTAATTTCAAGGCATCCATTCCTCTTGTTAAATTCTCTAAGATACCTACCCAGTTACATGTTATAACATTTCACGCTGATGTGTACTAAACCAGATTATTTAATGTTAGAGTGAAATGATTATTTCAGAAATCTGTATGTAGATATGTGAATGGTGGCCGTACACAGAAAAAAAAAATGATTAATCAGTTAAACCAGCAGTGCAAAATGTAATTATGCAGTACAAGCAAGCCGGCCGGAGTGGCCGTGCGGTTCTGGGCGCTACAGTCTGGAGCCGAGCGACCGCTACGGTCGCAGGTTCGAATCCTGCCTTGGGCATGGATGTGTGTGATGTCCTTATGTTAGTTAGGTTTAATTAGTTCTCAGTTCTAAGCGACTAATGACCTCAGAAGTTGAGACGCATAGTGCTCAGAGCCATTTGAACCATTTTGAACCAGTACAAGCAAAGAATAAACACACAGAAGCAAGCATGTATAAGTACAAACAGCTGCTAATTAACTCATTAAAGACGGTACAAAAATATCAAAGTTCATCTGCTCGAAGTCTCATCGTCATTCACAGTGAAATTTAAAATTCCTTAATCTTCACTGCTATTGCTATTAACTCCTAACAAGCTCCTCATGCAGTTTCAAATAACAACATGCAGTATAACATTAAAGGTCAGGTTGCCTAAAACGGTTAAGCAACATTACGGTTCATGTAGTCACAGCAAAAACATTCACTGGAAACCATACGAAAGTCTCCTAAACTCAGATTCCAAAGCTCACTACCACAATCTGTTCTAGGCCGCGAAATTTTTCTAAACGTTCATCTCGGGTCCATCAGAAATTTGTGAAATCACACGAACGCTTTTTTAGGCCATGCGGCACTATGGTCGCCTATAAGCCACTCATCAGCCTTATACACTAAATGGTAGCCAAAAAATGATCCCGCGAAACCTCTGTACACACCTTTAAGCAATCTGTCACGTGATCACTGATTAACATAGTACATGTGTCTACTAATGACCATACTTCAATTTCAAACAACAGTTCAACATACATATACATACTAGAATGTCAGTTAACACTCAGCGTCAGTTTGCCACGTCATATCCTAACACTTGCAAATTATTTTAGCGACTGGGAACAAATTTACGATCACTTCGCCACATCCATCCGATTATTATGAAACGGATTATCTGTAACGACTGAGTATGTGACGGTATTGGAGCCTTATCTTTATAAACAACAACAGACTATTGCATCTAGTCACTGTTTTTTGTTGCTGTCTCTGTGCGATTAAAGGACGAGGTTATTGTAATGGTGGATTTTAGAATACACTCCAAGCTGGCGACGATGTCTTCTAGAAATAAAATAATAGATGATGGGGGCTTAATAATCAAAGATGAAATGAGTAAGGCATTAAAGGATATGATAGGAAAAATGCCAAAGACAAACAGAAATAATTAAGTTAAAAACTGTTATCAAATTTAACTGGTGAAAGGAGATAATACAAAAATTAAACGTGTTAAGGTGACTTCAGACATCTATAACAAGCAGTTTGCAAAAACAATAAAAAGTGAAACTTGTAGCATTAGTAGAGAGAATAGAGGCATTTGCAGGATGTGTTGAAAATAGTGATTAGGGAAAGAAGTGTCAATGGGATAAATGTTGAAGGTGTGAACTGACACTCATAGGAAAGAACATAAAGAATGAGCTCACTAGAAAAATGAATGTCGGTGTGGTACAATAGGAAGTATCAAGAAATGTTTAAATTGGTGAGGGAACGAAAAGTAAAGGGTAAATGTTACAGAGGAAGACCAAGACTTGAATACTGTAAGAAGATGACATTAATATCGCCTAGATCGAAATTATGCTAATATGAAAAGACTTGCGTAAGGTAGTTTCATTTGATCTGGCTTCATACTGAGGACTGCATGAACAACAAAATCAGTAACTTAAAACTGCAGATAAAACAACGTAACTGCTGTCGCTAGTTTACAGTATGTCAGTTTCTAGGTATTTATTAATGCGTTATTAAGTGTAAAGTCTTGCACTGCAAGGAAGCAAGGAAAAGGATGATGTTATGGGTGGCCGGTATCCTCTTTATATAACATAAATGCATAGTGCGTTAATATGGTTCTTTATTTACATGAACCGGAAACTTAACTGGAATAGAGTGCACGTTTTGTGGTTCAGACTCATCAGTACTAGTCCTCTTGCAAACTGATCGAATGTCAGTCTCCGTAATTTTGCTATTATAAAATTTAGTTCCTCACTCTTAGTCCTGCTACACTCATTGATCTGATCGCTATGTACTGTCATAGCCTATGACGAACTAAACCTGCTGTGCGAGTAAACTGAAAGATGCCAAAACGGATGACTAAGTCAATGAGTGAGTGAGTGAGTGAGTGAGGTCCTCCGGTCAGCTGCTGTGGAGAGGGCGTTGGCGGCGTGTAGCTTGTGGATGTGTCTCTGCCCTCTCTCGTGATAGGCGTGCTTGATCCAGCACCTGCTTATCGATTTTTGAGCTTCATCTTGGCCGACCGGTGTGCTGGCGACAGCTTACACTAAGCACATTCCTTGCCCCCCTACCCTAACCCTGAAATGCCGCACAATTCTCGTGTAGGGAAGATGCGTAGGACAATGGGGGTGGCGTGGTAGGAAGACAGGCCTCAGGATGCGTAGATGAGCTGGGAGCCATGACTGTGGACGACAGCGTACTCCTGACCGTAACCCGCCATCTACATTGCGAAGCTACAGGAACACTGCTGCTGGGGCACACGTCCAGGCCTAAGGACGCGTTTTGGAGCGGTAACAGCGACGGCAGCAATGACGGTGAAGGAGGGTCTAGGTCCTTTGGGTCAGTAAGCGGGGACGGCGGTGGCGAGGGCGCATCGTCCGTCCTCTCCTCATGGGGGGTGCCTTGGTGGCACCAGCGGGCTGCTGTGAAGGCCGCGCGGTCTTATGTGGCCGTGAATCTGCGGAAAGAAAAACAGCGGAATCACAGTGCAAATGAAAAGCACGAATTTGGCTCTGGTGGCTGCGCTACAAACCATCGGGACCTGTAATCAAGTACATAAAAGAGCCAATGTGTTGCTGGATCAGTCATCTTTCCCAGCGCCCACGGCTGTCATAAACCCTGAAAAAGATCACGTACTAAGCGATACTAGGGACCTTTGTCGACGTGGTGCAGTGGGCGTAGCTAGTGTAGCAGCGTCAGATGGAGGCCGCCATGCCGAAATTCCGCAAGTGATGGTCTGGCTCGTGGGTGGGAATAATAGGAGGTGAGAAAGAGTTGCAGCGGCGGTTACTGTGTGGGGTTGGTGCGAAGCGTGGCCATCTGTTGTTTAAAAGAGCGTACGAAGCGTTCTGCTTCCTTGTTGCACTGGGGGTTAAACGGAGCACTTGTTAGATAACGCATGTCATTTCGTGCACAAGCTGTTCAAAATCACATGAAATGAACAGTGGTCCGTTGGCTGACACAACTACCGCTCTCAAACCTTCTATGCCAAACTTGAAGGACAACGCTTGAATGCGTGATGTGGTAGTGGCCATAGGCACCGCTAATGGGATCTTCATAAAAGCCATGCGAAAGTAACCAAACATAATCTTGCGATCTGAGTCTGCAATTTTTCTATAGTGCAAGGGAAAAGATTATAGCAATTCAGATTCCTGCTCATCGGTTTGGCAAGAAGATACGGCTGATGCATCAATATCAGACTCTGACCAATCGGAAGGCGAGATAAGGCGCGCACATAGCCATGCTTTGCCGTTAGTCTGTACACAAGTTCACACTGATACTGCAAAAGCAAGAAATCCCTACGTCGCGATTTTTGAGCAGTGCATGTAGGAACATGTTTTAAGGGGCGAATCAAGGACTACAAAGACCTGTGATCCGTCACTAAAAATAACTTGTGACCATACAAAGAGTGATGGAATTTTGTAACACCAAACACAGTAGAGACAGCTTCTTTTTCAATTTATACATTACTGCACTGAGTATGAGTGAGCCACTGTGAGGTAAAAACAATGGGTCTGTCTTGTGCACCAGTTCTGTGCAAAACCACATCGCCGAAATGCAAACTACTGACTTGGCAGGGTCAAAACCTGCTTAACATCTGTCACTAAGCAAAGCACTTTTGAGTTCCAGAATTGCGTGTCGACATTCTTTTGTCCACACAAAACGTATAGCTTTTCGATGCAAGGACGCAATGGAATTGCAATCTGAGCGGCATTCGATATGAATCGATTGTACTATGTCATATTGCCTAGTACTGACTGCAGTTTAGACACATTGCGAGGAACAGGCATGTCTATCACCCTGGGTTCGGTATGGGGCGACGATGGAGTGTGTGGACTGCTGTGCCCTGTTGTGGGGTTGTGAACCACTGCGGGCTATGGCGGGACTAAGCCTCTCCATCGTTTCTACGTCCCCAGTTTCATACACACGTACATACATACACAGAACAAGCACATCACGAATTGCTAGCAAGTACGAATGGACTGTTCATCACATAACGTAAGTACAGTTTGAAAAACTCACACTTTTCGAGACAACACTTGAGTCCTGCTGCTGAAAACACCTGAAAAAGTGTACACATGTTGCTAATGTGTTTATCTGGTGTACGACCTGAGACGACAATATCGTCAAGGTAGTTTGAACAAAATGGCCCTTTTGCAGTCAGCTTTTCCAAGTAGCGTTCAAAAAGGGTGGGTGCGGAAGCACTGCCAAAGGGCAAACGCAAATACTTTAACAGTCCTAAATATGTATTTAGAACAAAAACTTTCTGTGTTTCTCCATCCAGTGGTATTTCGGATAAGCATCAGGCAAATCTAGCTTAGAAATATAACGTTCTGCACCAAGCCTGTCCATGAGTTCCGCAAGGCGAGGTAACGGATGAGTGTCAACTACTTACTTTCTGGGGGTGTACCATAGACCAGAAGTCTACACAAATGCGAATGCGACCAAGTGACCAAGGCAACAAAACGTGAGATCTAGCCCATTGACTAGGTTGCGATTCTTTCATTTCACTGGCTACTTTTCTCTTAAAGCAATTGGAATGGGGCGGGCCTGGAAAAGCTTGGGCTGTGCATTGTCTTTCAATGTAACATGCGCTACAAAGTTATTAGCTTTCACCTTTCCTTCTGACAATGCGAGGGTAAGTCAATTATTATCCGTAAAATAGTTATAAAATTTTATTGTAATCAAATAGGAAACTCACAAGAACATTATTTTCTGAGATAGTCTTCTTGCGTTTCAACGCGCTTAGTCCATCGTTGTCCAAGCTTGCTGATGCCCTTATAAAAGAAGGTTCTCGGTTGAGCTGCGAGCCAGGAATGCGCCGCTTCTTTCACTGCTTCGTCCGAGATAAATCGACGGCTCCTTAATGCCTGTTTGAGTGGACCAAATGATAGTCATAAGGGGCAAGATCGGAACTATATGGAAGATGATCCAGTACTTCAAATTTGAGCTTCTGGAGCGTTTCAGCAGTGTAGGCAGCAGTATGCGGACTGGCATTGTCGTGCAACAACACAACACCTTGTGACAACAATCCTCGGCGTTTCCTTCGAATTGCAGGCTTTAGCCTGGCCGTAAGCATCTCGCTGTGATGTACACTGTTTATTGCTGAGCACCTTTCCCCATAATGTTCCTGTACTGGACCTTGTGCGTCCCAAAACCACGTAAGCATGTTTTCCTGCGGACGGTAGAGTCTGGAACTTTTACTTGCTCACCGAATTTGGATATGTCCATTCCATACTCTGCCGTTTACTCTCCGGCTCGTATTGATGGATCCATGTTTCGTCACCAGTAATGATCCTGTCTAAGAAGTTGTCCCATTCGTTACCATAGCGATCGAAATGTTTATTGCAGATGTCCAATCGCGTTTGTTTATGCAACTGTGAGAGTTGTTTTGGGACCTATCTTGCACAAACTTTATGAAAGCCAAGTCTGTTGCGGATTATTTAGTAGGCAGAACCGTGACTAACTGGCAGACGATGTGCCACTTCGTCAATGGTTCATCGTCTGTATAAGAGAATCATTTCACGTGAACACTCAATGAATTCTTCCTGTGTGGTGGTAATAGGTCGTCCGGCTCCTTCATTGTGCGTAACACTTGTGCGAAAATTGGAAATTTGTGGTAAGGTCTTATGGGACCAAACTGCAGAGGTCATCGGTCCCTGAGCCTTCACACTACTTAATGTAACTTAAACTAACTTACACTATGGACAACACACACACCCATTGCCGAGGGAGGACTCGAACCTCCAACAGGGGGAGCCGCACACGGTCAGCGACAAGACGCTCTAGATGGCACGGCTACGCCGCGCGGACATTTCGGATTTTTTCAAGGCATTCGTAGACACTCCGTTGCGGTAAAACACTGTTCCTGGACTGTACCGAATGTATCAGATGAATTTCAGTCCCTGATACGCCTTCCGACCACAGTAAACAGATCACTGAACTTTGTTCTTCTTTGGTATAAATAGACAGCGGAGCAACCATGATTTACAGCCGGCCGGAGTGGCCGTGCGCTTCTGGGCGCTACAGTCTGGAGCCAAGCGACCGCTACGGTCGCAGGTTCGAATACTGCCTCAGGCATGGATGTGTGTGCTGTCCTTAGGTTACTTAGGTTCAATTAGTTCTACGTTCTAGGCGACTGATGACCTCAGAAGTTAAGTCGCACAGTGCTCAGAGCCATTTGAACGATTTTTGAACCATGATTAACAGAACGACAGCAATAACGAAACTCACCTGAGGGTCGAAAGTTGCAAAGATATAACAATAAATAAACAATGCATGTGTCGTATACGTAAAGCGACAGTATTACCAAAAAGAACCAAAATATAACTAAATTGCGGATAATAATTCACCTACCCTCTTAGTTCAGAAAATTCTTTAAGCAATCTGTCTGCACCGTCTGTTGGTTCAAAAGCAAACACTAAAAGTTCATTGTCTTGGATGATAAGTCCAAACAAATCAAAGGCTTCTAAACGGAAAATGTTCTCAATGTCTCTTGATTTAAAAACAGGTAAAATTCAATGTCCAAGTGTGAGATTTGTGTCAGACAAACTACACTGTCTAAGCAGTGAAATGTCCTGTGAGTTGTAAGCCGTGAGGAGCTTGCTCCATTTAGAAAGGCATGGTGAGTTTAACTGCTGGTACGTGGCACGATTAAGCAAAGTTACTGAGGCACCTGCGTCTAACTGGAAGTTCACACGACGGCCAGCAATTCATAATAAATTGTTTGTTAGAACGACGTTGCGCAGCACTAGGGCGAGAAGGAGGCGCAACCTTAATCTTACTATAATCAAAACTTGTTGTAGGTTTTGAAAACACAACATTCACTTCATGTGCACGAGCTTGTTTTTTTTCTGGAATCTTGAAAAATTGGCCCTTTGTGCCGTTGCAAACAAACTGCTTGTACATGGCCTTTTTTCCATATGTGTAACACGTTGCGTTACGTGATGGCCAATCAATTCTTTTATGGCGAGCAAGACAATTAGGGCAAGATTTCACTAAATTCACAGGTCTGTTTACATGTCTGCATGACTGTACGCGCTGCAGTGTACGCGCAGTTTTTGTTACTGCTTGGGGTGGTCGCGAACAAGGGGTGATTCAACCAGACAGATCGGGACCTGATAGACCTTACTGACCGCTAGGTATCCGAATCATACTAGTCTAAGATTTGGAACACTTGGGAAAGTGATGGATCAGCGTACTTTAACATCTGTCCCCATATTCTACTGTCCGGCGCCGGCCGCAGCGGCCGTGCGGTTCTAGGCGCTTCGGTCCGGAACCGCGGGACTGCTACGGTCGCAGGTTCGAATTCTGCCTCGGGCATGGATGTGTGTGATGTCCTTAGGTTAGTTAGGTTTAAGTAGTTCTAAGTTCTAGGGGATTGAAGACCTAAGATGTTAAGTTTCATAGTGCTCAGAGCCATTTGAACTGTCCGACACACTGAATATCATTGCAGCACGTATCATTAAATGACTGTGAAAGTAGCCACAACTATACTTAAATTTACACTTCGTAGCCACGCCCGTTAATTTTGTGTACCACTAGCGGTACGTCTGTTTTGACTTTTGGCAAGGGAATGAACTGAAATCTAGGTGCAGCTACTTGGACTTGGTGGTCATAGTACTGAGTTAATTCAGCGATTACTTGGTCCCAGAGGAGTTCGTCGGCAGACGCGGTTGGGAATAGTTTTTGTATTAACAGGAACACTGGCGGCGCCGATATCGAAATGAAGTATAGTAAGCTTGCAGTACCTTGAAAAAGATTAACTTGAAAATGTGCTTGGAAGTGAGTCAGGTATTCAGTCCATTCCTACTCTGTTTCCTTAAACTGCAGGAACTTTAGTATACTGGTAGGCAGCATTTGTTGGGCTGGTTGGTCGGTCGGTTGTGGTTGTGACGCCGGCGCAGCTTGTGCAGCCAGTAGTTGTCTTACCGTCTACAGAACGGTAGCGATTTGTTGGTTCTAAAACTGAAAACCTTGTGTTACATCCATAACATTGAACGTCTGAGGCTGAGGCGCGGGGGCAGAGGGTGGCGTGGGCAGTGGGTGGAGGGGGCAGGAAATTCATGTTTTACACAAATACTTTATATCAGAAAGCTAGCAAAACACTGGAAAGAGAAATTTGACTAAATGTACGGCTTCCCTCCTGCAATGCAAGAACAGAACAACAAATAAGCAAATAGAAAAACTTGAACACCATCACCGCTGCAAGCTAAAACATCAGTAAAGCAAGAAAAATCTTCGGACAAGTTGATTATCTTCAATCGCCACTGAATTATCCTCGTTCGACACTGTAGAGTGTTGTACTGGAATAAAGCAAGGAAAGGATGTTGTTATGAGTGGCCGGTATCCTCCATCTACAACACAAATGCACGTGTGGATTAATACGGTCCTTTATTTACATGAACCAGAAAGTTTACTTAACTAGAATACACTCCATGTTTTGTGGTAGAAGCTCATCAGTACTAGAGATCTTGCAAACTGTTGTAATATCAGTCTCGGTAATCTTTGTGTTACAAACTTTAGTCTCTCACTGCTGGTCCTGCGATAGTCGTTAATCAAGTCGCTGCGTACAGTCGTAGCCAGCTATGAACTAAACCCCGCTCTGTGAGTAAACTGACAGATGCCAAACTGGATGATTGAGTGAGTGATCCGGTCAGCAGCGGCGGCCTAAATACACGCTGTCGAGAGGGCGTTGGCGGCATATTGCTTGTGGGTGAATCTCTGACCTCTCTAGTGATAGGCGGGCCTCATCCAGCGCCTACCAATCGACCTTCGCGCTTCATCTATGCCGACCGGTGTGCTGGCGATAGCTTACACCAGCACATTGAGAGAATTAAGCCTCATACACGGTCCAGTCACATTAATCAGATTACCACCTATGTTCGATATCAAGCGCGATTAGCACTCCCATACGGCAGGTGGTAGCACTGACAGTGAAAGGTACATTAAACTTGTCGGAGGAACGCGGAACACAATGAAGTAGTTGCCGTAATGCGGAAATGGAGTTATTTATCTGACGTCCAAAAGGGTATGATCGTTAGGTATCGAGTCAAAAGTGGAAGCATTTCCGAAACCGCCAAGTTTGTAAGTTTTTTTGTGTAATGTGGAGATGAAAGTATACTGTGCGAGGCAAAATGGCTCTAACCGAAAGCAGGGCTCAGTCAGCTGCGGTGCACGTGGGTCATAGACGACAGGGGCAAACGACGGCTGCAGAGATGGGTACTGGTGAACATATTTGCAATTGTTGAGCAAGTGACTGTCCAGATGATCCCCTGTTCATAGGCGATGGAGGTTGGAATCGGCACGCCAATACCGATCTCTACATCCACTGAATAGCGATAGGTTGCTTTTTAAGACGAAACACGTTTTAAGTTCTATTGGACAGATGGTCATTGATCTGTACGGTGTGAAACATCTGAAGCAAACATTCTGCAATATTAGTGTCAGTGTTATGCGCTGGGTATTGTTTTCGTGGCATTTCAAAAAATGGTTCAAATGGCTCTGAGCACTATGGGACTTAATATCTGAAGTTACCAGTCCCCTAGAATTTAGAACTATTTCAGCCTAACTGACTTAAGGACATCTCACACATCCATGACCGAGGCAGGGTTCGAACCTGCAAACGTAGCACTCGTGCGGTTCCGGACTGAAGCGCCTAGAACCGCTCGGCCACTGTGGCAGGCCTTCGCGGCATTTCTTGGGTGATCTAGTCATTCTGGAAAGCACAGGAAACCAGCACATATAAGGATTTGTCATTGAATACTATGTCCACTCCTACTTTCATTATGGTTTTCCTCAGCACGATGACATGTGCTAGCAGGACAATGCAATTTGTTACATAGCTCACAGTGTACATGCGTGACCTGAAGAGAACCATGGTGAGTTGACTGTACTCACCTATAAACTCTTCAAATTCAAGCTCAATCGAGAATCTGTGGTACCACCTCGACTGGGCTGCATGAGTCATGGATCCTCAACAGAGAAACCTAGTGCAGCTGACAGCGGCAATGGAAGCGATATGGCTACACATCCCTATCGTTGCCTTCCAGAACTTTCACTTGTGCTTTATAATCGTCTATAACAATCCAGTTTTAAAAATATAATGCTGCCACAAATGATTTGCGAAATAACTGCGTTCACTGTTTTCGTGAGATTAACGTCGCAAGTCACACATAATATTTTTCAAACTTATTTCGAAACAACGTCCTTGCGAATATATATGCACGTACAGTTTCTGTTAGTGATGAACGTCAAATATGTTGGCTGTCAACTACATGCAAAAGTTGAAATTTCTGTTTTTACGGCACTGTATTTCTTAATGGCAGTCTTACTGCACTGATTTATACGATAGATAAAATAACATCACTTTTCATTAATTCCTTCAAAGTGATGTATAATGGTGTAAAAATGTATGAGATGTCATACACTTTGTCACAGAGACTTGAGAATGCAGTCCAAATACATGGAAGGCTATGTATTTCTTTTTATTTTTGCTGTTTACAATCATTCTTTTTCTCTGCGCTACCGTCTGAGGACGCCAAGCTACAATTCGAATCTAAATGTAATTAAATACGATAAGTTGCCTCACATTTCAGTGTCTCAACTCTGAACGGTTCCCTGTGTATGTAGATTAATGTAAGTTAAGGCTTTCTCATTAACAAAGGAATTCGCAATTAACGGCGCCCTACCGCGTGTAATTTGTAAGGCGATTTCCCGTTACAGGAGAAGCACCTAGGAGTGGAGCAACAAGTCTAGGTAACTGGCCTGAGACTATTCCCTTACTACCCGAAGGAGCAGCTCCTCGTAGCCGCTAAGGTTCTCGAGCGCCGGCCCTTCTGGTGGATGGCGGCTGCCTTTGAGCAACTTGGGCAACTCCGACCTCGAAGGCATTGCAACGGAGTCTCCTGTGGTGGGAAGCTATTAGCGTAATTGATGGTTATGCTGCGGTAGTGTATTTGCACTAAACTGTGGTACAGTAAGCGTTTAACGGCATTTGTAGGCCATATTACTTCATTATTTCGTTCCTATGTGTCGATTGATGATACAGAAAAAAGTGAATCGAGAACCAATCTGGATCGTACGTATGCGTTATTTGAAAGTGATAATGGAATGAAATACTTTACCTGGATTAACAAATGGCAAGCTCCAAAGCTCATACAGGGACCAAAAGGTAGTCATTTTATCTTGCAACTCTCCCATTCGTCCTTGTTCGCTCAAAAACAGTAACATGGATTTGTGAGTCCGTCTTGATACAAAACACATTCGTTTTTATTTATTTATTCATAAACTAGTTTCATACACAATATCGGCATCATCAGTGGCTTCTTTAATTCTGAAACAAGCAAAAAATATCATACCTATAAACATTGTAATGTATTACATGTGTACTGCTTGACTGAAATATGTACGCCGGCCAGAGTGGCCGTGCGGTTCTGGGCGCTACAGTCTGGAACCGAGCGACCGCTACGGTCGCAGGTTCGAATCCTGCCTCGGGCATGGATGTGTGTGATGTCCTTAGGTTAGTTAGGTTTAGTTAGTTCTAAGTTCTACGCGACTGGTGACCTCAGACGTTTAGTCGCATAGCCCTCAGAGCCATTTGAACCATTATGAACTGAAATATGTAGTGTTCTCTGAATAGTTTTATAATACTTCATTTATTGTACGTCAAAGCATGGTTTTTACCTTTGTTGCCGCTTCGAAAATACCACAAAGAACGCTTACTGTTATGCAATCGAGGCTGCACTTTATGGTATCTATTTCACCTAATCGGCTACTTTTACTTTTCAACATGCCCTTTCTTGTAAACATGGTCTCGTATGTACACAACACAAAAGTTTTCTGCGTATTGGTGTATGGGTCAATTTTCAAATCACTAGATATACTAATTCCTGATTTACAGTCACTACCGCTTGCGCTTTTTCCATAATGCACATTCACTTCGTATCTTAGATAGTTCGCAACGTTTGTGCGAAACTGTTGTTAGGGTGGCCATCACATGTTGCTTCCCCCCAACACATTTTCGGAGAATATTTCATAAAACTGCAATAAATGTTGTGATGTAGCTTCATAATGTACAAGGGAACGTAAGTAAATACTTCATAAATAATAAAATAAGTTGTTTACATAACGTAAATCAGTTGCCGCATATATGTAAGATCATCACCTGAGAACAGCTCCACGGATATGGCAGATTTATTTTTTTGTGAGTGTTCGTATATGTCAGGAGAAGGTTCGTATGAAAGGAAATTTTTGGAAAAGGCACCAGAAAAGTCGGAAATTTTTTGTTTCATTATATACAAGAGTTCAGTCTGTGTGTGTTTATGCTCTCAGAACTCGAAAAGTAGTCGACCAATTGACCCGAAATTTTGACACAACATTGCATTTGTTTGGAAGTGTGTTTCTTTTTATACAGCTACTGGTGAGAAATGTGGTATGTAAATAAACACATAATATATAAAGGGGGCAAGGTGACAGAGCAAATATCTCATTTTCCTTAAATCTCTGAAAGTTCTGCATCGATTGGTTCGAACATTTGGCACAATGTTGCTTTAGAATTCGTATGTTTTTATATGCTAAATTAAAACATATATAATACATAAATAATGTAACACATAAAGGGGAAAGGTTGTTACCGAAGATGTGCACAAGCTCTTGATCGATCTACTTCAGATTTATGCACTACATTCTGACAAACATCCAAATCGACAAAGGCTATATATTACAAATGTATATAGTATGTAAATGTATAAAAGTCTAACATTGTTACAAAAATATGAAACGTTCTAGAAACATTAACTTAAAATTTTACACACTACTGTAATGAACATTCAGACACACAGTGCGAATAAAGGGAAAACAGTGTAACGAAAAGTTTTTAGACGTTTCTCTAATAAGCATTTGGACTAATACAGGATATTTATTTTTCAAATACGTATAATATAAACAAAATGTGTAATAGTGAAACGTTGTTAGGAAAAATCACAGAAAGTTCCACCTATTTTCTTTCTATGGACAAAGACTACATTTTTAAACGACAATGCACGGTTTTCTGTTAAAAACGACTGTGAGAAAGAAAATCATCTGCTATAAAAATGTGGCATTTTGTGTCCCATGCCACAGCCAGTGTTAATTATAATAGCGCTCATTTTAACGTTTACGCAAATTTTTTCTCACACGTAATTTTTTCTCTTTTTGTATATCTTTAAATACAAATTGTACACAAAACAGTCCGCTGTTTTGGTTTCTTCAGCGCAGACGGTTTTCACAGCAAACAGGAAATTTGTAATTCTGGCTTATTGCCTTGATTGGAATACTGCTACTGAATCTGAATTTGCAATAAGAGTAAACTAGCCTCAAGTTCAGAGGGGTAGGTGAGGCGGACGAGGAGATGGGTGGGAGGTAGTGGACGTGAAAAGCAGAAAGGTGGGATGGAAAGAAACAGGATAGAGAAGGAGATCAGAACGCACAGCCAATAGCCAAACACATTAGAAACGTATGCTATCTCATCTCTTTCTTTTCCGTTTAGCCAGACTGAAGGGCTGAAATGTCTGGCTGGATACAACTAGTCTGTAAATAGAGGAAGGTTTTACAGAGTAAAGTGACTTCCTACAAGGCATTTACAGTGGCTGAGGACCCGCGGATATTTAATCACTTCCGAATGCTCTTAAAACCATGTACAAGCACTGAAAAATACTTCATAGGGCATATGTCACCCTTTGAAGGTAAATGTAACGTATTTTTAACATAATTCGGTTTAGTTTTGATCGGAGTAAGCAACTATTTCAACATCAACATTTTGATAAGTTGCTTCTATTTCCCATCACATTACATGAAAAAATTGTAGTTCTATGGACCCACCAACGCAGCATAATAAGAGATTCAAGTATATCAAAAATATTATGCAACTTTCACATTTTTTTTTGGTATATATACGAAAGTCATTTGATATTCAATACCAGAGCTAAGAGACATTATGAATAAAATAAAAACACTCGAAAACTATTCAAATTGTCATAAAAATTACAACAATTAAAAGGCCAAGAACAGATAGGTGATTCGAAAAGGTTCATAGTTGTATGAGGGAGCTGTACTCGCAACTACCGGGTTTACTTCAGTATAGACTCATATTTAAGTTTATAATGGTTGCATTTTCATAGTTTCAAATCATCATAAAAATTACAACAATTAAAAAGTCAAGAATGTATTCGTGTTTCCAAATGGTGCTTAATTGTGTGAAGGTGGTTTATTCGAAGCTACCGGTTTCACTTCAGTATAGACGCCTCTCAAGATTAAAATTGTTACATTTTCATAATTTAAATCGTCGATCTCGGATTCCCAGCTATCAGGAAGCTATCCACGTTAAAAGTCAAACCACAATGGTGGGTCGTCGTAATAAAAATGAGTACATCGAAAGATGTTTGTCGAAATGTAGAGAGCCACAGTAGAATGGTCCGGTAGACACCAGCTGTATGAAAACCAGTGAAGTGAAGCTTAAAATCTCGTGTAATGTTCAAACTTCCGCGGTATTGCTAAGAGGCCTATATGGTGCAAGCAGCCAGTGTCTTTGCTAGCTCGTAAGCAGTACCTATCACACTGACCCCATTAGTTAGATAGTTATTTAATTAGTTCCATGTTCCATCATTTGCGTGATGGATAGGAATGATGTGGAATGACTTGTTCTACAATTACATTACACATTACTTTGGAAATATGACTACAGGCTCATAAAAGTTTCAAATGGTTCAAATGGCTCTGATCACTATGCGACTTAACTTCTGAGGTCATCAGTCGCCTAGAACTTAGAACTAATTAAACCTAACAAACCTAAGGACATCACACACATCCATGCCCGAGGCAGGATTCGAACCTGCGACCGTAGCGGTCACCCGGCTCCAGACTGTAGCGCCTAGAACCGCACGGTCACACCGGCCGGCATAAAAGTTTCTTTTCAAAAAATAAAAACAAGCGAATGTGAGGTAATAATTTTTATGACAGACATTTTGCACTTTACAATAATAGAAATGATTCTACGGTATAGAAAGAGTTGTCAATAGAAAGGTTTTCATTTTGTTTTCAGGTTTTAGTTTGCTGTCAGACATTTTTGAACCAAACTTTCTGTTGCAGCATTTAAAGCTCCTTTTTGTGCTACAGACTACAGTAATGTGATGTATTGAATGCCATTTTTGCTTCTGGTATTGTAATTATGTACACCACAGTTCATTTTGAATTCAGAAGATTATTCACAATGGACTTCGTGAGGAAATGAAAATACTGTGAAGCAGTAGTCAAAAAAAAAATCTCGTTAAGCAGGTTTCTACAAAATGATGGTGGGTCAGCACTACGTATTATTCTTACAGTAAGTTCTTGAGTAATCAACATTTCCTTGCTTAAGGTTGGGTTACTCCAGAAAATTATTCCATATGAGATTATGAATTGAAAATGTGCAAATATGTCAACTAACTGATTTGCTGCGAAAGATATGCAATGATTCCAAATGCAAACTTGGTTTGACTAAGTAATCTGCTTTTTCCAGTTGCAATTCTCAACAATATGTATATCGATAATTTTGAAGTTTCCATTCTACTTATTATTTTCTCCTCGTGAGTTGCACTTATAACTGGTGTAGTACCTCTAAATGTGCGGAACTGAAGTTGAGGGTGAGACCATTTCCGTAAAACCAGTGAGTGATACTTACATGAACACTGTTTACTGTTTCTTCTGTTGCAGTGTAAAATGTGCGTCGTACGCCATAGAATATTGCCTGGCCAATTGTAATTAACTTCTACACATGCCAGAAATGTGACACACAAAGCTCGCCCGTATTTTCCGATTTCACTACCATCTTCTTTCAACCATTTAATGACATCTGGCCTCTCCTTAGACGTGTAAGTTGGTGATACTGTCTCAATACCGAACTGTGATGGCTACGTTCACATAAAACACTTCAGTGACAGTGCACAGTCTCTCTTCTCGATAGGCATCTGTTCACTCACGATGTACAGCATCAAATAACAGCTTGCATATCATGCCGGCGTACAACCAGTGCACTGAACCAGATTTGCGCATGGTGGCTAAAATTGGAACAAAATTTATCCAGCGTAAACTAGTCCTGGGTACGCAAAATTTCGCTGCCGTAAGATAACTGTGGCCCACACTGGGCCTCATTGAGTAGCTGCACTTTAATTATAACCTCCAGGTATAGACTGACATAAAACAACAAGTACTGAGCTGTAGCTACACACAACAGAGAACGGATTGGGGATATAATACTGAACCAACAGATCAAGGTGACAAAAATGAACTTTAGCGCATGGCGAGCACCGTTCGTATCGCAAAATACTCGCAAACGGCAAGCGAATGAAACGGCGATCCTTACTAAACTCTGCTAAACGGAACGGTCAACTTAACTACAGCACAGCAGTGAATATCTAAAGCAATACGCTGTAGCGAAACGGAGGCAGCTAGCGCCGGTGCCAACCTACTGGACGGGCAAGCGGCTAATGCCTACCTGCTGGGACATAGAAATTGGCCATTTTCTCTTTGCACCGGAGGTTCCCTCCCCTGGCTCACTCCCAGCCATCGGAACGGTAGAATTTTCTGTGTCTCTATGCGTCGCTCGAAAAAGAGGACACTCCTTTCAGACATGAATCCTTATTAATGGTAGCCGCCTTCCAAGACGCTGGTCCTGGTGGGTGTAAAATGAATGTGCGCAACGGAAAATTATAAACGCTAAAATGAAGATTTGGCCCTGTCTGATTATCCCCTGAAGCAGATCTTAGGATCTCTTAATTCCGTAAATTACAATCTAAACATAAATGAAGGATATAGAACTTCATCTTCAGGCCACAAGAGGCTCATCGGGACCATCCGACAACCGTGTCATCCTTAGTTGAGGATGCCGATGGGAGGGGCGTGTGGTCAGCACACCACTCTCCCGCTCGTCATGATCGTTCTCATAGACTCTATGTGATTGCCGTAAGCTTAGTGACAACAGTGCATCCCGATTTGTTATACGATATAGCACTGAAGATGGTCACTCAGTGACAGAAAATCGATTTTGCAATAGTAAAAAATATACGACCAATGCTGTCTCTTTTTTCAAGTATTCTTTACGTTAGATCGCGTGGGCATAAAAGGGGGCAGAGTTGGTCAATTGACTGATAATTTTACTTAGGAAATATTGACATCTGTCATAAAGGGGCCTTTTTTGATCTGCAATAAACATATAATATACGACCAATGCTGTCTCTTTTCAAGTATACCTGTTACCTGGTCGTAGTGCACAAGACAACATGGAGTCGCCAATCAATAACGTAAAGAACGTGAAATGACTGGCATTATCTACGTACCAAACACTAGAAGACTACTATCAAAGACCATCTAGAGTGGTGTGGACCTTCAGTGGAAATAAACTAACGTGATCATGGCTGTTTAGCTTTATAGCCCTAATAAGCCGAAGCAATTTGCGATATCACCCTATGTACTGCGTCTGGTGTGTCGGCGTGCTGGTTCTCGTACACGTCTTCGTCGATAGAGCTCCAGAAACAAAATAAAACTCTTTCAAACGCTAGGACGGCAGAAGACGGTCCTCTGACTACTATACTCTAATACTGTCTTCTCCTCTCTGTGTTCTACAGACGAGAAACGCGAACTCCGGCGAAAAGGACGGAGTTCAGATAACGTCTCAGTGTAAGTATTGGCAGAAGAAGTGCTCTCAATTACCGAACGCTGCGTACTCAACGACGACTTCCAACACGGAGGTGAAGTCCAGAACCGTATTGGTTCGCAATAGTACAGTGCCTAACTGTACTTACTATAAACTCTCCTGAGAGCAAAGACAGCAAGTCCGTCTGTACCAACAAAGCTGATACCAAGCGACCGTCACACATGGGCCCTTACAATGGAAGATTCTCGTCTCTCCACTGCTGGCTTCACAGCAAGGTTCGGCTCCCCTCCATCGTAATTCCGCAAACGAATCATATTCCCGAAACCACGGAATATTCTCCCTCTCTACAGATTCTTCCGAACGCCGACCAACCTTATTTTCGTCTTTTGTCGTCCATCACGGAAAAGTCTGCGACGAAAAACCTATACTCCTACAATGGTACGCTTCTGAATAAAAACCTGGGAAATAATCCAGCCAATGTGGTTTCCGAGGTGCCGCTTCTTCGTTCCTCTCACCTGTGTGCAAGATTTGAAGAGTTCGGAAGTATCATCCGGTTATCCTTCCGGCCCTACTACAATAGTGTCCGATAGCAGCAGGCCGCCCCTGTTTTGTGTCTTCGCACTCAGGTGTCCAGACTGTCTGTCTCGGCACTTCCTGTGTGAAGCTGGACCACCACACCTGTGTGAGCTGTTCCACCCAGGGCTTGCGTTGCGCCTGCCGTTTCATTTCCACTGTCGTTCCAACCTCTACTAGTATACTCAATCATTCATTGCGCCGTTCTGGTAATAAAGACACTCCGTCACCTTTCATGCAATAAGTGTCAACAATTATTTACAAGGTGTACGCGACAATGTCAGTCACCTTCATATATTCATATATACGATGTACAACCTATCATATGATACCTAATTGTGTTTGTAGATCACCGCAAAGTATGTGGATGAGTGTTTATAAGGTTCGAAATGACAGTCACCTTAAAGACTTATTGAGTAAGTTAATAACTGCACTGAAGGTGACGGCAACTAAAATCTGTTTCCAGATCTCTCTTCCTATATGTGTAAGGGGAAAAAACACGCACCACGAAGGAGCGACGCAAACTGGTCCGATATCGATATTGCTACAGGTTGTGAACTTTGGCGGCCGATGGATGAATATGTGACGCTTCGCCCTACTTTCACCGGGAAACTGGAAAGGCCGGCCGTTGTGGCCCAGAGGTTCTAGGCGCTTCAAGCCCGGAACTGCGCTGCAGCTACGGTCGCTGGTTCGAATCCTGCCTCGGGCATCGATGTGTGTGATGTCCTAAGGCTAGTTAGGTATAAGTATTTCTAACTCTAGGGGACTGTTGACCTCAGATGTTAACTCCCATACTGCTCAGAGCCATTTGAACCATTTTTGAAACTGGAAAGGATAGTAAACAGGGAAGAGGTCGATAGCAGGGCATAAAGTTTTTGTTAATTTCATGTCGTGTGCTCGGTTTCATAACAACCACGCCACACACAGAGGCGCATGGACAATGTAGGCAGATGTCACCATTTGAGAGACGACCTTTAGTTGGGCTCAAAGAAGTCGGATGGAGTAATCGGCGAATGGCTCAACATCTGAACAGGAGCAATGCCACTAGTCAGCGATGTTGTCACAGATGGATGAACAACGGCCGAACACAGAGCCAGGTAGGAAGTTGTCGACCTAGTGGAACGACAGAACGAGAAGACCGAGCAATCGTAAGTGAGGCACTAAGAGCCCTGAATTACTGATTATCATCGATCCGAGGACCAACTGGTGCTTAAGTGACTACGAGGACCATTAATAGGCGGCTCACTGAAATGTTGGTGAGCTCACTGCGCCCCTTGCGCCGACTACTGCTGACCTCTGTACAGCAACAAGCGCTGTTGCAGTGGTATCGGGTACATACGACATGAAATCTCCTATCGGCTGGAGCAGAACTCTCTTCGGTGACGAGTGCCGTCTCGAACTTAGACCCAATGAGGAGCGGAAACGTGTCTGGAAGTGCCCTGTGTTGCGGTGGGATTCAAACCTGATCGTCGTCCTCCATAGGGCGCGGTAGCCTGGAGTGATGACCTAGGGTTATATCTCATTTCATAGTGGGATAGCTTTGGTTGTCCTCCGCGGCACTCTTACAGCACAGCGGTACGTCAAAGATATTCTACGCGCCGTTTTGTTGCCCTTCATGGCAAGAATGCCTTGGATTACATTTCAGCAAAATAATACGAGACTGCGTACGAAGAGATTCCGTACTGCTTGTTCTCGTGATTTTCCAAACCCTACCTTTGCGAGCGGGGCCGCCAGATCTCTCCCCAATTAAGAACGTTAGGAGCATTATGAGCATGGCCTCCTAATCATTTCGGATTTTGATGATATAACGCGGCAGTTGGACAGAATTTGACACAATGCCGCTCAAAAGGACACCCAACAATTTTCACAAACAATGCCTAGCAGAATACTACTTGCATAAGAGCCAGAGGTGAAACAGTGCGTTATTGACTTGCTCAGTTTGTGAAGAAGCTCTTTATCTTGAATAAATAGTCCTCTTTTTCTGAAATTGTAATCATTTGTATGTCCGTATACGCACATCTATCAATTTCCATCACTTTAGGTCGACTGTTCTTTTTTCCTTTATGTCTCTTTTGTTACGTTGTTGTGCTCTTCAGTGCAGAGACTAGTTTCATACAGCTCTGTCCTGTGCAAGCTTCTTCATCTCCGCCTAACTTCTGCAACCAACATCCTCCTGAATCTGCTTGCTGTATACATCTCTTGGTCTCCCTCAACGATTTTTACTCTCCACGTTTCCCTCCAATACTAAAATGGTGATTTCTTGGTGCCTCTTAATGTGTCCTACCAAGTGATCCCTTCTCCTAGTCAAATTGTACCACAAATTCCTCTTCTCCCCAGTTATACTCAGTACCTCCTCATTAGTTAAGTGATCTATCCATGTAATCTTCAGCATTCTTCCTTAGCACCACATTTCGAAAGCTTCCATTCCCTTTTTGTCTAAACTATTTCTCGTCCATGTTTCACTTACATACATGGCTACACTCCATACCAATACTTTCAGAAAGGACTTCCTAAAAGTTAAATCTGTTATCCATGTTAACAATTTTCTCTTCTTCAGAAACGCTTTCCTGGCTGTAGCCAGTCTGCATTTTATATCCTGTCTACTTCGAGCATCGTCAGTAATTTTCCTCCCCAAGTAGCAAAACTTATCTACTAACTTAAGTGTCTCATCTCCTAATCTAAATTCCTCAGCGTTATCTTACTCAATTCGACTATATTACATTATGGTCGTTTTGCTTTTGTTAATTCATCCTATGTCCTGCTTTCAAGACACTGACCATTCCGTTCAATTACTCTTTCATGTCCTTTTATGTCTCTAACAGAATTACAATGTCACCAGCAAGTCTCAAAGTTTTTATTTCTTCTCCAAGGATTTTAATTCGTACTACAAATTATTCTTACTGTATGGTAATAAATCTTCTTTCCTCTCTGAAATTTCATTGTCATTTTAATTCATGACTTAATTGAAGTAAATACGAATACATCAGCAGGTTGTTCATCATAAACGGGTCCGTAATCATTCACCTGATTTCTTACTTATTCTTTTCAACAAATCATTTGTTTTCAGCTTTGTGCGGCCCAAGCGCGCATCAGGAACATGGTAGTCTTGGGACTGTTCGTACCACCTGATATTACAACAGGACATAATAATGTGGAGGTCTGCATCAAACCGTTCTCGGGACAGAAGGCCATCAACACTGCAAATCAAAATTTTAGTAGTCGGATTGATTAAATGAAGGCATTTAATTTAAGAAATTAATTTCGCTGAAAAATATTCATACACCTATCACGTAATAGCCAGTTATTACGTTTTTATCCAAAGAACATTCCAATATCTAAATAACCAACCCCTTCAACTATACTGTATATGTTACAGCCTGTAACATGGAGGTTTATCTTGTATTCTTCTGCCATACGCGCATGCAAATAAGTAAATATCAGGTGACTCCTAGGAGAGAAGTCCTTCCGATACCAAGAAGATACGATTGGTGCTCATCCGCAGCGGCAACGGTGCGGTGGCTGCCGAGGGTACAAAAGGCGTGCGATCATGAATCACATCTCACTGCAGGACGCTTTGCGCTACTTTATGTGGAAGGGGGTTCGGGAGGAGGGAAAGGGATTTGGAGCTTTCCACAGCTCGGGAAAGCGAGAAAAAGTGAGCCGGCGACAGCAGAACTAATAACGGTAGCGGTTTGACTTTTATGTCGGCAGTTATGGATGTCCGTGCGAGCAGAAATAATAAAAAGGCCCCGCAGGGGCTTTGCAGAAATAAAACAGCCCGAAGGCTGTTACGGGGGAATGGCACTAAACTACAGATACTAAGATTTTATTTTCCTACAGACTGAAATAGTTGCCGTAGGTATCAAATGTTCTGTTTCGTTTCAAATGAATCCTGCTTTCATGACTGAAGAACGTAAGACACATTACCGAAAGACAATCCTGAAGGTGATGAAAATTTTCTTTGTTTCGATACATATATAATATTGGTTAATTTCATTAATTTTGCTGTGGTTTCTTCATGAAATACTAGCAGTAATGTACAAGAACACATACCTTCACGTATGTTTCCGAGTTTTTCATTTCACACGACCTGGGGATGGTGTTGCAGATGAGTTTTTTAGTGTTAAACTATTCCGAAGATATTAATCATATCTCATAGTGATCTACAAAATAAAATAACACACAATAAAGACGGAAATTAAATACTGGTAATGAAAAGAATCATCTTACGGTTAACTGCAATTCATTTAAAAGGATGATACGAGATATTGATGCCGTAATATGCAGCTTATCTTTCAGGTTTTGTAAGTTTATTATGACAACGTTACAGTGACAAAATACACAATGGTATTATGTAGCAATTCGCACAGCATTCATAATAACATTTGAAGCTCAGCAACTGTACAAATATTTTCTTGTCACAGTGTCGGCCTAACGGATTGAGTGTGTGTGTGAGTGTGTGTGTGTGTGTGTGTGTTTGTTTGTTTTAAATACAAGGACAGAACGAGAGGGTAGTTTCCGTAGCAAATTAGGGAACGTTCTATAATAAATTACAGAAGTCTGTAAGCAGAATTCCGTCAGTCAGCTTGTTATTCATATGCTCCTCTCATTGCAGTCTAATAGCCATGTTACCTCTATCGGCCATGGTCATGCTTCCAAGTCTAGCTTTAGCCGTTGTTTGTAGTTTTATGTGTACCTCACCTTGGGTGTTCATGCAGTGAAAGAAATTAAAAACGAAAATACCTGCTTGTTTCTGTGAGATGAATGCAAAGGTTAAAAAGCTATGGGTGCCACGGAAACAAGGAATAAAGAACTTCAATCAGTATGTACAAGATGATTAAATATTTCAATCCTGCTGTAAGCCCGTAGCTATACGCCAGTTGCAAGAAAAATTTCCATCCACCTTCCAGGCTATTCTAGACCATAGCTGTCCCTCGTAGCTTTGTTTATTTTTGCTAACTGAGAATAGTAGAAGCCCTTTCAGGAAATTATCCATAATTGTTCATTCTTTCCTTGAATGTGAGCTTCTTGAGATTTCCATATAGTGAGCATTCTCAAAGAAATAAGACCGGTCTGGTCATAAATAATTGATTTAGTTAGAAAATGCCAGCAAGAAGATAATGATATTTTTCATCATGGATCGGAGATTTCTCATTGTGGCAAGTCTTTCGTAATCTGAATTAACGCCAAGGAAACAGAAGGTGAGGAAGGAAATGAAACAGTGCGTTTTCCGTGAAAGCCTATTCATGACTATTTCTCTTACGTGCTTTAAAAACAGTAGGTACAAAAAATAATCATATACTTCTACAAATGTTAACTGCAAAGTCAGAACTTCTGCAGATATTAATGCTTTCGGAACTCAAACTATCCATATCCAAAGCATATCATCTACAATACAGTATATTAAAATATTACAAATGACCGTAAAGCTGAAATTATACGGCGACAATATGATCTGACCATCATCATAACCCTTAATATTGCGCAAGGCCTGTAATTAAGTGGGCTGAATGAATAAGCATTTCTAAAAGAAAGATAAATAACAAAAAAAGATTGAATGACCAACGAAAGGGTACTGTTCTGCGAGTCGGGGTGTGGAATGTCAGAGGTTTGAACGTGGTAGTAGGTAAGCTAAAAAACCTGTAAAGGGAAATGATGAGGCTCAGTCTTTTGTACTAGAGGCCAGTGAAGTTAAATGGAAAAAGAAAGCATTTCTGTTCAGATGAGTATAGCGAAATGTCAACAGCAGCAGGAAATGGTACAATGGAAGTGGGATTCGTTATGAATAGGAATGTGGGCGGAGAGTGAGTTACTGTGAAAAAATCAGTGATAGCGGATGCTCTCATCATAATCCACAGCGAACCTACACCGACAGGAATAGTTCAGGCATACATGCCGACGTTGCAAGCCGAAGACGAAGATCTAGAGAAAATATGTAATTATATTAAACAGGTGATTTCAGCACGCAAAGGGAAATGAAAATCTGTCATGGGGGATTGGAATACGATTGTAGGGCAAGGAGCGGAAGAAAAGATTACGGGAGAATAGGGGCTTTGTACTAGGAATGAAGGAGAAAAAGAGTAATAGAGTTCTGCAATAAATTTCAGCTCGTAATAGTGAATACTGTATTCAAGAATCAAAAGAGGAAGAGGTATACTTGTAAAAGACTTAAATATACAGGATGATTTCAGTTAGGTTAGGTACGTATTCCGAAATCAGATAGTGGATTGTAAGGAGTACCGAGGAGCAGATACACTATGTGATCAAAAGTATCCGGACGCCCCCAAAAACATATGTTTTTCATATTAGGTGTATTGTGCCACCACCTACTGCCAGGTACTACAAATCAGATACCTCAGTAGATACATCTTGAGAGAGCGAAATAGGGCACTCCGCGGAACTCAAGGACTCCGCACGTGGTCAGGTAATTGGGTGTCACTTGTGTCATACGTCTGTACGCTAGATTTCCACCGTCCTAAACATCCCTAGGTCCCCTGTTTCCGATGTGATAGTGAAAAGGAAACGTAAAGAGACACGTACAGCACAAAAGCGTACAGGGTGATGTCGTCTGTTGACTGACAGACATCGCCGTCGTTGAAGAGGGTCGTAATGTGTAACAGGGAGACATCAATACAGACCGCCACACAGGAATTCCAAACTGCATCAGGATCCTCTGCAAATACTATGACAGTTAGGCGGGAGGTGAGAAAACTTGACTTTCAAAGTCGAGCAGCTGCTCATAAGTCACACATCACGACGGTAAATGCCAAACGATGCCTCGCTTGGTGTAAGGAGCGTAAACATTGGACGACTGAACAGTGGAAAAACGTTGTGTGGAGTGACGAATCACGGTACACAATGTGGCGATCCGATGGCTCGGTGTGTGTATGACGTATGCTCGGTGAACGTCATGTGCCAGAGTGCTAAGTGCCAACAGTAAACTTCGAAGGCGGTGATGTTATGGTGTGATAATATTTTTCATGGAGAGGGCTTGCACGCCTTGTTCTTTTGCGTGGCGCTATCACAGAGCAGGTCTACATTGTTGTTTTAAGCGCCTTCTTGCTTCCCATTCTTGAAGATTAGTTCGGGGACGGCGACTGCATCTTTCAACACGATCGAGCACCTGTTCATAACGTACGGCCTGTGGCGGAGTAGCTGCACAATGACATCCGTGTTATGGACTGGCCTGCAGAGAGTCCTGACCTGAATCCTATAGAACACCTTTGGGATGTTCTGGAAGCCGACTTCGTTCCAGGCCTCATCGACCGACATCGTTACCTTTCCTCAGTGCACCACTCCGTGAAGAATGGGCTGCTATACCCCAAGAAACCTTCCAGCCCCTAATTCAACGTATGACTGCGAGAGTGGAAGCTGTCATGAAGGCTCAGGGTGGGCATTTCTGATGGAGGGCGCCACTAACTTGTAATTCATTTTCAGTCAGGTGTCCGGATACTTTTGATCACATGGTTTATAGACTCAGATCACAATTTAGTAATGATGAAGAGTAGGCTAACGTTTAAGGGATTGGTCAGGAAAAATCAATGCGCGAAGACGTGGGATACGGAACTAACTATGGATGTGGGGATACGCCTGAAGTACTCTGAGGCTGAAAATACTGCGATATGGAATAGTTCAGTCGGAACTTCAGTTGAAGAGAAATGGACATCTCTTAAAAGGGCTGTCCGAAGCTCCTGGTCCACTGGCTCTGGATCACGGGATCACGGGATGATTGTCGGTCGGATCGGGGATTTTCTCCGGCCGGGTAGTGTGTCTTTGTGTAGTCCTCATCATTTTATTATCATTCAGGAAAGTGGCTAGACTGGATAGTGAAAATATTTGAATTTCTATGGGCCCTTACAACCGCGCAGTTGAGCGTCTCACAAACTAAATATCATCATCAGTCATTATCTTAGAAGCGCAATCACAGAAGCTGGAGAGAAAGGTAAAGGTACACAGAAGGTAACAGCGAAACGGTACGATGGGTAACACGTGAAATGCTTCAGTTGATCAATGAAAGAAGGAAGTACAAATATATCAGGGAAATTCAAGGGAAAATAATACAGGTCACTTTGAAATGAAATAAAAAAGAAGTGCACTGAAGTTAAGGCGAAATGGCTACTGGGAAAATTGAAGAAATCGAAAATGAAATGATTGTCGAAAGGACTGACTCAGCATATACAAAAGTTAAAAGTACTTTCAGCAGACAGGATGAAGGAGTACACTGAAGGCTTCTCTGAGGGGGAAGACTTGTCTGATGGCGTGACTGGAGAAGAGTTATAGAAGAAATAGGGAATCCAGTATTAGAATAAAAATTTAAAAGAGCTTTGAAAGACGATCAAATAAGGCAAAAGGCGTAGAAAACATTTCATCAGAATTTTTATAACCATTGGAGCGGATGGCAACAAAACGAATATTCACGTTAGTGTTTCCGGCAACATACCATCTGACTTTCTGAAAAACATTATCCGCGCAACTGTGAAGACTGCAAGAGCGGAAAAATGAGGGAACTGTCGCACAGTATGGTTACCAGCTCATGCGTACAAGTTGCTGACAAGAATAATGTAAAGTAGAATGGAAAAGGTAATTTAGGATGTGTTATACGACGATCAAAATGGCTGTAGGAAAGGTAAAGGCACCAGAAAGACAACTATGACGTTGCGGTTGATAACTGAAGTAAGACTAAAGAAAAATCAAGACACGTTCACAGGATTCATCGACCTGGAAAAAGCGTCGACAATGGTGCAAGGTATTTGAATCGATGAGGAAAGTGGGGGTTAGCTATAGGGAGAGACGGGCAGTATACAACATGTACAAGAGGGAATAACAAGAGTGGGCGACCAAGAACGAAGCCTCCTAGTGAAAAGGGTGTATGACAGGGATGTAGTCTTTCACCCCTACTGTTCAACCTATACCCTACATCGAAGAAGAAATGACGCAAGTGAAAGAAAGGTTCAAGAGTGGAATTGAAGTTCAAGGTGCAAGAGTATCAGCTTCACTGATAACATTTGTGTCCTCAATGAAAGTGAACGATCTGCTGAAGAGAATGAACAATCTAATAGCTACAGAATATGGATTGAGAGTAAATCAAATAAAAACTAAAGTAATGAGAAATAGCAGAGAAGAGAACAGCGAGAAACTTAACATCAGTATTGATGTCATGAAGTAGGTAATGTTCAGAAATTCCGGTACCTAGGCATCAAAATAAACTTGACGGACGGAGCAAGCTGGAAATAAAAAGCAGACTAGCACTGGTGAAAAGGGCATTCCAGGCCAAGAGAAGTCTAGTGGGATCGAACATAAGCCTCAATTTGAGTAAGAAATGTCTGAGAATGTACGTTTGGAGCACAGATTTGTTTGGTTGTCAAACATGGACTGTCGGAGAACCAGAAAAGAACAGAATCGTAGCATTAGACATGTGGTGTTACAAAAGAATGTCGATAATTAAGTAGACCGATAAGCTAAGGAATGAGGAGGCTCTCTGGAGGGTCGGAGATAAAATTGACATAAATAAGACACTAACAACATGAAGAAACAGGATGGTAGGACATCTGTTAAGACATCAGGAAAGGAGAAGATACAAAATGGTAGGATATCTGTTAAGACATCAGGGAATAACTTCCATGTTACTGGAGGTAGCTGTAGAAGGTAAAACTGTATTGGAAAACAAAGATTGGAATACACTCGGAAAATAACTGAGGTCGGATTGCTACTGTTAGATGAAGGAGTTGGCGCAGTGGTGGAATTTGTGGCTGACTGCACCAAACTAAAAAACAGTAAATAAAATTACAAAAAAGACGCGTAGCAACGAACAACACGTTTACAGTTGTAATAGCACCACTAAATTCTTCCGTATGACGTACATGTGACTAGAAAGGGCAAGAGCCTCATTGCTCTCACAATATTATCAATTTAGACTGCGCTGAATTATGTATTAAGGCAGATTACTCATACTTGAACTCAAGTCTCATATGCGCAATTTATTTACAATTAATAAAGATAGCCTGATCAGTTCAAAAACACTGCAAGCAGAGACCACACATATGTATTTCACACATATGCCGAAGCTGGTGCAGAGAAGAAATATATGGGAAAAATCAATTATAGCACTATTTTGGCTGTTTGATGCTAGTATTTTGTGGTGTTCCGGAGAGGGTATTGGTACCGACGACCAGCTATACAATTCAGAGGAAGTTCAAGATTACATACTTTGTGTTTTACAATGCTTACTAGTGCAGCCGTAGAAATACGAGTTTATAGATGTCCAGATGATAACAAGAATAACATTATGACTTACGTAATCTATACGCAGATAAGCTTAAATGTTCACTAGAACTGAAATTTCGACACTTTTTTTATGTTTTTGTTGTTCTAGCTATCTCGATTTCGAGTAGTACGGAACTGAATTCATGGTAATTAACGTATCCTGGAAAACTGTATGCAATTATAATGCCCTAATCCGCAGTAACTACAAATAGTTTTGAATTCAGATCTATGTTCTTGCTTCTGAAAACGAGGTGCTAATGCCACATTCTGCAATAAGTAATCCCGCTCCCGGGTTCCCGGGTTCGATTCCCGGCAGGGTCAGGGATTTTCTCTCCCTCGTGATGACTGAGTGTTGTGTGATGGCCTTAGGTTAGTTAGGTTTAAGTAGTTCTAAGTTCTAGGGGACTGAAGCCCTCAGATGTTAAGTCCCATCGTGCTCAGAGCCATTTGAACCATTTTGCAATAAGAAAACAGTTAGTTAATGAAGAATTCGCAATGTAGCTCCACAAACACCATGGATATGGCTACATTGTCAGGGACATGATATGTCGATAGAGTGGTAGCGATTATTTCATTATATACAGTATTTCAATTTCACAAAGTTGTCTCACATCTGCAGAGATTTATCGAACATACTATGTTCAAGGCAAGAATTTACTCTGCAACCACTTCTAAAATGAGCAATTGTAACAGCTATTACACTCATCAAGCTCCTCTGGTTTCTTAGTGCCCGTAGTTCACGTTAAAGAATTGGTGCAAACCAGATGCGCAATTTTGTTAGAAGTCTTTTTATGTATGTAGAAATGGAAAATTTCTCACTCAGATGACACGATGTAGTACTTACTGTAGCAGAGGAACTATCGTGTTTCGCGTAATTGTGGGAATGAAGAATGTTAACGTTGTTATCTCAAAATCACAATACCCCATAACAATTCTTCACAGGGTTTTTTATTGGCGTATTTGTTAGGCGTCCGTGTGTATGCGACATTGCGGTAAGCTGTTGCAACTGTTATCAGGGTTAATATGCTAAGTTACTTAGCTACGGTTAACTGAGAAAACTAGTTTCACCCAGCCAACCAGTCAAACATGAAAGTGAGAGATAAATCTCTGGCATCGAGTGAATTTTCGACTCCATTAAATGAAGTCGGAAATCACGGGTGGCCTAACATTCACTTCCTGCGGGAAAGCTTTAAATTTTAAAGCGTTCTCACCGAAAGTGACTTTGTAGGATTCGCTTCTCAGTGCTGACTAAACTTTAGAGCTCAGAAAAAAAGCGAGTATGAGGGTGCTGCGGGTTGCCTACATTAGAAACCAAGGCGCTGCTTTTAAGTGGCGCTAATACCGTCTTACTTGCGTTCCGTAACATTTCCTTGCGTGTAGCATCACTCATCGATTCGTTCACTCTTTCTGAAACGCAGAGGAGGTTAAGGCTAGTCGTGACTTGCTGTCACTACAGAAATAAAGTGCATGTATCTTTTGACATTGTGGAGGTTTTAAGACGAAAATTGATGCAGCGTGTACAATTGCAAATGTGCTGCATAAGAGGAAGATTGATGTCTGGAAAGATGTTCGATGACAATAATTCACGCCTGAGATGCGAAGCATACAAAATCCGTTCACTGCAAAACTAACAGCTGCATCTTTATTATTCCACCTCCACTACGAGAAAAATACATGAGTTCTTCCAACGATAACTGCGTCCAGAACAACTTCACCGTTAGGTCCCCGTGCCGAGAAGCGCGTTGTTTGTGTTCTCTTTTTTTAATGGCATCTAGCATTTATAGGTAATAGCGAGATGTTTCGCGTACCACGCATTTCTATAACGTTCGAGGACAGCTGTAAAGGTGTTTTAATAATTAATTATTAATCCGAGAACGCACTTCATCATTATGTCCAGTTTTCTTGTACTCTCGTCACCGATACTACGACTTGTTGCAAGTGTTTGTATGTAAACACTGTTAGGTATTTGCTGAAGGGAGATTAACTGTGAAGCTTACAACAGTCTACATACATGAAGAAACGTAACACCACCACCAACATTTCGTAAGTTATTTATATTAACTATGAAGCCTACAACAGTCTACATACATGGAGAAAGTTAACTCCACCAACAAAATTTCGTAAGTTATTGAGATAAATTTCATAAGTGTTTGGGTCTAAGGAGACCGCAGCTTTCAGTGGCTTGTTACAGAGTAATTGTATTTCGTTTGTTTTATTACCACTACTTATACTGGTCTGAAATATCCGTCCAGCACTGGAAATGTCGACGGTACGCATTGTGTATGGCGTTCGGAAACAGACTTGTTTATTGGTGTTGACAACAGTGATGTCCACTTTGCTCCCCACCGTCACGGATGTTCGGTTCTGTATACAATTAGTTTTTTTTTTTTGGGCAGTGATAGTGCTACGTTAACAATCATATACAGCCAAATGTTTAGGTTTAGTGACGAAGAGATGACATTTGTGCACCTCCTGTACGTGTTCACTGAATTCAGTTTAAAAGCGGCATAACGACCGTTCCAGCAGTGACCACACCCGCCTTTCGGCACTTTTACATCTCTTTTACATCTGACGGTCGTAGCGTTGCTTTGTGATTTGTCAAATACATCTTGGCGATTAAGTATTCCAAGTTATTTTTACTGTTGTGGAGGTATTTTCACAGAAAGGTAGGTAACTGTGAAAAAACCTCAATAATTACATTGTTACTTTTGTAAGAAGCCTCAGGAGAGGAGTTCTATGTACCAACATACTTAGAAAATACCCAGAGCAAGCCTCAAAATTTGGTCGGTAGAGTTATGATTCACCTTGTATAAATAATACTTAAAACATTATTCAGGAATATATATATATATATATATATATATATATATATATATATATATATATATATATATATATATACTTGGTATAACAGGTATAAACGCATATATTTTTATATGTGTGTTGTCAATTTCTCTTTCTGTCTTTCAGTCATCTCACCAACTTTAGGATCTGATTTTTTCTGCAAGGTCGTACTGTACCACTAAATGAGCTACGCCTGTCAGTATAGACTTACGTTTTTGCGCCTAAGTGTCCAGATTTAGACACATAGCCTCTTCCCAGGTAAAATAAACATTAATGGCAAGCTTCGGCCACATACGTGGAGGTACTAATCATCCTAAAAACATATGAGTTGTAATGGCTATACTGATGTAAATGTTGTTCCGTGCCCCGTCCTCAGTCACGAACAGTAATGTTTGCACTTATACTCATTACACTCAGTATACAAACACAACAATATTCATCACTACCCGATGAGTCGTTGCACTGGTATGTCATAACGTCACGCCCAGCTGTTGCATATGAAGTGGCAGTGCCATGATTCCTCAGTTATACATGTGATCGAGTGTACTCGCTCTCCTTTCTACGCTGGTATAATACAGATGTATTCGACAACATACTCAAGTGAAGAGTTTTAAACTTAACCGGCAGCGGCGGAGATTGGTAAGTCGAGTATTGAAATGCATGCAGTCCCTGCGTTCAGTTTAAAGGAAATATTCAGAGCTCATTTCTGACCTGTACATACTCATACACAGTCGATGCTCAGACATTCTACGGTAGTATAACTAGAGTTATAATGTGTAAATATGTCTGAGTCATAAACATGGACTGCTGCAATCACCGTTTAAAATATTAATATCTTCCCTGATGACGAACTTTTCGATCTGTGTTTGTCTACACGAATAGACACCCGTGGACTCATAAAACAATTACTAGCACTTTTTTTAAAGCGGTGAATCACTCAGATAAGGACGTGAACATCCTTTCTTCGACGGAAACAAAATTTCCCTCATTCCCGTTATACCATGGAATACTATTTTTGCTGTATTTCTTAAATACAGTTCATTCTTTGAAATGTGGTTCCATCACGCAGGTGCCGAAGAAACAAGTTCAGTTACATGTTTCGTAGGTGTGAAAAGAAATTAATCATTGAGAGTGACAAATTCACGCACGTATCTGAATGTTCTGTCTGCAGTAAGACAGTACAGAATTCATCATCTCAAATACAGTTTCACTTCTTTAGTTTCTATCAGATCTACGAAAAATATTCTTACCAGAATGAAATTTTCACTCTACAGCGGACTGTGCGCTGATATGAAACTTACTGGCAGATTAAAAACGTGTACCGGACCGAAACTCGAATTCGGGCCCTTTGCCTTCCGCGGGCAAGTGCTCTATCAAATGAGCTACCCAAGCACGACTCACACCCCGTCCTCACAGCTTTAATTCCGCCAGTACCTCGTCTCCTACCTTCCAAACTTCACAGAAGCTCTCCTGGTGGAATTAAAGCCGTGAGGATGGGGCGTGAGTCGTCCTTGGGTAGCTCATTTGGTAGAGCACTTTCCCACGAAAGGCAAAGGGCCAGATTTCGAGTCTCGGTCCGGCACACGTTTTTAATCTGCCAGAAAATTTAATATTATTAACACTTATATCCACAAGTTTGCAGGAAAAATAATAGAAGAAATATATTTTCCCTGTAAGTACTGAGACTGTATCCACATGGTAATAATAATTTAGGGAGATTCGGGTTCTCCTTGCAGTTGTCGAATAGATTATTTAGTTACATGTGTTGTAGGTCTGAAAAGAAATATATCGTTGAGAGTGACTGAATCTAACAGGATTGAAATCCTGTATCAATCGCAAAATTACACCGAAGCCCTCATGTTAAACACACGCACACATTTTGCGATAGAGGGCTCCGAATTTTAGCGTGTAACATGGCAGTGTCTATCATAATTATGTCGGTGCGTGAGGAGCAGCGTGTTGTAATAAAGCATCGTATTCGAAGAGTTCGTCCACATACGGAGCATCCTCTGCTTCAGCAAGACAATGCCATAACACAAACATGCACTGCGATATCTACGATAATGCGACGTCTCGGCTTCACTGTCATCGATTAAACTCCATACAGACCCGACTGGACCTCATACGATTTTCATCTGTATGCAAGCTTAAAGATAACCTTCGAGGACTTCACTTTGATAGTGATGAAACAGTGCAAGCAGAGGTCCGGCTCAGGCTCCGTCCACAGGTAAAATATTCTTCAGTAACAGTATAACAAACTAGTTAGGGTAAATGTGATCGTCGCCACAAGGACTATTTTGAAAAATAGATACGTAGACTTGAAGAAAAAAGATGTATAATGTTAATAAAGTTTGTTTCATTTGCAGAGTCTAATGAGTTTTCACATAAACGATTCGGAGGCATTACTGTTCCACACGCCCTAGTACTCTGTCGGCTTCTTTCAATTCTACGAAACAATATCATGACACTATGAGTCTGAAATTGGGCTAAACCTAAGATTTTTATCAACGTTGGTAGTAACACGGGTGAACAAGATTCTGATTTGAGGAGTTCCTTCTAGAGCTAAAGGAACTTTACGAATGTACCAGAATACTTCAAATCGAATCGAGCACAACATCTTAATAATGTAGCAATGATCTCTCTTGGTCCCTGCCTAACAAGAGTTAATTTTCTCACTGTTCATTATTGCTAATAAAAATATTTTAAAACGTACACTGTACTGGCTGAAGATATTTCGCTATGGAATATCAAATGCACTTACTGTCTTGCTGACGACACTTGTTACCACTGCTTCTAGACAGATTAGTAATAACATGAAAATGGTATGTAGGGCACTGAAACTGCCATCTCCGTTTTTACGCAATACTGAATTTAATTGTTTATTTAAGAAAAGAATTATAGGTCAATTAACAGCGATTCAGAACTGGAGATTAAAATGTTGTGATGTCCTCACCACAGTGTAAATTGTCTTTAACAATGTTTAACGAAGAGGAATTTTCGAGATGCTATAAATATCACGTATTCACTATTGTACTGCTATCACCTGGTAAAAAGATGTTCCTAAAACTAAGAACTCTGGGTGCCACCAAATTAATTACAAGGCAGCCTACTTCGAAACAATATACTGGTTGGTGAAAATTAATAAAGAGAACACAGCAAGAAACCCTAACGTATTCTCAGTTCATTTCCAGTAAAGCAAGACTTTACCAGAGACGTGATGTTATGAAAATCGTTTCCTCAAGACCGATCACCAGTAACCCACTACGAAATTATATTTCCTTTTCTATAGCGTCAAATAACTTTTACCAGTTTTTCGTAACAGACACGAGTAAGTAAGGAATTCAGTTCTAAGTCTCAGCAGGTCTCCGACTGAAACCGAAGAGTCAACAATAATGCACTGAGTAGTCTGGTAAGTATATCCATATCAGTCACGTAAAATAAGTGCATGATGTACGTAAATCTTGTTCACAGCAAAATAAAAAGTCAGTTCAGTAAAGCAAAATGACAAACAAATTTCAAAGTGCAAATAACTGAATTTATATCTGCAGTAAGATGACAACTACTACCACATTTTAAATAATGTATCATAATTTTATCTGTCATCATAGATACTGCTGATCCTTTTTTGTGCTTGTCAGGACGAGAATTCTCTATTTTCGTAGCGCTGTGTACTTTAAGACTAATCTGAGGGGTTACAGTACAGGTCCAATGAGACATATTAATGAGCTGTTCCGTGCACTTTAACGAACAGGAAATAAATTGTTGTTAGTGTATACTTTTCGGCATATTGTAATTCATTTTCTGTACGGAATAATGGTAAGTTCGATCGTCTATGTTAGGTCAAATAATTTCCGCAGTATTGCAAGATTTCACACGAGATATATACTCTTTAAGAGTTAATCAATTTTTAAGCACCTTCCTTCAGCTCAGTAAGCATGAACTGGTGTGCACTATATATTTCAGTATTGCACTCATATTTCGATCTGTCTTTTTTTTTAATAAACAAATGCCTTACTTTTGCAGCATCGCTTACAAATTTAATAGATGAATTACATTAATCGTAACAAGAACATTCACATCCAGAATGCGTTTATGAATATTTGTCTACTCTAAACTTGACACATTCGTTGCACCTACTACTACAAGAATCAAGTAGGAATAATATTAACCGAGTTTCACCGTGTTCACAGCAAAAATGGAAATTAACATACATCTGAAAATTGATTAGGATAAATTATGTTATGCCAGGCACACTGTTGTAGACAGATGAAATATTTTCTAACGTTACAGTGATTGCAGCAGTCAGAAATCACAAATACGCACTCGGTTAGCTTTGATATCCGAAACACATGGACACTTGCCAGTAAGCCTCATTCCCAATTTTTTACGCTGCACGGACTTCCACTACGTTACGTTCTCCACCCGCTCGCGTAATTTCATGATTCGCGTATTAATGTCAGGATATGAAGTACATGAACGTTGCGGACAGACATAGCACCCGCGCACCACGTGGCTACACGTGGAGAAGCGAACGCGCCGGCAGGTGACCGGACGTCAGAGCGGTTGCGGATGCACTGACCTAACAGCTGAGCATCGCTCCTGTTTCTATAGCGACAGTGCTGCCATCGACCGGCTTCGAGCAGGTGGGTGCCTCGCCGCTTGCCTCACTACGTTCCACGCCTGCGCCATCCACGCTGACACAATAACCGCAGAATTTTATTATACCTGACACAATTCAGTTTGCTCTATGTGAAACAACTTTTATCTTAAGAGTAGTGGGAAGAACCGTAGTAGACGTTACACGACACCTCCAGCCGTTACTGTCCGTTAGTTGACAGTCAAAATATTGATGCTGATAGACCTCTCTATTAAACAGCTTATCTCCGGGACGATGGGACAACAGCAGGTCGGTCTGAGTAGCCATTCGTCTCTTACGCACGACGCCACACTGCCATTTTACATAGATGAAGCCCAGAATGTTACAGTCTGGAGCTATCTGAAATACTTACTTCTGTACGAGAATACATTCACACACGATGACTTTTGCTAAAATGTTTACTTGCTGGATATTACTGCTTACAGAATTTGAATATTGGCGTCATGAGCGAACGTGAGGCCACGGCAGTATAAGAAGTGAGTGGGGATAGTATGAAATCAATTTTCATTCGCAGGGCTCATTGAAATTCCATGAAATTCCTTTCTTACTTCCACTGGCGCGAATACTTTTACAAACTAGCTTGAGTTCCCATGGAAATTTATAAGCTCTAGTAATCAGTTACAAGCAATGCACAAACGTGAAGTTCACAGCGGTTCCCTACGCTGATATTAAATTCTTCCAAACAATTACATAATTTAGTACAAAAGCCTGCAACTAAATAGTTTTACTTTTGTTGGTCTGTGAATGATTTATAGGCTTCTACCCCAGTCATCAGATGCACGTGATACATATACACTACTGACCATTAAAATTGCTACACCGCGAAGATGACGTGCTACAGAGGCGAAATTTAACCCACAGGAAGAAGATGCTGTGATATGCAAATGATTAGCTTTTCAGAGTATTCACACAAGGTTGGCGTCGGTGGCAACACCTACAACGTGCTAACACGAGGGAAGTTTCCAACCGATTTCTCATACACAAACAGCAGTTGACCGGCGTTGCCTGGTGAAACGTTGTTGTGATGCCTCGTGTAAGGAGGAGAAACGCGTACCATCACGTTTCCTACTTCGATAAAGGTCGGATTGTAGCCTATCGCGATTGCGGTTTATCGTATCGTGACACTGCTGCTCGCGTTGGTCAAGATCCAATGGCTGTAAGCACTATATGGAATCGTTGGGTTCAGGAGGGTAATACGGAACGCCGTGCTGGATCCCAACTGCCTCGTATCATTAGCAGTTGAGATGACGGCATATTATCCGCATGGGCGTCTCGATTCCTAAGGCAACAGATGAGGACGTTTGCAAGACAACAACCATCTGCACGATACACTTCGACGACGTTTGCAGCAGCATGAACTATCAACTCGGAGACCATGGCTGCGGTTACCCTTGACGCTGCATCACAGACAGGAGCGCCTTCGATGGTGTACTGAACGACGAACCTGGATGCATGAATGGCAAAACGTCATTTTTTCGGATGAATCCTGGTTCTGTTTACAGCATCATGATGGTCGCATCCGTGTCTGGCGACATCGTGGTGAACGCACATTGGAAGCGTGTGTTCGTCATCGCCATACTGGCGTATCAGCTGGCATGATGGTAAGTGGCGCCATGGGTTACACGTCTGGGTCACCTCTTGTTCGCGTTTACGGCACTCTGAACAGTGGACGTCACCTTTCCTATGTGTTACGACCCGTGGCTCTACCCTTCATTCGATCCCTGCGAAACCCTACATTTCAGCAGGATAATGCACGACCGCGTGTTGCAGGTCCTGTACGGGCCTTTGTGGATAGAGAAAATGTTCGACTGCTTCTCTGGCCAGCACATTCCCCAGAGCTCTCACGAATTGAAAACGTCTGGTCAACGGTGGCCGAGCAACTGTGTCGTCACAATACGCCAGTCACTACTCTTGATGAACTGTGGTATCGTATTGAAGTTCCATGGGCAGCTGTACCTGTACACACCATCTAAGCTCTGTTTGGCTCAATGCCCAGGCGTATTAAGGCCGTTATTACTGTCAGAGGTGGTTGTTCTTGGTACTAATTTCTCATGATCTATGCACCCAAATTGCGTGAAAATGTGAACACATGTCAGTTCTAGTATAATATGTTTGTCCAGTTAATACCCGTTTATCATCTGCATTTCTTCTTGATGAAGCAATTTTAATGGCCAGTAGTGCACATTAAATCAAAGAGCGGTATTTACATTCTAGGATCGTGTCCAACTTATATCGTGCCCTTTCAGGTATGAGGCCCACAGTCCACTCACTGTCAATGGCTGGTTGCATACTGTTAATCAAGAATATTGCTTGGCTTTCATAAAGACTGGATAGCCAAAATTTAATCTATATCGTCTACCAGTCCTAGTTCGTGTGGTACAGTGCTCATAGATAACTCAAAACGTACTTCACAGCGTTCTCTTTAAAATCAAGGCTAACGACTAAAATTATCAGACGTAATAGTAAATTAATCGCGCTTTACTTTGTATACTAATGATATTTTCGTAACTGTAGCATGTAAAAGACGTCTAAGATACCAGATTTATGGGATTTTTTTAATCCTCTGGACACTGCTATACGCAAATTCACGCTACCAGATCTGTTTCTGCGGCTGTTATTAAAGTTCTGTTTCAAATACTTAATTTAATCAAGTAATATTAATTCAAACGGTATGATTAAAATTTATCCTCAACTAGTTTAATGTTATTGCTTTGCATACTATTGGTTATATCTGTGTATTTAATCGTTCTGTATAAGTAATGAGGTAATGTTGATTAGCCGTCAGTGACGACACCTTCTGGCCAAATTAAAAAGTGTGTGGTACTTTTTATAGCCACATATTACATTTTTGTTAGACTTGTCGTTCAATGTGCAGTCACAGCTCGACGAGTCTTGCTTCAGTCATTTTATGGCTTTTATTAATAATCTAGACTTAACACATTTACGGAAATTTAACTCATAGCTTATAGGATACCAAGAACCTCCCTAGCCCCGATTCTGTAAAGAATCGAACTACCCTATATTAAAACGTTTTAAATTTCTAATTTAGAAATGAGTTCATTTGGTAAATATGTCACGTTAAGCACGTACATCTATATCTACATCTACATGGATACTCTGCAAATAGCGGTGTACATGTTGCGCTTTTAACCCGCCCATGCTTGCCCGGTGGCCAGGCGGGCAGGCTGCCGTATATTGTCTACAGAACGGGTAGGCTGCTTCACTCCCAGTAAAGTCAAGCAGAACCCAACCCGCGCAGGCTGCGGGAAACTTGCTTGCCTGCCCATATTACTGCTAAGCTGCGCTACGCAGCCGTTTAGTCTGCGCGGGTCATTGTCGTATTATGAATGTTAATTAAAAGTTTTTATTTTACCTGAGTACCAAAAGACAAGCCTCAAAAAAACTTTCAGGTCAGTAAATATTGGGTTTTATTTGTACATTATTTCTTTATGCGTATATTTCGGGCTTATTATCTATATAAATAAAAATGAATTGCCAAATGTGTTGATAAGCATAAAACTCGAGAACGGCTGGACCAATTCGGCAATTTTTTTGTTGTGTTCGTAATTCTCAGGACAAGGTTTTTATAAAATAAAATTTTTGGAAAATCGACCGAAAAAATCTAAAATTTGAGAAAAACTGAAAGTGCGTTTTCATTGTGTGCGTGAGTAAGTATTGCATACAATCTTGATAAAATTTTGCACACTGTACCTTGAAACCAAGAGGAAGGTCACAGTCTACATAAAATTTCGTAGGTAGCATGGCAGAGGTTACTTTACCTAACGGAATTCGACAAATTGTACGTTTTTATTCTGATCTTGATGAAATTTGGCACACTTGATATTCAAAGCGGGATGAAGGGCGCTGTCTGCTTAAAATTCTGAGTGGTGCATGGCGGAGGGTACTTTACTTACACTCTTCTACACCAACCTACAGTTTTATTCCGATCTTGAAGAAATTTTGCCCACTTGACCACCAAGAGGGACATCACTGTCTACATAATATTTCGGACAGTGCATGGAATAGAGTACCTTACAAAAGATTTTAATATCGTTTGCAGCTTACCATGATAGTTGGCTAGTTGGCTCTATGTTTCCATGGAGAAGGTTTTTGAATATTATTTCCATGTGCATATATATATATATATATATATATATATATATATATATATATATATGTGTGTGTGTGTGTGTGTGTGTGTGTGTGTGTGTGTGTGTAAATAAATTTCTTTAAACGAAATGTCTGATCTTTTTAAAATTTGAAAGGTGTCTGTTACATACACATTCATGGTGTTTGACAATTTGCGCACAGCAAATGACGTTTAACAGTTGCAAACCAGTTCTGGTTGAGCGAACGTGTTATATTGGCTGCAAAAAACATTGATGCTAACGACATGAATTTTCAGATTCAAAATATGATACCTGGCAAATTGATGACATACACGTCGGTTTATTCCGTTACTAACCAAGATGATGGAGTCAACTATACTACGGAATTTTTAAATTCGCTGGATTTGACCGGATTACCGCCTCCAAATCTGCAATTAAGTTGGATCGGCAATCATTATGTTGCGAAAGGTAAACCAGCCACGTCATTGTAATGGTACCCGGCTTTCGGTGAAGAAATTAAAGAACTACGTAATCGAAGCCACAATTTTAAAAGTAAAGTACAAAGGTGAAGACAGTTTGATTCCACGTATCACTATGATTCCGATCGACATGCCACTCGACTTTAAACGGTTATAATTTCCAGCTTGCATTTGCCATGTCGATAGATAAATCGCAAGGGCAGTCGTTATATGTTTTTGGCATCAATCTTGAGAATCATGTTTTTCACATGGCCAATTGTATGTCGCAAATTCCTCTGTCGGTACACCTTCAACATCATTTGTTTACGCACCAGAAATCAAAACTATCAATGCTGCGTATCAACAGTATTACAATAAATGCTGCCTAGCAATAAACTTTGACACTGCTTTACTGATCACCACAAAAGATGACAGATATATATGAGTTTTCATAGATAGGTGAAGAGGAGATGAACTGAGGTGGCGGAGTCCAACAGACAGAGGACGAAGAGAACGATAGAGGATGGGGGGAGGTGGGCCAAGTGATGGTGAGGGAGGGCGAAGTGAACAGAGAGATAGTGGGAGAGGAATAAATGGATAGAGAGAAAATAGGGGAGGGAAGACTACGAGAGTACGGAATAAATAAATGCCCAGGTAACGCCTGGTTTTCAGCTAGTTGTCAGATATAAAAGGATTTCTTCGAGACCTCACAATCTCTCAGTACTGGATATTCTCAATTCGAACCACCATCAGATCACATTTCAAACAGGTTTGTGTAGCAAGCAGAACAATCACTGAAAATGGAGCTTATGAACATAGTGTTTTTGGTTTTAGTGGAACGCAATGCAGTCTGTGTTGCAGGTTTCTACACTGAAACGGATGGATATTTGTGCTAAAGAAGTGAACCTCCACCCCCCAAATAGAAAAAGAAGATTGGTCCCCTCTCCAGAAGAATAAATTATCTACTCCCTTGATAACCACTGTACTGCAATGAGAACAAAATTAAGATTTTGGAAGTCTAGATTCTTTAACTTCAGTATGTTTCAGCCAAGTATGACACCAGTTATACAAATATTTAACTACTTTTCCAGGATGTATTTTACTGGTTCTGTGAATTCATTCAAAGTTGTCAAAATCATTCTAAATTGCCAAAATGCATTTTAACAAAATCGAAGCACTTCTTTCGTATCCAGTTCGTCTAAAAACTATAGTACTGGGAATACAATGACGACTCTGAGCCATTTTTCGCGGCGTCTACGTTTGCGTCATGAGAGTCCACACTTGTAGTCTAGGTCTGCGTCATAGGGACCATAGTTCGGACCCTCATGATGCAGACTTAGACGACGAGTGTTTACTTGCATGATGCAAACCTAAACGACAACTGTAGACCCTCATAACACAGACCTAAACGATGAGTCTGAACCCTCATGACGCAGACTTAGACGCTGTGGAGATTGGCTCAGGGTTTCCATTATATTCCTGCTACAACACATTCGTGGAAAAAGACGCTATTCATTTTAAAAGCATTTGTAGTGTCTAGGTCTTCAGCATCTTGACCCTGCTTGTGGGATTCCCCTTAATATAGAAATACAGGAATAAAATTACATTTCGCAGTGTGTGTGGAACTCAACAAAATAAAATGTAATTTAAACCATAATGTATATTGCCTTAATCCACAAATGAATATTTTACTTTGCAGAACACTTTTCAACATAAAATATTTACAAATTTTCCTTCAGTTCCCCTGAAAGATTCTCCTAAATATATTTGGCTACATTTTCAAACACAAGTAACAGAAAATGGTTCATAAAGAATAATAAATTTCACTTGGAAGGATTGAAATCAAGAAGTTTAGTCCAAAATAAAAATGAACTGTATGCATTACAAAATTTCTATCTCAGAAATTGAGAAAGCACAAGAAAGAAAACTGCACTCTTAATTAGTAAATTTTCACTCAAACTCATAGTTTCCTGTTTAATGTTCTACTGTATTCTTAATGTGTCTGCTGATTAGTGTTTGAATTAATTATGACTAGATCGTTAAGTCTGTCTGTATTAAGACGTGATGGTTTTTCGCTAATTAGGTTTCCAACGCGACTAAGCATTCTCCTTCTAGAGGCACTAGTGGTTGGTATATTTAATATTTTTCTTGCCACACACGCAAGTCGGGGAAGTCGTTGGGAGTTATTTATCCACCACTGTAGAATATCTCCCTCGTTCACACAGTGTTCTTGCAAGTATCTGCTGACTTCATCATGTAGGAGAGGAGACTCTTCTGCCCAGTCTTCAAATTTCGCCATTTTGTACGGTCCTGGATTTGTTTCTTTGGTGCTGTGATTGGGTACTTGTGCTGAAACTATACTGGTTCCAATAAATATTTGCAGAATCATGTGAAGATCGTACTACACATAGTTGATATTATAATAGTTTTTAGATCATGCTATCATTTATCGTCCAGAAAAGTCACCAGAAGATCAAAACTAACTGCAGGACGATTTAATTAATATATATATTTTTGGTGTGAAAATTAGCAGTTGGCATTAAATAATGAAAAGAGCGAGGTTATCCGTGTGTGTACTAAACTAAGTCCGTTAAACTTCGTTTACAAGATCAACCAGTCAAATCTAAAGGCTGTAGATTCTACTTAATACATCTGATTACAATTACGACCTACTTAAATAAGAATGGACACACAGAAAATGTTGTAGGCGTTTTAATGACAAAACACTCTTTTGGAGCATTGTTACGCAGTTGGAGAGCCTTTTCTGGTACGATTGATGGAGGCGGTCGAAAGAGTCTAAAGAAGGGCAGCTCGTTTGGTATTATCGCGGAGCAGGGGAAATAGTGCTGCGGAAATTATACTGGAGTTCGGGTGGGAATCATTACAACAATGGCGTTTTTTGACGTGGCGCGATCTATATATGAAATTTCGATCACCAACTTACACCTCCGAATTCTAAGATATATTGTTGAGTCGCATCTACATTGGAAGAAATGATCTTCAGAATAAAATACAAAAAAAGCAGCACTCAGACGAAGAGATGTAGGTGTTTTATCCCGCGCGAAATTCTAGAATGGGAGACAAATAAGTTGAAAGTGGTTCGATGAACCCTCTACCAAGCACTTGCGTGTAACTTGCAGAGTACCCATGTACATGTAGATGAAGAATATATGCATTATCTTAGGAGCTTACCTTCAGCACACATCTGTCGTGCTGCTTGGTAAACATACATTTTTTTATCCTCGGTTAACTTTCTTAATGTGCGGTAGTTAGGCACCATAAACGTTGCTATTTTATGCACCATACTATCGCATATTTTCTGCTCTAGAAAGGCACCGGCGGCTTGTTTCAAAGGTTTCATGTCCTGAAAATACATTTTATCAACATACATATTTCACAAGTGGTTCTATAATATTCAGATGGAATAAAATTACAAACCTTTTCATCGTTATCCCGTACAGTACAGTGAGCTTTTAAGGCATAAAACCACGGTAGAACTAAATGTAGGGTTGGCTCATTGTCACCCTCTAGATCAACTGTGGCTTCTTTAAACGGCTGAAGAAATGCTATAAGCTGGCCAGTTATATGGTGATCATAACCCAGCATCTTATCAGAGGCACCTTCGTTATGTAAGACAGCCTTCACTGAATCAATCTGAGAGTGGACTGATACAAACATGTCAAAATAACTATTTCAACGAGTTGAAACCCACTGCTTTAAAGATGAGTTCAGTCTCGCACAGAGACCTCTTCTCTTGAAGTAGGAAACCGTAGCCCGCACTGTATTAAGAATGGCCAATATATTTGCAACATTTTCTTTCAAAAACTGTTCTCTCAGAACATGTTTCAAGACTGTTTTTATACTATGAGCCATGCATGGAAGACGCTGATATATTTCGAGAGCTTTGACAATGTTACTGCCCTGGTCTGTGACAAACGTAATTTTGGCAATATCTTCACGAGAAACACCCATAGTTTCTAAGTGATCTTCCAACTCGTTTCGAACATTCGAGCCAGTTTTCGGGCAGTCAGGAAACGCAGAGCACGTCAGTACATATTTATTCAAACGCCAGTCTGAATTTATCTAATGCATTGTCACGGACATGTAATGCACCCCTTTGTAATTGTCTGTCCATAGATCAATTGTACTTGCACATATACCAGAACTAATCGCATGCACTGTATCTGGGAGCATTTTTCTGCGCACTTTATCAGCTAAGGTTTGAACTTTCCTAGCTAATGTCACTCGGGAAGGCATAATATTTTTAATATCAACTGAGCCACATTTTTACCTATGTCGATTAGTGTCTGCCCTAAAGTAAGAAATCCTTCTCCCTCTATATTACTAAATGGTCTCAGGTCCTTCGCACACATTTCGACGCACTTTTCGGCCACTAAATCGTTGTGCTCTTTCAAGATCTTTACGGAGTGAGGGAACTGCTTGTCAAATTTGCACACATGTCGTAACATACTCGAGGTTCCCGAATAAGTACTTAAGAGCCGTTTACATAGTTTGCATTGAGACACTCACACCGATTTATTTGAAGCGGCCTCATAAACACACGAAAAAGTTTCCCATGCGGCACTTGTGCTCTGTTTCGTTACAATTTTTTCCAATCTCACTAAAGTTCGAACTATTCATTGTGCTGCCCCCACCGTTGCGATAAATGAACTGCGGGCTAACTACCTGGCTGCTCCTAGTCACGGTAGCTTGACAGCGCAACCTGTTGTCAGCCGCAGCAAGCTGAGTGGGTCCCGTGAAGCTTGGCAGGCCTGCGGGAACCCAGGTAGCCCGAGTTTGCGGGAGCCCAAGTCGGCCGCATTACCCACTATGCCTCAGTACACGCGGACTCTCAGTACTCGCGGCAGGCTGACCTGCATGAATGGTTGCAGAGGAGCTAGGGGAAATCTGGCTGCAAGGGGAATTTGTACACCTCTATCTGCAAATCACACCTGAGTGCTTGGCAACACCCTTACAATAATTCTCTGTTATTCCACTCTCGATGTGCGCGCGGAGAAAACGAACGCCATTATCCTTCCGTTTGAGCTGGAATATCCCTTGTTTTATTATGATGATCGTGTATACCTATGTAGGTCGGCGTCCATAAAATATTGTCGCTTTCGGAGGAGAAAGTAGCTGATTAAAATTTCGTGAGAAGATACCGCCGCAATGAGAAACACCTTTGTTTTAATGGTGTCCATCCCAAATGCTGTATCTTGTCCGTGGCGCTCTATCCCCCCCTACTTCGCAATAATACAAAACGTGCTGCTGTACTCTGAACTTCCTCGACGTACTCCGTTAATCGTGTCTGGTAAGGATCACAGATCGCACAGCAGCATTCCAGAAGAGGGCGGCAGTGTAAGCAGTCTCTTTCGTAAATATGTACATTTTCTAAGAGCTCTATCAATAAAACGCAGTCTTTGGTTTGCCTTTCCCCACAACTTTTTCTGTGTGTTCTTTCCAATTTAAATTGTTCCTAGGTATTTAATTAAATTTACGGCCTTTGGAACTGAATGAAGTTTAATGGTTCGTTTTAGCACTCTTGTGGTTTACTTCATAATTTTAATTATTTATGATCAACTGTCAATTTTCGTACCATTTAGATATCTTTTTTAAATCGTTTTGCAGTTTGTTTTGATCTTATGATGGGTTTACTAGACTATAAACGACAGCATCATCTGCATACAACCTAAGACGGCTGCTCAGATTGTCTCTTAAATCGTTTATATAGAAGGAACAGTAGATGGCCTGTAACACTACCTTGGGGAACGCCAGAAATCACTTCTATTTTACTCGATGACTTTCCGTCAGTTACTACGAACTGTAAACTCCCTGACAGGAAACCACGAATTCAGTCACATAAATGAGACGATATTCCACAAGCACGCAATTTCACTACAAGCCGCTTGTGTGGTCAAATTGGGAATAAATTTGAAATATCTTGTCAATAGCACTCAGCACTTCGTATGAGTAAACAGCTAGATGCGTTTAGAATTATAGTATGGATAATTTATTTGGAGTAATGGTGCCTGAAGATATGTCTAGAGTTTCTAACATTAATTAACCCTTAACGTAAGATTATGCCTCCTAATCAGTAGATTATGAAAGGATTTAAAAGTTTATAATCCATTAATAATTACATGATATATGAAAAATCTAAATTTTTTTGCCCCTGCGAGCTGTTAAATAGGCAACCAGCCCACTCACGTTGGTGCTTCGAGTCCTCCCTCGGGCGTGTGTGTGTTGTCCTTAGCCTAAGTTAGTTTAAGTTAGATTAAATAGTGCGTAAGCCTAGGGGCTGTTGACCTTAGCAGTTTGGTCCCATAGGAACCTATCACCACAAACAGACACTCGTGTATAGCCTAAAATGAAATACTATTGGCTCAACACCCCCACCCAGCCGTTTTTGACAAAACCAGCTCTAAGCCTCATGACGAGCAATCGACTCAAAACGGACAGTATGGCTAGGAAATTGAAAATCTGCAGACGGAAATCGCATATTTTCCTAGATATCGCCACTTATGAACTGATAAGGAGCTGGCATTAAGACCAAGCTGTACGTCGGGAAGCAGTGTTCGAATCACAACAGCCGTTTTTTTTTTTAAATTGTATGTTTTTCCTTACGAGATTGGTGAGGACAGGAGGGTTAATAAGGTATTCTATATGGACTAATGAGGTGGGCAAATAAATTTCTCAAACGACTTGGATTAGTAAGGAATTAAAATTTCATTCACCGGTCTTCCGTCAGTGTTATCATATCGGTGGTATGCACTAAAATTAATTCTAGAAAAGCAAATATTTTTATATTTAAGCCTAGTCTGTTTTTCTGCAAAACTTTGTAAAGAGAGACTGCTTTCATTATATTTTCTTTGTGCTGTGAGTATATTTGCTTCGAATGTTTACACGACAAGTACCATCCTTATAATTCTTCAAAAGTGAGGACATGTAACGGAGTGAGTGGGAGGATCATCGTAACTCAACCGACATTAAAATATTAACTTTTTGCTAATCCAAGTCATTAGAGAAATTTATATGTGTACTTTGAGATTATTCGTTATTAATTACATTAATAACCCTCTTACTCCATCCACTTTACATACGTAAGAAAATACAAAGGAGAAAAACTGTAGGACGCATCTGGGAATTCAACACAGAGTCTCTGCTTGCCAGCCAGAATCCGTAGCCGCTACACTAGTGGCACTACCGAATGGTGTTTACCTTTTGACTACATAATTGGAATGTATAACAGTTTCTTTCCTCCATTTCTAAGAAAATATGCGTTTGAGGTTCCCATGTATATGTTGATGAGAAATACTGTTTTTAATTATCTATCGAATGTATCAGTTTTGGGTCCATTAAACTTCGTGAATTATAGGTTTGGTTTTCTCAAAATGCGGTGGGGGGAGGGGGTGGATGTTGTTGAGGAAAAATATCTTAGTCTTTAATTTTAGGATGAATAGAAGTGACTCGCTAACGATTCGTGTTTGGCGGGTTGGCCGTGTATGACTCTTCTCCTTGCGAAAAGACGTTATTTCCATGTTTATAGCGTTAGATGTACTGTTCATTGTTGTGGTTGAATGCTGCATACCTCTGTGGGCGGTAGGTATTCTGTTATTGCACCATCAATTTGTGCCAGCATTTTCCCATCTTAGCCGTCGAATAGATTTACTGTTGGCAACTGGACTGACTTTTCCAGAGATGAGGCTTCGACTGGCAGCCTTCACACAGCGGCCGCTCGCCGGATGCCTGTCTACAAGGACAGCCCCACAGACCACCTTATTGACAGCTCTGAACGCCTAATTGACAGCCGTGTCGCTGGACACATACGGGACTCACGTCTTCACACACACGGCAACCACAGTGTCAGATATATGCGCAGCGTTACCGTGTCTAGAGACAACTATATTCTTTCAAATAACTTTAAGATTTCCTGAGTATCGAACTACATGAGATTGTAAAATAACAGTCACTAAACGGATAAACTATTTAATGGCATTTGTTTTGTGAAACAACGCAGTTCTGCACAGAGATAATTTTGGTGTTTACGGACTTCGGCAAAAGATTTCTATGAACTTACAATTAGTGTAGCTAAGTTAATCTGCACTGATTTCGTTTTTCCGATATCGAAAAGGGCTGTATATGTCGACACTTAACGTCACAAGGTTAATTTCTGTCTTTTTAGGTACATATATAAAGTGGAAGGCAATCGATTCTTACTTAACTGGAGCTAGCCAAAAAACCAAATATCCCTCCTACTAACGCGCCCCATTTTTTCACTTTATTTCAGCTATCATAGTTTCACTTGCCCTGTTGAAAATTTTTGCTTTACATAAGTAGGACTTCTTAACTCACATGCTTCATTTCACGTGTATTTTTACTTACCTTTAATATTAAATCTATTACAGACAACTTTGTGTTGTTCATTCACACCCACGAAACATATCACCAATGTTTATCGTTAATCTGTGCCCTTCTCAGAAAAAATGTTAGAATTTGTTACGTTATTCATTGTTTAACGCGTCACATATTTTATCTAAATTCAGCAGTTCAGCCGGCCGGTGTGGCCGAGCGGTTCTAGGCGCTTCAGTCTGGAACCTCGGGACCGCTACGGTCGCAGGTTCGAATCCTGCCTCGGGCATGGATGTGTGATGCCCTTAGGTTAGGTTTAAGTAGTTCTAAATTCTAGGGGACTGATGACCTCAGATGTTAAGTTCCATAGTGCTCAGAGCCATTTGAACAGTTTTTCAACAGTTCTCAGTAGCATTTTCACCGACATAATTCCTCTCGTCTTAGTGGTAAATCAAACATTAGCAAATGTCGTGCTAGGAAACCAACTAAGGCACTTTGTAGTTGTGCTAGTTCATTATTTATAATGCTAGAAAAATTTCTCAGCGATACCTATTTATCCTTGTAGTCATAATGGCGTAACAACCAAAACCTTGTTTTAAAACAAAATAATAAATACCGGGAAGGAATCCCGAAAAGGTTTTACCAGTATTACACCAGTGTCGTGTGTGTTTTCTTTCATAACATAGCTGTAAGAGACAACTGCAAAGACGACTTATATGGTCTCCTTTCTGCGTAGCCGTAAGTTATAAATCCGCTGTTGGATGAGTTATAATAGCCCTATTTACCGATATTTGTAAATCTACAGAGTGTCTTTTATGACAGTGCTCACAGAAGAAGAAATATTAGAATTTAATCATCGATCGACGAGGTCGTTTAAACACATCGTCAACGATGATTTCATTTAGAGCCGGAGCACGAGCTATGAATGCTTATAATGGACGGAAACTAAAAACGCCAATATCTTTTTAAAATTGGCCAGTGTTAGTGTAAGCTCAGAAAAAATAGCTCCACACAAAACTTTTGCAGACAAAATGCATCATCGTTCACGTAACACTATGCAAACACCTTATGCTCGTCAGAACTGTAACAACGAGGCCTATTGAACATACTGTATGAAATGGATGATAGAAGAAATTTTCAATTTACTTACGAATGAAGGTAGTACTTAGGTTTTGGGGAAATAACATGAATGCAGCTTAATGAATCACTGAAGAATTAAATTAATAGGGAGTGCTGTCAATCTAAGGCGAAATGGCTGGAGGAAATATACGAAGAAATCGAAACAGGTATGCTCGTTGGAAGTACCTTCGCTGAAATTATAAGCAAAGGCGACAGGATTAAGAAAGCTAGAGTCATTCCCATGTTAAAACTAGAGAAGAAATTGGATTTATGAGATCAGTATATAAAAAAGAAGGGAAGATAAGGAAGGAAGATCAAGAACAAAGTGCTCCTTTTAGAAACGGAATAACTGAAAGACTACTTTTTATTCCTAACTGTTCAAGATAACATCGAAGAAGCAACGACGGAATTTAAAAACTTTTCAGGAGTGAGATTATAATTCATAGGAAAAACACATAACTGATTAGATTCGCCGATGGTATTAACATTTTAATTGAAGAATAGATGCGCAACATATCAAATGGAATGAGCAGTGAAATGGGCCTCACTACGGATTGAGAGAGAGCGGAAGAGTAAGGAATAAGTATTAGCAGATACGAGATTAGCGATAAGTTTAAAATCAAAATTGGGGACCACAAAGTAGATGAAGCTAAGGAATTCCGCTTGGAAGCAAAATAATGCGTTATGGTGGAAGCAAGAAGGCCATAAAAAGCAGTCTGCTACTGCCAAAGATGGCATTCCTGGCCAAAGGAAATCTGCTGGCTTTCATTTGAGGAAGAAATTTCTGCCAGTGCACTTTTTGGACAAAAAACTGTGTGGAAGTAGATTAAGGACCGTTGATAAACCAGAAAAGACAGGAGTCAAATGGTATAAAATCTGATGCTACAGAAGGATGTTGAAAATTAAGTAGACTGATGAGAAAAGGGTAGGTTCCCTGTAGAATCGTTGAGTAAAGTAAGATGTGGAGAAAATTGACAAGAAGAAGTGGTAGGACGGTAACTCATTTGTTAGTACATGAGAGAATAAACATCTAAGATACTAGAGGAAGCTATAAAGGGTGAATAGCGTGAGGGAAGACAGACATTGAGATACATGCAACGAAAAATTACGACGTAGAGTACAAGTACTACTCTGATATGAAGAGATTGACACAGGAGAGGAAGAGTGAGGAAACGGTTAACCAAAAGAAGAGTCTAGATATTGCTTATCTGGGTAATTGCACAAACCAGCATAGTGACGTGGACAAGATGTGTCAGCAAAATCCTCCTAAGTTGATTGTAAACGATACTGAACACACTACAGTTGTATTACACAAATTATCTTGCGCATTCTAACTATTAAATTCAGAATAGCCCTAAAGTCTTAGGTTATACTAACAGTTTTATTATCTTACATTTTGTGATTAAAATCTGCTTATTTTTGACATATACTACTTTCGAAAACACCATCAGTAATTTAAATAACAAATACAATTCGTCAAAGTTTTGGCAAATATTCATCCATAGCTTTTAGATATTTGAAAACGATTACATGGACGCCTGGAAGCTGCAGTTTGCCTTTCATTTATTTAAATCTACGTTTACGTGATTACTCTGCTATTCACAGTTAAGTGCCTGGATGAGGGTTCAATGAACCACCACCAAGCTGTCTCACTACCATTCCAATCCAGAACGGTGCGCGGGAAAAACGAGCACTTAAATTTTTCGGAGCGAGCCCTGATTTCTCTTATTTTATCATGATGATCATTTCTCCCTACGTAGTTGGGTGCCGACAGAAAGTTCTCGCAATCGGTGGACAAAACTGGTGATAGAAATTTCATGACAACATCCCGTCTCAACGAAAACCGCCTTTGTTTTAATGATTGCCACTCCAATTCACGTATCATTTCTGTGGCACTATCTCTCCTACTTCGTGATAATCAAAACGAACCGCCCTCCTTTGAACTTTTTCAATAATATCCGTCAGTCCCACCTGATACAGATCCCACTCCGCACAGCAATACTCCAGAATAGGGCGGACAAGTGTAGATTAAGCAGTCTCTTTAGTAGATCTGTTGCACGTTCCAAGTGTTCTGCCAATGAATCGCAGTCTTTGGTTTGCTCTACGCACAACAATTTCTATGTGATCGTTCAAAATTATGTTATTTCTAATTGTAATCCCTAAGTATTTACTTGAATTTACAGCCTTCAGATTTGGTGACTTATCGCGTAATCGAAATTTAGTGGACTTCTTTTAGTACTCACTCATGTGAATAACTTCACACTTTTCTTTATTCAGGGTCAATTGCCACTTTTGGCACCACACAGATATTTTATCTAAATAATTTTGCAATTCATTTTGGTCATCTCATGACTTTACATGACGCTAAACGACAGCATCATCTGCAAATTATGTAAGACGGCTACTTAGATCATCTCTTATTTCGTTAATATGGATCGGGAACAATAGAGGACCTATAACACTTCCATGGGGAACGCCGCACATTACTTCCGTTTTACTCGATGACTTTCCGTCTATTACTACGAACTGTGATCTTTCTGACAGGAAATCATGAATCCAGTTGAACAACTAAGACGATATTCCATAGGCACACAGTTTAGTTAGAAGAGGCTTTTGAGGAACTGTGTCGAAAGCCTACTGAATATCTAAAAATTTGGAGTCGATTTGACATCCCCTGTCGATAGCACTCATTACTTCATCAATATAAAGAGCTAGTTGTGTTCCGCAAGAACGATATTTTCAGAATCCTTGCTGACTATGTCAATAAATCGTTTTCTTCGAGGTACTTCCTAATGTACGAATACAGTATATTTTCCAAAACCCTACAGCAATTCGATGTTAGTGATATGGGTCTGTAATTCTGCGGACTATTCCTATTTCCTTTTTGGGTACTGGTGTGACTGGAGCAACTTTCCAGTCTTTAGGTACGGAACTTTCTGTGAGCTAGTGGTTCTATATAAAAGCAAAATATGGAGCTATCGCATCTGCATACTCTGATAGGAACCTGACTGGTATACCATCTGGACCGGAAGCCTTGCCTTTATTAAGTGATTTAAGATGCTTTGCTACACCGAGGATATCTACATCCATGTTTCTCATCTTCGCAGTTGTTCTTGATTGGAATTCGGGAATATTTAATTCGTCTTCTGTGGTGAAGGAATTTCGGAAAACCGTGTTTAATAACTCTGCTTTGGTGGCACTGTCATCAGTGACTTCACCGTTGTTATAGCGCAGTGAAGGTGTTGATTGGGTCTTGCCACTGGTGTGCCTTATATACGGTCAGAATCTCTTTGGGTTTTCTTCTAGATTCTGAGACAGAGTTTCGTTGTGAAAGTTATTAAAAGCATTTCGCATTGATGCTCGCGCCATATTAAGAACTTTAGCAAAGAAAAAAAAATTCAATTCTGTTTTCACTTGTCGTTTGGTCACGGTAACTGGGTCATATAACGTCTGATGTCGTAGTGGAACGACAGCGATCATATTTAACAGTGTAACAAAAAAGACAGTTGAAATCGCTATAACTATTCATTAATAATTCTGGGAACCCATTTAGATCAAAGCGAGCATCTTCACGCCGCCAGTTTCCTGATGACTTGCTGAGCCGGTTGACGGAGATGCCGTGAGTAACAACAGATACAATTCACCAATTTGGAGCCTGGTACCCGTTTGTATTCACAGCAGCTCCGTGATCCAGCTCCACAAGTCATCAGGAAACTTCTGGTCTGAAGAAAGTCTCTCGGACCGAAATTGGTCATCGGAATTAATACATAAATAATTACAGCGATCTGGACCACACTTTTCTCCTTCAAATACTTCATAGTTTGACAGTACGACTAAGGTACGCTTCCAAAATGATGACAACGTTTCCTAAAATAGTCACTGAAGTCCTAGTGTTGCTTCTCAGCGTCCACATCTTCCATCCTCTCATGAAATTTCGTTTATCCGTTTGTTTCGTCAGATTAAAAAAGTTTTGTCACCTAATACTGACTTACAAATCACAATGCTCAGAGTTATCGTTTGGCCTGGTAGGATCATGTAACCTATTTTCCTTGAACAATGGACAATATCGCAACCCATTTAGGTAAATTTTAGCAAAAATTCCCTGTACATGTTTTGTGAAGACGTGCGGTAGTTTGTAACTAGTCAGTAGAATACTTAGTGAGCTTGGCTGTCTACGTTCATATTTTTTTTCTGTACACGGCTCACTGTTAACGCAAACTTATACTGCCATAGTGCGATCGTGTAACTAATTCTCATTAAACAGAGGGCAATATTACAGCTTGTAAAGTATGTTGTTTAAACTTCCGCATACAACTTTTCTTAACCTCAAATAATATGAAATCAGTCACTAGTACACTTAAAGAGCTTGGCAGTGTATGACCGTCGTTACTGTAACTGATTCAGATCACACTGACAATGATGACTCAAAATGTCACCAAATATTTAATAGCGTGTTGGTTCACATTTAGAACGCAATATGCCAGCAGTACTAAGTGTTATAGATTGAGCAAGTGCTTGGTAGGTTCACAAAAATATGTACAGGAAGTCAGGTTACACAATGACTGTAATTTACGATCCACTGGTTTGTGGGCGCGGAACTGGCGTGTCCGAGATGTGTTCCATCAGGTTCAGACCAGACGACTTTAGTGCCCAAGACATGAATGTGAATCATGCTACTCAGACCACTGTAGTACGATTGTCACGTCGTGTGTGTGTGAATTCCCATGGGACCATAATGCTGAGGTCATCAGTCCTTAGACATACACACCACTTAAACTAACTTATGGTAAGAACAACACAGACAACCATGCCCGAGGGATGACTCGACCCTTCGGCGGGAGGGGCTGCGCGTCACGTTGTGACATGGACAGCTATCACACAGGAAGATGCCATCGCTGTCGGGGAAATCATTAAGAAAGATGGAACTCACAGTAGCGTTGACGTAGCTCATAGCTGTCATGGTGCCCTCGATTACTGCCAAAGGTCCCATGGAAGCTCAGCAGTAAGTTACTGGAGCATAATAACACTCTCACCTGTGTGCGTCCGAGGAGTGGTGCAAGTTAAGAGTAACTGGTAGTGGATGACAGCGTATCCGGTCACAGGCACACATCTGGTGTGACAGGAATAGTGATTCACCCGACGAAGTGACACTCATTCACTGATGAACAGTCTGATGCCAACGATCTTATGAACATTGCAATCGTAATTGTCCTTCTCTCTGGACAAACATGGGAACACGAAGGAGCTATCAGCTACAGAGAGTCATGTACGCTAAACCGTGAGTTCCAGTGCGCTAGTACCTGAACCTGCATTGCTGTCTCTCGTTACGTCTCTGAAGGTGGCCACCTATTCTGCTTTACAGAGCAGACAAGACTCCGACCATCCCGTCCTGTTATGAGGCGTGGACATACCTTGTCGCCTACCTGTGGTTTCTCCCTCCTTAAAATACTTTCCATAGATGCTCATGACAGGATCACGTGAAAAGCCGACCAGCTTCACGGTTTCCTAGATGCTCGCTCCTGGACACTCAGCCATAGCAGTCAGCCCGTTTTCGGAGTCGATTGTAAGTGGATTTCCCTATTCGCTGTGAGTACTGTTGCTAGAATGATTCGCCGTTCTCACTGCTCAACCCATGTTCTTTCCTACCGTACCATTAGCCCTCAGCGCCCCAGGGTATCATTCTGTGTCACGTTGGCCAAAAATCGTAATTATTTGGTTTATTAGTGTAGATATCATCGAACAATTATCATTCACAGCAGGATATAGGCCATGTCCATGCATTAGAACCCATGGTTGAGACTGCTTGCTTCTTCGTGTCATCAATGAATCTACCTTTAGATCGTCATAGAGGTCTCTTTTAATCACAAGGAATAGAGTACGGAATTTGCTTAGTACATCTCTCATCCATTTAGTCTCGCTACATGCCTAACTCATCTCTTTACCAGGTTCGTAATATTCATTATAGTGTGCTAAATTTCAGCCTTTTCCTTATCTGTGTGTTGGCTTCTGTAATCTTGTACCAAATATAAAACTTCCCATTGCCCATTAGTAAACTATAAATTTTTGAACTGTCTGAACATATAATGTCAATTTTACTCTTCCGGAAATTATAACTGTCAGTTTATACTTACTAGTAACAAGGGCGCCCATATCTCGCGGCAAGGTGGCCTGAAGCTGCCCCCCCCCCCTCTCCTTCCCGTCCAACTTGGTCTCAGGGAAAGGAAAACAATGTAGAGCAGTCAGGTGATTTTCTTTTAAAAAGTGGGTATTACGCAGGTTTTAAACAGGGTCGGAGCTGGAACTTTTTTATACCTGCTTATAGCTCGCCATAGGTCTCCCAAACATTGAAAATACTCCATGGGCTCAGGTCTAGCGCTCCACACTCCTCCCCAACAAATTGTCTTATGGGCGCCCTTGACTAATAATAGATATTCTGTTGATGACGGATTGGAAACTGAAACAACACGGTGTTATTCTTTTAAGTGTATATCTGTTTATTATTTTCTGATATCGAAATCACATACGTTCATCAGCCGTTTCCATAACATCCACACTAGTCCTTACTATTCTATTGGCATACTGAGTGTACACTATTTTGGTCTTACTCTTCTCAATCATCAGACCTACTGTTAAGCTGAGCGGTTCCGTCCTTCATTGTAGTTCTCCTAGAGGCCAAGCAAGCAAAACCTTTTATCTTTACATTAGTGTTTCAGCTAAGATCTGTTTGCATTCCATCCAAAACCTATATAGAGGATTCAAGACCTCTTCCAAGACTAAAGAAAGTAGTATTGGTCAAACAGAGTCCCGTTGCTCAAGTAATTTATCAATTGTGACTTCTCACTCTATTAGTGTAAACTAATGGATGCCGTATACTTGTATATATTCCTCAATAGACTGATGAGGGTAGGCTCTATATCCTGATTTGTAAGTGCAGTCTTTACTGATTTTAATATCAGGAACCAAACGGTTTCTCATGCTCTATAAGCGCCAAGCATTGTTGTAGTTCATAAATGTTAGTCCATTGTATAGCATTCTATATCTTCGTTGACAGTAGTACATTGTGCTTTACTCACGTCTAAATCCAGCTAGCTCATTTCCAGGCTAGCGTTTTGGATTATTTCTAGACGACTATTAACGGATTTTCTGAATATGTCGTGTACCATTGCACAAAAGTAGTGAGCCTATACTTCATTACTGTTGGTCCCTGTTCTATGGATTACAACAGTTAAAGCATTGTCCCGACTACCTGGTATCATCTACGGGTCTCAAAAATTGTGTTGATGTAAAAGTTTTTCTTTCACTGCCTTTCCCCCTCATTTTATCATTTCTTCTTATTCAGTCATCGTTTAGGACTTTTCGTCTTTGCAAGGGCCGTATTGTAATTTCCCTTTTCTTGTCAGTACTGCCAGAAAGCACTCATCCACATAGTCTGTTATCTGAAGATACAATGTATAGACATAAAAAAACCAAACAATTTTATTATTGTCGGTCGTTTCGTCATTGTAGAGTCGTATGGACAATCAGAGTAAGGTTAATTGTAGTCTACCCCGTTTAGATAACCGCTTCGTTCTATCTCACTCCGCGGAAACCTCGTAACTTATTGTTTGACAACAGTAAATCGTTACGTACACAGCCACTGCAATTGACTTTATAGTCGACCTGCATTCCAAGTGCATTGGGGTAGGGCAGTCGTGTACGGGAGAGTGTGGCTTGTATACAATGTTCAGTCTGTCACGATTCTTTCTTTCGTCATTTAGAGCCTAACATCACCAAACAGTACAGAAGGTTGTCTAGGAAGTTAATTGGCCCAATCTGATATCATACAGTGGCATCACTCGAACATACTACTGCTGTCGTGCAACATCAAACGATGACTATCGCCTACCAGTGATTACTTTACCAACATCAGACTGATACATCTCCCTACAACGTATAGTCTTCACGTATACAGAGTTAAATCCAACCGACATCTACGCTCTCTCATTGGAGACAATAAAGGGAGGGGGGGGGGGAGGCGTGGATCACTTCATGCGGCTCCCGTCTCTTCCCACATACATGTGGGTGTTAATTGCCAACTAAAGTTAAATCAAGATCAACGCCACAGCACCTCGGTGCCCGAAGAAGTTGGACAGGGATAAACCTGGATCAGTGACAGAAGGTGCTCTTCACCAATGAATTCGAGATTTTTCTGACGCCTGATTATTACGGTAAAATGTGGAGATGGGCAGATGTCAACGCGATGATCTGAGGATATTTGAGAAATTTTATCCTATCAGGCACGTTTCATGGACGGAGAACCACTGATACCGCACACAGCTCCCACCAAGTGAACAGATTCCTGCAGGTCACAAGAATCTACCCAATGAACTATGTATGGTATTTTCGGACACTATAGAGACTGAGTATGCATTAGGATAAATTGAATCTGCCTGTATGACATCGCAGGAGGCCTTCTCATGCAGCAGAAGATTGGAACAGGCGTGAGTAGCAACATATCGAACACCTCATGAACATTTGTCCAAGGAGATGCAAGAATCTTCGAACTACAACTATGTATTAAAGGTTATCCAGTACGGGATATTTATTTCAAAGATGTACAAAGATTTACACTTTTAGAGTAATTCACACTGGTCATATGTGTCGCTTGTACAGTTTATATCGCTTCTCAAGTTCAGGTACTACTGGCTCTGTTAAAGAGTACATAGGCATATGCCTAGTTGACATATTATTGCTACAACTTTTATAAAACAGACCAAATCGAAAATCACTTGCTGTTTCCACTTGTTACATACTTTTAATGCACAGTGTATACATTCACATACTTTTCACCTCACAGCATATTTGTAAACAAAATTTAGTAAAGTCAAAGAATATCGAAATGCAAAGATGTTAAACCTGTACATATACAGAGGCGTTGTTATTTCTTAGATGACAGATAGATGTTACGTTATTATTTACAGAAAGGTGTCATTTGCAAAAACATATTTCTGGAGATATCCGATAGGTGTCATTTGATGAAATGGTTGAAAATATTAAATATTTAATTCTATGGGAAAAGAATTGCCTTGGCTGTTAGACTCCATTTTTCAATCTAACATGTATCCAGAAAATATTTCTTTGTGGAACAGTATTTCTAATTGCTCTAGCAGATCATGTTTCCTCTCGTTATTTTATGTGGGGAGTGCAGTTAGACTGTTATGGATGTCATTTAGTGTGTGTGTACTGAGATACACATATAGCTACCGAGGATTTATGAAAGTGGTTGAGTCTGAAAGCATTAGTGTTTTATTTGTACTATGTATGGGAAGTTCTCCAATTTTTTCCTTCGTAAAACGCTGGGTAACTATCACTTTCACTGTGTGAGGTTTGTGGTATTCAAGGTTGTAGTTTTTGGAGAAAGGTATTTTTACAGTTATATTTCACTTTTTGTGATAGTGGGTGTAAGTGAGGGTTGCTTGTGAAGAGTTGTGTAGCGTTTTCCTTGTAGTGCCTCTGTTATTAAAACAGGCCTCTATTTTGTTGGGTAGTTTGTCCATTGAATTCCAATTATTCATTGCAAATCCTTCAATAGTTTCTATTTCTTGTAATTCAGCTTTGGGTTTGTGGGTAAAGTGTGCGCCCTCTTCAGCAAATGTCTCAATACAACATACTTGTTTGTAAACCCGGTACACACATTAACTTTAAAACGCAAAGCAGGAACACAGTAAGTATACACTCGGAAACCTCAAGGAACTATTGTAGAAATGCAGCATATCCACTTAAGATGATTCATGATGTATTATGGCGAAGCACTTAAGATATGGAGTAATATCTCTCGTCTGAAATCAGTTGTGAGTCTTTGCCGCAAAGAAGTAGTTAACCGCAGAGATTTGTGAATAATTACGTATATATTTACTTAAACCACCTTTATCAAAAAAAAAAAAAGGTCTTGTGTGTGTGTGTGTGTGTGTGTGTGTGTGTGTGTGTGTGTGGGTGTGGGTGCGTGTGTGTGCGAGTGCTTATGTGTGAACTGAAGAATAAAAGGATTTGTATCAGACATTTATATGAATGTAGTAAAAGCAAAATTAACGAACATAATTTTTCCTAAAATTACAAAATTTCCGGGGAGTACTTTCGTAGATAAAGAGATGTAAGACTGTGAGAAACTTAATATTCTGATACTTCTGTTTCAGGCACTTAATTTGCCGTATGTCCAAAAGTGCTTTCACCGCGGAAGTATTTACTAGTAATTTATATGCTGTTTCCAGCGGCCGCTCGATCCTTCGTTCCTTAGCTAAGCCAAAATGCCTGCGTCTACTGCTCTTTCTATCCTTGACGTGTAGTAAACATTGGAAGCATACTGAACTCAAAATGTGTGCAGGGATGTTAGCTTCTGGGTGAATTGTAGAGCCTCAGGTACTGCTAACATCAGCTCGTGCCTCAGCACCGGAAATCATCACGCCATGGTTAGCGTAAATCAGCTCATGCAAAACAAGTAGCGTGTGATCTAGACGAAGGTTTTTATCCAAGGCTGCTTAAAATTAACACCGAGGAGGAATTTACATGCTGGAAACACTGACAAGAAGAAAGGATACGATGATAGGTAATCAGCTGTAAGATGGGGGAATAGCTTCCACGGTACAAGAGGGAGATGTAGAGGGTAAACATTGTAGAGGAAGACAGAGACTGTTATACAGCCAGCAGATAGTTGAGGACGTAGGATACAACTCAACTCTTACTCTGAGAGGAGAAGTTTCTCACAGGATGGGAATTCGTGGCGAGCTGCATCAAACAAGTCAGAAGACGGATGACTCAAATAAAATAAAATAAACAAAAAAAAAAAGGAAGGCAGAGGGCGAAAGACAGAGGAAACTGGGAGATAGGGAGAGATGTACACGTATTTCACAGCATATGAGCATCGTCTGAGCAACTCCCATATTATACATCGCCGCATCATGCCATACAATGACTAACTTAAATAAGGGCTGTGGCCAACACGTGTTATGGGGATACTTTAAATAGTTTTAAGGACTTCGAAGTACAGGAGGTATAAAATTACGGGACGGCGGCTAGGATTTTTTCATTTCTGATACAAACTTCAAGATAAAATAAAAGAACAAAGGAGAAAAAAAGCCAACTCACCACGAAGGAGTTATGCAGATTGAAATTGATCACAAATTGATATTCATACGAGTGTCGACGAAGAATACAAAACTGTAAACCTCGGCTCCCGATGGATGAATGCCTAGGACTGGAACGCAATTTCACCACGCAGCTGGAAAGAATAGTAAACATGGGATACTGAATTTCATTTCGTGTACTTAATTGCACGGCAGACAGGCGCATGAACAATATAAACAGATGTCGGCGTTTGAGAGGGGATTTGTGATTTGGCTCAAAGCAGCCAGTTCGAGTACTCGGGGAATCGCTCGACATTTGAATAAGAGCTACGGCACTATTCGACGATGTTGGCAGAAATGAGGCAACCATGGACAAACACATCGTGGTTGAATACCAGGACGACAGCAGGTGAGGACAGAGTAAACGTCAGAGGCACCTAGAGCCCAGGATTCATCATTATCATCGATCCGACGTGCAACTGGTGCTTCAGCGTCAATATGAAACACTAATAGGCGGCTCACAAAAAGGGCACTGTGCTCACGGCGGATTGACCTCTGTAAACATGCCCGTTTGCGGTGGTATCGGACACATTCGGGCTGGAATCTCATTAGCTGAATAGAATTATAAACGTTGGCTTCCGTGGCCATTGTCACATTCAATAAGAATTTTCTCGGTATGCGACTGCATTGTCAAAATACACACATAAAAAAAAGTTTTGCATCACCCCGGTTCCCAGAACTTCTGCAGAGAGACGTTGACTGAGGACGTTGTATCACAGACTCAGTCCCTTTGACTGTTTAGAGATGTCACTAAACCTGCCCAAAGATGTTAACAATCACACATGAGCAGCGCCTAATAGACGTAGGGGGTCCAACAGCTCGTCAGTTCCAGTCATTCCACTAGGAAGGAGATACACGGCTCATTTGGTCTGTAATTGAACCATGCTTAGACGGTCAATAACGCCGTTCGATGACGTCCTCATTGTTACTTTGTGACAGGAAGGGCTCTTAACAAGGGAGTCGGAGTGAACCAATGTGATGTTGTTTGGACATGGAGGAGATACAGAGAGACAGAAACTGCCTCCCTCTGGCGGCCCAAGGACTACTACTGCAGTGGATGACCGTTACCAACGGATTGTAGCTGGGAGGAACCCTGACAGCAACGCCACCATGTTGAATAATGCTTTTCGTACAGCCAGAGGACGTAGTGTTACGACTCAAACTGTGCGCAATAGGCTGCATGATGCGCAACTTCAGTCCCGACGTCCATGGCAAGGTCCATCATTGCAACCACGAAACCATGGAGCGCGGCAGAGATGGGCCCAACTAAATGCTGAATGGACCGATCAGGATTGATATCACGTTGTCTTCACCGATGAGTGTCGCATATGCCTTCAACCAGACAATCGTTGGAGACGTGTTTGGAGGCAATCTGGCCAGGGTGAACGCCGTAGACACACTGCCCAGCGAGTGCAGAAGGAGGTTCCTTACTGCTTTGGGGTGGCATTATGTGGGGCCGATGTACGCCGCTGGTGGTCATGGAAGACACCGTAACGGCTGTACGATACGTGAATGCGATTCTTCGACCGATAGTGCAACCATATCGGCAGCATATAGACGAGGCATTGGTCTTCATCGACGACAATTCGTTCCCCAATCGTGCACTTCCCGTGAATGACATTTTTCAAGATAAAGACATCGCTCGACTAGAGTGGCCAGCATTTTTCTCCAGACAAGAACCCTATCGAACATGCCTGGGATAGATTGAAAAAGGCTGAGGGATCCACGCCGAATCGCCGGTGAGGAGAGAGACAATCTGGAGCAACTGTATGGAACGACGCATACAGGCATGCATCAGTGCAAGAAGATGTGGTACTGGGTATTAGAGGTACCGGTGAGTACATAAATTTGGACAGCCACCTCTGAAGGTTACACTGTATGGTGGTACAATATGCAATGTGTGGTTTTCATGAGCAATAAAAATGGCGGAAATGATGTTTATGTTGGTCCCTATGCTAATTTTCTGTACTGGTACCTGAACTCTCGCAACCGAAGTGATGCAAAACATTTTTGATATGTGTATATGAAACTACCGACGTTTCGTTCCCTGTTGCAAGCAACCTTCTTCTGGGTTTTTTTTTTTTACTTATATATATTGACAATACAGTCACAAACCGAAAAAAAATTATTGAATGGATTAGAATTGTCTCAGTGTTGAATGTCGCTTCGAACTGAGTCGCGATGACCAACAAAGACGTGCCCGGAGACGCCCTGAATTGTGATGGGATAGCAACCTAACTATCGTCCGACATACGGCCCGACAATGAGGAGTGATCATTTGGAGTGCCATTTCATTTCATAGCAGACCATCATCCTCGGCACCCTTATAACGTCAACGATATTCTACATCCCTTCTGTTGCCCTTCATGGCAAGCCAGCTTGGACTTATATTTCAGTAAAATAATGCCTGCAAGCAAACGACAAAAGTTTCATCTCGTCGTCTTCGTGTTTGCCAAACCCTACCTGGGCCAACTAGGTAGCAGAATCTCTTTCCCAATTGAGAAACTTCGGAGCATTATGGACAGTACTCTCGAATCAGCTCGAGATTTTGACCATCTAACGCGCCAATTGGGCAGATTTTGGCACGATATGCGCATGAGGGCACCCAACAACACCCAACCAATACCAAGGCGAACAGTTCCGTGCGTAAGATAGGAGCTGGACTAATGCCTTATTGACTTGATCACATCTACCGATTTCCTTCACTTTCAGGTGCTTAGCTAAAAAATTAGATTCACATTTTACAATCCATGACCAGACACACACACACACACATACACACACACGCACACACACATACACATACGTACACACACACAAACGCACAGAAAGAGAGAGAGAGGGAGTGAAGAAAATGGACCAGTCATTAGTGTGACAACATTTACATAAACAGATCAGCAATAAAACAGTTAGATAATAAACAGCCTTACAACAGAAGCTGGACATAGCTCTCACAAGAAATTTCTATCGTTCTTGAAAGATAAGTAGTGGTTTCCTTACGAAGTATGAAAACTGTAAGACGAAGGTACGTGACCTGATATTGTTTCGATGTTTTATGAGGTGACACTCCGACCTTTGACTAGTGACCAGGTAAGAGAAAATGCAGATTTTGGTTCGAAAAACGAATAGCTGTAGCTAACGATCTGTGGATATTAGCCTGGCGTAGTGGCCGAGCGGTTCTAGGCGCTACGGTATGGAACCGCGCGACCACTACGGTCGCAGGTTCGAATCCTGCCTCGGGCATGGATGTGTGTGATGTCCTTAGGTTAGTTAGGTCTAAGTAGTTCTAAGTTCTACGGGACTGACCTCCGAAGTTAAGTCCCATAGTGCTAAGAGCCATTTTTTTGTGGATATAAATACAACGGCGGAATCTTCTTTCTATTCCGTATAGCATATAAAAACAAGACAGCCCGGAAACCTGTGCATGTTGTAACAACAGTTACACGTCACACAAATATTTAAGAAATTTTTGGCCACGTTTACGTGAATACCACTGCACGCAGACAGTTGCGGTACACATATTCTGACCAGAGACCAGTTGGTTGGCGGGATGGGGCACGGGAAGGGGGAGGGGGGGTTGCTTCAACGAACGACGTGGCGGCTGGAAAGGCATCCGGCCACACCTTAAAGTAAGCGTGCAGCCTCTTTTTGTTAACATGCCAACCGTGCGCCGATCCGAGACTAGGGCAAAAGGAGAAAAAGTTTGCAAATAAAAAGAAATCTCTAATAACCAAGATTAAATACACTAAAAATACTGTAAAAGGCGAAATGGGCCTCGACTATCAATAAATACAGATTTAGACAAGGAAAAGCGTTTCAATTTATAAAATGAATACTAGAATTCCGTTCTTTGGCTTGATCTTTAGATATGACCGAATGGAGTCAGCTGCTTCGCACTTCTTAGTGAAAATGTAAGAAAACTGATATTTCCAAAATCTGGAAGACTGACACTGAAAGTTTCAGTTTGCGCCCTTTTAATGTAACGATAATGAACTGAAAATGCAGTTTTGACTCTACCATGCACTGAGCCTTAATAGTGGGAGAACAAAGGCGTGAAAAGTGAAAATTTTGAGATGCTGTGTGGTGACCGAGGTGAGTTTCTATTTGCTATAAGAGTTGCTGCGTTTTCCCTTTGAGCACAGGGTAACGAGGACCAGGCGTCACGCAGCATCTATGACATTTATCAAATGCACTTGCTGTGATTGTACTACTTCTCAAGCAGTTGTAGGGGGGGAGCTTTGTACCTTGATATACTTGTCAGACATTCTTCTGTAGCCAGCCCTGTAGTAAAAGTGTAATAAATTTTCCTGTTTGGTTTTTAGATGTGTAAATTGTCTTTTCATGTGTTGAAGTATTTTTCAGAAATTACAAAAATTACTCCCTTAAAATCTTTCAAATGGGAAAACATGTTCCAAGGTACATGTACCTAGCACCAAATATTCTATTGAAACGTAGAAGCGTTGCAACCGAGAAAATTTTGTCAATCTAGGATTTGACCTCCCATCTATTACATTATTACTCTACGACACACCAATAATCTGCAAGTGAAATCAAAATTAAGAGGAAGTATTATCAAAGACCAGTTACAAGTTAAGCACATTTCGAGATACAAGCTATTGAAACTAACGCAAATTTTAATTTTCAAGACATGCAAAATTGCTAATATGTTAAAGAAACTCAGTTAATTTGTAGTAATCACATATGCCTCGCTAAAACTCCTTTTTCTGTTTCAAGACACAAGATTTTGCACGACACGCGAAATATGACTTAACTGTCCACATCTACATAACATTTTACTCAGCACAAAGTTCTGTAACAGGATGATCCGAATAAATTTCACATATTATGTAGCACTTAAATGTGTGCCACATGAAACATCTACAAAATGTGCACAAAAAGACACCCTTGTCTAACATTACATGAATCGTCGGTATCTGTTATATCCGCTGCTGTGATGGGGGAAATGGGAAAGAGAAGAAAACGAACTATTGCTCCAAGGCTGAATAAGGACTATATGTGGAATCAGCGGCGACGAATGATACTGTATGCCGGACCTGGTTTTGAACTCGGGATCTCCTTCAAACAGCGAGCAACGGGTCCTTGGGTGGAGACTGCGGGTTGGAGGTGCTAGGTGGGAAAGTGTGTCGGCGGGGATGAGTACCGAGAGAGTGCGATAAACATCGCTTCCGCATGTGCAGTGATTAACGCAGCTTGTAACGGAACTGAAATGATGGTGGGCTGACAGTAATTTGGAGCCCGCGCGTCTGAAACGGGCGCGCTTGTGTGAGACTGCCAGGGAGTGCACCCTGATGCCATCTATTGGCGAAACTGGGAATTAGCGCTGTCAGACAATGCACTAAGCTCTCAGAGTCAAATGTATTCTTTTTCTTGGTAATTATAAGTTATTACTGTATAATTTAATGTTGTAAAACGCTAGTACTAAATTATTATGACTGGTATGGACTCCAGGGTAGTAAATATAAATATTCTTAAATACTAAATGATTTCGGTAAAAAAGTGGTAGGGGAACGCCCCCACTCTTGGTGATACGAGCGTAGCTAGGAGTAGCTGGAGACACAGGGACTGAACAAGGGAATGGCCTGGGGAGTGTTGACGTGATCGGACGTGCGTAACTGTGCTCACGCAAAAGTGATTGTGCAACAGCGAAGAGGCGAATATCGTCGCCTTTTTGGAGTAAAACGCGACGAATGGTTGTTGAAGCCGCCTCTATGCCACTGGGGCTGATTGTAAGAGTTCCTGTGCCCAGATTTTATGGCGGACGTGCAGTAGCTTATACGAGTGCTACAGCTCATAGTTCCAGCCGCCATTAAGGGCATGAGGCGTGAAGAGCTGCGTTAGTCACATGCATCTCACCACCAGCACCGACACGTCTACCCAAGGCAAGACTGCTTGCAATTGTTAAGTCGAACTTTGTATACATGTAAAACGAGAATACCAGTTTTCTTTTATGCAAGTGCAGAGGACAGAATATAGTAATGGGTAAAATTACGACGCATGTTGTTCATTGTAAAGTGTAGTAACCTCAAACATAGCATAGTGAAATCAGACTGAGGCCACCATCGCCTCTTTCATTTACAATTCTTTTGGTTGTAGAATACTTTAGCGTATAAGAATGTTGAAAAGCTGTCTAGTAAGCACGAAATTGAGAGTTTGGAACCGTAGCCGCTGATTCTGCATGAATTACTGATGCAGCTGACATCAGTAATTCCTTCCGTTTCCTTCCCTTCCTCCCTCTCCCCTCCCCCATCTACACTGTCAATTTACTTAACCATGTCTACAAAAAATACAAAAACTGAAGAAATTGGCATAAACTGCATACGATTGTCTCTAGTGCACGTTTATTCGTGTAAATCTAATGTCAGTCAATATGCTCACGTACAAAAGAGAAAATGTCGTATGTCTTGGTGGACTAAGTACAACACTATCCCTTGGAAGAAAATATACATTCTGGACCAGAACTACCGCCAGTTGGGAGGGAAACCTATAATATGAGCTATATTTTAACTTTATTTTTAGGATACTAACATGTCCGACCATTCCTAAAATGTCAAGAAGAAAGAAAGATGTAAATGTTGAAAGACAAGAAGTCTACTGCGAACCGCTAGACTAAACAGCCATTACGTCAACAAGAGTCCGCGGCTCGTGGTCTTACGGTAGCGTTTTGGTTTCCCGCGCACGGGGTCCCGGCTTCGATTCCCAACGGGGTCAGGGATTTTCTCTGCATCGAGACGACTGGGTGTTGTGTGTCTTTCATTCTCATTCACTCGCAAATCGCCATAGTGGCGTTAAAGAACTTGTGGAGCGGCGGCTGAACCGCTCCGCGAGGGGTCTCCCGACCACCATTGCCATACGCTCCTTATTATTACGCCAAGAAGAACTAGGATTGTATGTATGTAACTTACAGATTCATAGTTATATGTAAGTAACTCTTGATACTCGCACAAGAAACAGTCATTGATGTCATGTTTTAGTATATCAGTCACTACCATATGCCAGAAATATGTACATAATTGTCTCTTAGCATTGTAGTAGTACTTGTTAGTAGAGTCTCGTGTGTCGTATCAGTTCTACTATATATATATATATATATATATATATATATATATATATATATATCGTATCAGTTAATATACATATATATGTATAATTATCCTTAGTGGAACTGATATTAGACACAGGACTCTACTAACAAATATATATATATATATATATATATATATATATATATATATATCCTTAGTAGAACTGATATTACACACAGGACTCTACTAACAAATGCTACTACAATGCTAAGAGACAATAAGCGTCAAACGAAAGAACTACAAAGAACGAAACTCGTCTAGCTTGAAGGGGGAAACCAGATGCCGTTTTGGTTGGCCCGCTAGATGGCGCTGCCATAGGTCAAACGGATATCAGCTGGAACCCCCATTTCTTATTACATATTCATGTAGTACGTAAAGAATTATGAATATTTTAGTTGGAGCACTTTTTTCGCTTTGTGATTAATGGCACTGTAATAGTCACAAAGTTAAAATTACGTGGTATCACGTAACATTCCGCAAGTGCGGACGGTATTTGCTTCGTGATACATCACCCGTGTTAAAATGGACCGTTTACCAATTGCGAAAAAGGTCGATATCGTGTTGATGTATGGCTATTGTGATCAAAATTCCCAACGGGCGTGTGCTATGCATGCTGCTCGGTATCCTGGACATCGTCCAAGTGTCCGGACCGTTCACCGTATAGTTACGTTATTTAAGGAAACAAGAAGTGTTCAGCCACATGTGAAACGTCAACTACGACCTGCAACAAATGATGATACCCAAGAAGGTGTTTTAGCTGCTGTCGCGGCTAATCCGCACATCAGTAGCAGACAAATTGCTCGAGAATCGGGAATCTCAAAAAGGTCGGTGTTAAGAATGCTACATCAACATCGATTGCACCCGTATCATATTTCTATGCACCAGGAATTGCATGGTGACGACTTTGAACGTCTTGTACATTTCTACCATTGGGCACAAGAGAAATTACGGGACGATGACAGATTTTTTGCACGCGTTCTATTCAGCGACTAAGCGTCGTTCACCAACAGCGGCAACGTAAACCCATAATATGCACTATTGGGCAACGGAAAATCCACGATGGCTGCGACATGTGGAACATCAGCGACCTTGGCGGGTTAATGAATGGTGCAGCATTATGAAAGGAAGGATAATTGGCCCTCATTTTATCGATGGCAATCTAAATGGTGCAATATATGCTGATTTCCTACATAATGTTCTAACGATGTTATTACAAGATGTATCACTGCGTGACAGAATGGCGATGTACTTCCAACATGATGGATGTACGGCACATAGCTCGCGTGCGGTTGAAGCTACATTGAATAGCATATTTCATAACAGGTGGATTGGTCTTCGAAGTACCATAACATAGCCGGCACGTTCACCGGATCTGACGTCCCCGGATTTCTTTCTGTGGAGAAAGTTGAAGGATATTTGCTATCGTGATCCACCGACAACGCCTGACAGCACGCGTCAGTGCATTGTCAATGCATGTGCGAACATTACGGAAGGCGAACTACTCGCTGTTGAGAGTAATGTCGTTACACGTATTGCCAAATGCACTGAGGTTGACGGACATAGTTTTGAGCATTTATTGCATTAATGTGGTATTTATAGGTAATCACGCTGTAGCAGCATGCGTTCTCAGAAATGATAAGTTCACAAAGGTACATGTATCACGTTGGAACAACCGAAATAAAATGTTCAAACGTACTTATGTTCTGTATATTAATTTACAAAACCTACCTGTTACCAACTGTTCGTCTAAAATGATGAGCCATATGTTTGTGTCTATTACAGCGGCAATTAACACAAAGCGAAAAACCTGTTCTAACTAAAACATTCATATTTCTTTACGTACTACACGTATATGTAATAAAAATGGGGGTTCCTATTAAAAGAAAAACGCATTTGATATCTGTTTGTCCAATGGCAGCGTCATCTAGCGGACCAACCATAGCGCCATCTGGTTTCCCCCTTCAAGTTAGACAAGTTTCGTTCTGTGTAATTTTTTTCGTCGACGCTTATTTGCTGAGATATTAGGCCCGGTCACGATCAGTGGACCACCATATATAATGTTCACGAGGAAACGTACTTTTCATCCGTTGATAATAAACTGAAGGTGGCCTGTTGTACACAAAACGGATGTACGAAGACATTTTGCTACAGCATATGGACCGTTTATTTGCTGATATACTAGCATCACTGGTAACCTTCAGACTTCGGTTACTACGCAATGTTTAAAATTTGCCGCATAAAATGCAGTTAGAGCTTTGCAGTAATATTAAAATGTCGGCAATGTTGACGAAAGTTACACACTAGTCCGAAATGGATACATTTTAACACGAACAAAGAGTAAGGGTATCTAAGAATAGAGGTACGTTGTATCTCGAAATTACAGGTATGAAACTTCTTGGATTTTTTTGAGTTAGTCTAACTGGTAAATAGATTTTGTCTGACAAGGAAGCAGGTTGATATCGATTAAACGAGCAGAAAAGACAAAATTTTCTGAAGAAATAACATGAGGTATAAGATGCAAACGTAGAAGAAGCACTGTACGTGTATTAGAATGTTAGCAAAGAAGTAAGTAAGTGTTATGATAGTAATAATTATACACTCCTGGAAATGGAAAAAAGAACACATTGACACCGGTGTGTCAGACCCACCATACTTGCTCCGGACACTGCGAGAGGGCTGTACAAGCAATGATCACACGCACGGCACAGCGGACACACCAGGAACCGCGGTGTTGGCCGTCGAATGGCGCTAGCTGCGCAGCATTTGTGCACCGCCGCCGTCAGTGTCAGCCAGTTTGCCGTGGCATACGGAGCTCCATCCCACTCTTTAACACTGGTAGCATGCCGCGACAGCGTGGACGTGAACCGTATGTGCAGTTGACGGACTTTGAGCGAGGGCGTATAGTGGGCATGCGGGAGGCCGGGTGGACGTACCGCCGAATTGCTCAACACGTGGGGCGTGAGGTCTCCACAGTACATCGATGTTGTCGCCAGTGGTCGGCGGAAGGTGCACTTGCCCGTCGACCTGGGACCGGAGCGCAGCGACGCACGGATGCACGCCAAGACTGTAGGATCCTACGCAGTGCCGTAGGGGACCGCACCGCCACTTCCCAGCAAAGGAGGGTATCGGCGAGGACCATTCGCAACCGTCTCCATGAAGCTGGGCTACGGTCCCGCACACCGTTAGGCCGTCTTCCGCTCACGCCCCAACATCGTGCAGCCCGCCTCCAGTGGTGTCGCGACAGGCGTGAATGGAGGGACGAATGGAGACGTGTCGTCTTCAGCGATGAGAGTCGCTTCTGCCTTGGTGCCAATGATGGTCGTATGCGTGTTTGGCGCCGTGCAGGTGAGCGCCACAATCAGGACTGCATACGACCGAGGCACACAGGGCCAACACCCGGCATCATGGTGTGGGGAGCGATCTCCTACACTGGCCGTACACCACTGGTGATCGTCGAGGGGACACTGAATAGTGCACGGTACATCCAAACCGTCATCGAACCCACCGTTCTTCCATTCCTAGACCGGCAAGGGAACTTGCTGTTCCAACAGGACAATGCACGTCCTCATGTATCCCGTGCCACCCAACGTGCTCTAGAAGGTGTAAGTCAACTACCCTGGGCAGCAAGATCTCCGGATCTGTCCCCCATTGAGCATGTTTGGGACTGGATGAAGCGTCGTCTCACGCGGTCTGCACGTCCAGCACGAACGCTGGTCCAACTGAGGCGCCAGGTAGAAATGCCATGGCAAACCGTTCCACAGGACTACATCCAGCATCTCTACGATCGTCTCCATGGGAGAATAGCAGCCTGCATTGCTGCGAAAGGTGGATATACACTGTACTAGTGCCGACATTGTGCATGCTCTGTTGCCTGTGTCTATGTGCCTGTGGTTCTGTCAGTGTGATCATGTGATGTATCTGACCCCAGGAATGTGTCAATAGAGTTTCCCCTTCCTGGGACAATGAATTCACGGTGTTCTTATTTCAATTTCCAGGAGTGTACAATAATGTTTCCTCTCATTGGATATTAGAAACGTTAGACCACGCAGACATGCAAAAGTGAACTTCACAGGATATAAGTTCAGCAAGAAATTTAATCCTAAATGATATTGCGGTTGAGATCTACTGGAGAACTGGAATAAATTTAATAAAAATTTCTTACTTTGTGAGATATAAATAGATACACTTTGTGACTTTAATGTCCTTGCAATCGACCAAACGCTACATAAATGGCATTTCAAATGAGTGGCTACTCTTGTTTGATTTGGTCACTGATTATTATCAATATAACAATTTAACGATTGGGCTGACTTCTATAGTGATACAAAAACCGCTAGCCTAAATACGCTACGAAAATAAATTTCTAACAGTTAACAGTAACTCACCATAAATACATGATATTCAACGTCTCCTTGTGAACCACTAATCAATACGAACAACATCAGTGGCACTGAAAATAATAATCGGAGTTTAATCACAGAATGGAAGAAAATTAGAAATACAGCTTTCTGTGTTTCATCTTTTAGTTAGTTGTTTCTATCACTAAGTTCACAAATTTTCAAATATCAGGCAACTAAAACCCGATGAGAAGAGATGAAATTCTATAATGAACAGGTAATCTCATGAAAGGTTTTCTAAGTCGACTCCATAGTAAGAACAATGCAAAGATTTCGAAACTTCCTCTATACCTGTTCCCAAATTACATCACTTCCAAAATCCTAAACAGGTTGGTCCTAGAGTCACGCTGCAAAAGCAACCGAATTTGGTCAGATCAAGTTTTAAAACATGAGTTATTTACGAATAATTTTATAGAATCGAAATTTTCTGGATTAAGTACAGTTATTTCGGATATGACTGTGCAATAATATACGAAATCTGATTGCATTTTGCATTGTTGCTTTAATTACATCTTTTCTGCACTAGGATGTATCAAGTCTGGAGCTTTACTATGTCACATGGTGATTTATATTCGAGTTACAATATTCGCGCATGTCCTCATCCGCATTAAGATTGGAAGATTCCCACGTTCATTAGAACTGCAAAATCTGTAGGAACGCCATACATCACCGGCTTAATGAGGTGCGGTTTTTAAACACTATCAACGTAAAGCCGTATAAAGTCTCCCATGGTGCGTATCCACAGGTGCCCGTGCCGTATGTCTGGCGTTTTATCACAACCACGGGTAATTTATTGGTCACAGCAGAGCCCTGGCTTATCATCACAGAGTGGCTCACGAGAATTCTTTCCTGCGTAATTGAGTTATTGTACCTCCCAGACTGTGTAATAGAAAGGGTATCCCTCGTATTTTCGGTGCACAGTATTACGTTAATTTTTTATATAATATCATAAAATAAACGTTAGTCTTCATATTACCAGTTTAAATGGTTGACAGTGTACTGTTCAAATGTCAGTCACCATAGAGAACGCACTCTGTTTCACATTATAATAAAAAAATTATCATCTGAAATTATTTTTATTGGATGTTTGATTAAATTTCGTTGTATTCGACACCGTTTTTATTTCCTCATTCAGCAACACTGTATAAGAATTTTTAGTATTGTGGGACACACTATGATTGGGGAGCGGAGCGCTAGGATTTTGTGACTGAGAGTTTATTCAGCTGAAAACTATCTTTTTTATTCACTTCTTCAATGTCAACTATGAAAAGCAACAAAACGTTGCTTCTACGGAATCTGACGAGAAATTGGACAGTCTGACGTCTTCAGAGTGAAACCTGTGCCAGAACTGGACACAGCTCCCCCAGTCCCCCCCCCCCGCCCCCTCCGTCAAAGTATCGATAATCAGCAACAGTGCGAATGGCAAATTCTCTGAGTGTGGAAGACAAGTGGTAGGCAGAAGTTAATTTTGTATGAAACAGGTATATAAACAACTAACGTTTTTACTACCTTCTCACTATAATCAACAACACAACTGAATAGCAACTTTCATATTTAGAGCATTCTAAATAAAACATGCAGTCGACCAACAATTAAATACTGCATTATAAATGAATTCATTAACCGCAATTATTTAAACACTTCAAGTAAATAAATTTCTCGCATCAGTTAATATTAAATGTCTCAACAGTCAACGCAGGTCAGATCGTAATCATACATCTGGTAATTATTTATGTCCGCAGAATCGATACATGCCGCCCCACACAAAGAAAGCCACCTAGTGGTATTGCTTAACGAGCAGGTTAAATGGTCATCAGAGGTTATAATTAACAAAAAGTATCCATTGCTACGTAACTTAACACAGCTACTAACTTGCTAGTAATAATAGTTACTAAGAATTAGTAGATACTCTAGCGACCACTCACTAAGTTCCACCCTTACCCTTGTCCGCTCATTCGCCGTTTACTATCATTAATGACAATAGCATCACTTACAACTAAGAGATTAGCCGTTTGTCGTACGATATCACTTCCACCTATTGTACGGTAACCCTTTTATCCGAAGCAGCCACAAGCTGTAACTTGTCTAAAGCTGTAACTTGTCTACCTTTTCGGTATACACCGGGGAAATTTGTAACCACACAGGCTTATTGCGTGGTCATTACTGACAACGGAACACGAGCTTGAGGCAATGGTCTCGGTACTCGTCAGCATATTAGCGGTGACTTATCGCTTGTACAATCTGAACAAATCTAGCTGAAAGATATTCCATTTAACAGCCCAAGATACCCACTGGGCCAAATGGAATATTTGCGACAACTGGCATATGATTTTCTCACTACCAGTATTAGGTGCGTGATGGTAATCAACACTTAAGAGCTCGGACACGGCTTTTGTATAGCACACAACCTCGAACAATCCAAACAGGGACACACCCCACCGAATGACAGTTTAAACAACAATCGTGCAGCCGTTGTCAACTGTGGCAAACACATTCAGTTAAAGCTGATTAACATTCTAAACAAAACTACAAAAAAGACTGAATGATCATTTCCTTTAAAATGTTGCACAGAATTCATTCCCCATCAATAAACTCAGTGGGCGAATCGTGTATTCAATGGTATTAGGAATCAGTACAATGTTTGAATCAGATTCCACAACTTCAAAGATCTTAACAGACAAGGAACAGTACAAAACATCAGACAGGTAAACTACTGTTAAGTGATCATGTGGTTCGCATGAGAAAAGGAAACTTAGATGACCAAAACAAGCAATCACACGTCGTTGCGGAAGATTCACAAGCGATCCAAGACCCCCTCCACTGAGATGTGATGTCTAACTGCCTGGGAACTCACACGCGCAGTGATTCTCGGCAACTACAAGTGGATGTCGTATTGTAGCTCCACACACCTGGGAGCAAACTCTGTACTACAGCTGGCAAAATGTGACCGACTATCTGATTCTTGCAAACAGCTGAGAAAATGACTCGAAACACTTTCGCTTCCAGGAGAATACTAAATAGTCCGTTACTCCACTCTCCTCCACGCAGCGGCACGATGGAATCTTACATGAACATATACGAGTGCGCTCAATAAGTAACGCAATACATTTTTTTCTGAAATCAGATCGATTTTATTCAGGATTCAAATATAACGTATGATTCTCCACTCTCTTAGCGACACATTCCTATTTTTCAGCATAATCTCCGTTCAGTGCGATGACCTTACGGTACCATATGGGGCGGACGTGCGTACCCGGACGGTACCACTCTGCTGGTCGACGCCGTAGCCACCGCCTTACTGCATCAGTTACTTCACTATTATCCACGTAGTGCTTCCTACGCATTACATCCTTCATTGAGCCAAACAGATGGATGGTGCGATATCCGCATTGTAAAGTGGATGAGGAAGAACGATCCAATGAAGTTTTCTGAGCTCCTCTCATGGTGCTCAGGCTTGTGTGAGGCCTCTCGTTGTGATGGAGAAGAAGAAGTCCGTTTCAATTATTGTGGCGACGAACACTATAAAGTTGTTTCTTCAATTTCCTGAGGGCAGTAGAATGCACTACCAAGTTGATCCTTTCACTATGAGGTTCAAACAGAATAATCGTTTCAGTGTCCCAGAAGACAGTCGCCATGACTTTACCAGCTGAGTGTGGGCTTCGAACATATTCTTCGGATGTTGTGGGTGACGCCACTCCATGTATTGTTGCTTTGTTTCCGGTTCGAAGTGATGAACCCATTGTTTCATTTATAGTGACAATGTTTGACAAAAAGTATGAGGATCAGCCTCGCAAAGTTCTAGCAATGTCACACAATGGTCCTTCGTTACTCTTTATGATCTTCTGTTAGGCGGCTGGGAACCCAGCAGGCCGCTGATCTTTGACGTTTGAGTACCCTTACTGGTGAGCGAGTGCGTCAGCACTCTAACAGAGACATGCAGTTGAGCAGCGAGGTCTTTGATTGCGATCCATCGATCACCTCGAATGAGAGTGTCCGCATGTCCCAACAATGCAGGAGTCACAGTTCAGCGCGGCCAGCCGGTATGTAAGATATCGGACGTCTTCGAGCGACCTTGTTGCGATGATGACAGATGCCTCGCCGAACCACTAACCGTGCTTTTATTCACTGCCAGGTCTCCGTATACATTGTGCAAGCGCCTAGAGTGCTCTGGTTTTCCAGCAAAAGAAACTCAATGACAGCTCTCTGCTAGGAACGCACAACCGTTACAGAAGCCATTTTGAAGTCTGCGTAAAGCGCCGCCATCTTCGGAACTTCATGACACTACAGGGTGAAAGCACGAATATATCACCACGTCCCAAGGGAGACTCCGTATATTTTCAACCAAATTTGTCCTAGGAAAGAAAGTCTTGCGTTACTTATTGAACACCCCAAGTACATTTGCCCATTCTCGCCTCGGTGACTGAAGTAGGAAAACTTCCATTACCGCAACCACAAGAGAAGACACAAGCTGTTGGGCGAGTTCCCGACTACTTCTCGCCACCAGAGAGAAGACCTCGTCTCCGGCGAGCTGCAAATCTGAGATGACGGAAACAATCGCCAGGCAGCGGCACTTAAAGAGTGAGCAATGGGCAAAGGGCAGGATTAACTAAACTCCTCTGAATCCATGACCGCTTTTCTCAGTGTTAGTATTTTCATCTCTTTTATAAACAGCTTGTTTACAAAACAATGGAGGTACTAGGTCTCTAGTTCAATAGTATGATATGAACTGGTTTTTATACTCATCTTCGCGATTTCTATTAAAATTTTCGAGATTTATGGAATAAAGTCTATTGTTACACTGCATACTTATTCTTATTTATGTGCATCTTACTATTGGTTTTATTTTTAAAATTATTTTTTTAAGTGGCAACTTCATTAGCGAACTTCACGTTTTGATACTATCTCCCCATCCAATGGACGGCATGGGGAACTTTTCTTCTTCGGTTTTTGTACCAAACGAAATATACAGTCGTGAATTCTCCTGTATTCAACAGTTAATATTGGTACACCTGCTTCTTCCTACTTTTCCTTTAATGACCGATCCAATTTATTGTCTCAGCTTTTGATTTACTGCGAGTTTTGCAAAATTCCAATTTTTCCATAATTAAACTGATCGATTTCAATCTATTAATAGTCCTGAAGAATTTTCGCCTGAGTTTTTTCATATCCAAATATATGTTGCTGTACTCTACAATTTCCTCATTTGTTCTTCGGTAAAATTTTGACCTCAGGGTTTCTTGACTTATTTTCGTTCTCTGGTTTGAATTGCTTCGGTGTCTTTTTATCTGCCTAGAGTCTATTTCTCAGATTAATACGGACAATTTGGTTTGTTGACCGTACTGTAGTGCATCGGTATGATGTTTTTCAAGATGCACCTATTGTTACAGATGTATCAAGCCTGAAGCGTTTTTCGAGAAAATGAGTTTTGTTACTTGTTTTTCCAGGCGACTTTCCTGAACGGCTTCGTCTAAATATTTAAACTAAGAAACTTCTCCATTTTTCGATAGTTAGTTTCTGGCATTTTTCGGTACCAGATCGTTGCTACGTTTGTCACAAGTATTTCGTGTTTTCAAACGATATTTAGGGCCCTACTCTTTCTTCTGTTGCTTAAAACATTTCTGTTTTTCTTCTGTTTGAATATCCTGACATAAAATCGATAGGTGATTTGCAAGACCTAAGTGGTCTATCCGTATATTGGCTCCACTTAATGATCCGTCAAGTTTAGAGTCTGATTTTTGTTTCTGCCCGTTCGTGGAATACTCTTTCTCAACATAGCTGGAAGATAATGGAGACAGTCCATCTCCATATCTCACTCTTCTTCCAATCTCAAAACGATCCGAATTTATCTCCAGCACTTTAACTTAGATGTTGAATCATATAGTATTTGCCTAATAGCTCAATTTTTTGGTCCAATGAGCCTTTTAAAAATCTACGTACAATCCACTTTTCTGTTGTAAATTGTTGATGCCTGATAAATAGTTTCAGAACTACAGGAACAAATTGTGGTGTGAAACATGCTTTACGCTCGTCAGTTTTTCCTTGATGTTGTTGTCGAGCTCGGTTTAGGAGACAATGAGGTACAATTCTGTATGGGACAGGAAGAAGAGGAATCTTCTGTAGCACATGAGTTTTGACGTTTTCATATTTTCCACTTTTCCTGAAGTACTTTTTTCGCTGATTTCAGGTTTGTTATGAGTTTGTTTCTGTAACGTACCGTTTCTTCACAAATCACGTCAACTAATTTTTCATTTAAACTGATGTTCCACCAACTGAAATTTCACTGTAAGATATACTTTATTTTAGAAAGACGGAGTAGTTGGCCACACTTGTCACTCCCTTCTGGCTGTTAGGTGGAAAACTTTATTGTTAATGGTTGACGTGCTGTAGCGTTGTCAGGTTATATTCGTGCTGTTAATTGTAGTTTCTTACAAACGAGCACCCCCGCAAGTGTTTGAAGTGCCAAACATATTCCTTTATGTTAATGGTAGCTACGTAATTGCTAGGCGAAGACAGGACATTGACAGTTTCGAGAAGTGTATCTACTACACATACTGTGGTACAATGCTTGATGATGAAGACGAAAGTTAGGCTCCGCCATACATCAGTACACCACAAAAGTACGGTACGTATGAAAACCTCAGAACTTTGTTGACAAACGTGAACCATTAAGTACATTCTTGGACAATATGTGGGAATTTGAAAGTAAATGGCATGTTGTTTGGTCAGTAAGTCCCACACACAAAATCCATTTGTCAGTGACACAGCAGAGCAAGGATTGCACTGACAGTAACTAACTGGCCTGAAAGAAAGCGTACTAAAGCGACTCGCAGATTACAATAAAACAACCAGCTGTTCAACCGACTAATACACTGTTACCTGATCTTCACATCTAGCTTGGAATAATGAAACAGTGTACTGAAGTACATTCAAAATATGATGAATGCTTCCTGTACATGGAAACTATATGTCTGTAAATGTCGTATCAGAAACTTAAAAAACAGTAAGTTCTGGGGTCACAGATCAGAAATTTAATGAAATACAAATTTCCAGAAATTGCAATGTGACTAGTGGGAAAAAGGGTTTCGGTTTTGTTGAAACAAGTAGTGTCCAACGTTTTGACCTACAACAGACATCCAAATTATAAGGCAATGGTTAAAAAATATTGCAAAGATTCATGAATAGAGTGTACTGTGAGTGTGAAACCTCATTTTCTACATTCACGACTTCTTCCCTCTGAACTTTAGCAGTGCAAGTTGCACACATATAGGAGTACTAATAGGCTGCCTAGAATTGATACGAAGTGAATTAGCTTGTACAGCTGAATGCTAGAGGGCCCATCACAGTTTGCTCAGCCACAGTGGCTGTTGCTCGTGAACCTACGTGCGGGTGAAAAGGCTTGATGGATAAGGGGAACTAGGACAGCCAGGGCCGGCCTTAGCCATCCAGGTGCCCCGGGCGAGTCGTCCAGTTGGCGCCCTTTATTGTATAAATAGCGAACCTGGCAGTGCTTTGCAACACGGTATTTGACTGTTTTCTAGAAATCGTCTTAAGTGGTTAATGGCGTCATCTTGTGATCATAACATGGTTTTTTCCATCGTAAATTTGAGTATTTTATTTTTCTAAATGGAAATGAAATCCAAATAATCTGAAAGCCCGCTAAGATGCTCCATGTGAGTCTTGTGTAGCCTGTGACGTCAGTCCAGCATGCGGCTGTCGCTGCCGTAACAGTCAGTATAGCAGTGATATATTGTTTGGGCATTCACGTTTTGGAAAATTGTCTAAAAATATTGCGTAGTACTGCACTGTACATCTACAAAAACTCCAGAAAATTGTTTTTGCGTGTTCCAAACAAAGAAAAGATGCGTAAAATGTGGTTGAAACTGGCTCGTATATCCCGAATATTCCTTTTCTTTTCTGAAGCACCCCTGTACTAAAGCGAACAAAACAAAACAAAAATTATTTAAATTGGTCAAGCCATTTCTTTGTTTTGGTGAGACTAACACACAACAATTGATTTTTATATATAGGAGGTAATATGTATAACGAAAAAACACTAATTTTGAATTGGGTACCATATTTTTTATTGAATTTGATATAACTGTAAGCCATAAACCTATATTTTCTGCCAGTCATCTGTAATGTATATTTCACAGTCTGTATTTTCTTTTATTTGGAGCGACCGGTAGTTTCTGTTGTGAACGAGAGATGGTGCGGCTGCGTGGGCTCTTCCTTGTTGCAGTTCTTGAAACAAATAAGAGAGGCGCTTTGGTAGAGCCCGTGCTAGCCCGCGTCAAACATGGATGGTTGCAGACAATACGAAGATTGCATTCAGCATGATTTCTCTTCTGCTACCCCGAATTCATCGCGCATTCGTGAGATTAGCGACGTATGTTGAATGAGACTGAATAATATTTTAGTTTCGTGAAATGGGTGATCGTAAATTGTATTTTTTTTTTTTTACATGCGTTTAGTATGTGGCGCCCCTTGGGCCCCGGCGCCCTGGGCGACCGCCCGGGTCGCCCCACCCTAAAGCCGGCGCTGAGGACAGCAGTCTCACATACTGAAGGACAGATAATGTACCAGAAATGGTGGACTTCAGCCAGTCTGATAAATGGATTTTTAACAGCACTTTTAAATTCGACAATAAATCACATTCAAATAATGAAGCAAATCTCAACATGTCTGCAATCTCAGAAAAATGAAGAGCACCCACTGACCCAACAATATTTCCAATATCTTCAAAACTACGAAAGTATATAGTATTGTGTTAAATATTTTCACAATACAACTGTGAATTACAACTTTTATGTTCTTAATGAGATTTCAACAAACGGTGTCCCTGATGATATCGTTCCACTGTAACTATCGTCCCTGAAAGCTATGAATCTTTATATATCTAATTTCTTGTTTTATCTCTTTTCTATATCTTTTCAGTACGCAAATGCCTGTTAGAACATCATATTCACCACTATTATACAGAAAAAGAATGCAACATGAACACCTTATATCTTGTCACACTTTATAGTTATTTGAGGGATATTTTATTCTTTTGCCAGTAACTGCTTTTAAATGTTGAGTACTTATGCTCCTAAAATCGTGGTAATTTAAAAGTGGTAAACTGCATGTGTTATCAGACATCACCATTAAAAAGAATGCCAAAAGTCGATTATTTTAAGCAGACGTAAATAAGTGGATGAGCAATATTTAATGACAAATTGATGTCATATTATGTGAGCAGAAACAAACATTTACTTTTATTATAGCGAATGGTCTGAGTGTACATGAATGTTTATAATATTTGTTTGTTTAAATATTGTTGTAATATATTAGTTTACTGCGGGAAGTGGTCACATTCAGTCAGATCATCTCTGTAGAACTTAAGTGCGATGTAGTTTTGTTGGCGACGGCCTTCAGCCAATAGAGAGTCGACAGTGGCGAAACATATCTGAAGTTAAGTGGAGATGGACTCTTTTCGAGTGGGGGGCTCAAGCGAGCAATTCTCGGCACTTCTCCTCCAGATCATGAAAAAAAAAACACTTTTACCGTAGTGCTTGAAGAAGGGAGACCTGCTTGTGGTAACGAGTAGGTGATAGGGCTCGCTATTTCCCGAATGGAAAACGATTAGATTAGATTAGATTAGATTAGTTTTTCGTTCCATAGATCCGTGCTGAGGGGATCATCGTGGATGTGGAACATGTCATTTTTTAAAAGCTGAAATAACAATACTAATAGTATGAGTATATACAATACATCATTTTTTTAAGCTGAAATAACAATACTAACACTATGAGTATATACAATACATATTTTTTAAGCTGAAATAACAATACTAATAGTATGAGTATATAATGTACATCATTTGTTTCTATTAAAAAATTCGTCAATGTTGTAGGAGTTGGCCACTAGTAAGTCTTTCAGGCTCCTTTTAAACTGATCTTTGTTTGTAACTAAATTTTTTATGTTTGCTGGCAAATTATTGAAGATGAGTGTTCCTGAGATTAGAGAGAATATGATTTTCTATTCTTTATTTAACATGTGTTAACGAACTTATAGCGTCAGCAGGTGAAAAATAGGTCCGCTAATTGTCTTATAATGAAATAAATGCTTGTAGTTCCGTCATAATTAGAAGTGTCTCTATTTTAATTTTTGACGTTGACTGGTTTAGGACACCTGTATCCATTTTCACATCGTCTTGTAAAGAAAATTACAGTTGACGTTAAAATTTTATACAAACGAGGCACATATCTGCAATACATTTATGAAACACTAACATACATGTACGATGTAAAATTTTTTTTCAAGATTATTTTGTTTTACGAATAGCCTTAGGAGTAACTGTTACAAATGCAGCTGAAAACCCATGCACAAAAACCCCCTGCAGTGATGACCAAAGTGGCACTATGGCCGACTGAACAACAGTTCAAACATCACATACATCGTCCATTAGAGAAGTTACCAGGTAAAACGCCAGAGGCCTCTGACAGCAGTGTGCGACGAAAACAAAATCTTTACTGACTAAGGATACGTTCTTTCCCATTTTTAACTTTATACAGACTTAAAGCAGTCCTACAGATTTTTTTTTTTTTTTTTTTTTTGTGAGAACTAGTCATTGGTCTCCAGTGGGTCGAACTGCACCAAGGTCCTATACGTTACATATTGACATGACGCCAGCTGCAGAAGACGCTACAACTGCTTGAGCTATACTCAGTGGTTATACTGTTGTGCATGAAACATAATTTATGTCCAGTCCCTATAAAATTATTTGTATGTAACCGATCTCAAAATAAATAATGTGTGACAGCCCCCTCTCCAAAAGTAAGTTAACCTGTCAATTTACCATATGACTGCCCCTAAGCAGATCATATCAACAGTAATTCATTAGTATATGTTAAGTCGCCCAACGTGCGGCATTGTGCTCCACGACAAAAAAAGTAAACTCAGACAACCGGCAAGCAGTAAAGCACTCTCAGACTAACCATTTACAACAGATTTACATAGTTTTACATCCTGTGCTCTAATGAGTTAAAAATAGATTTTTTTTGAAATTTGAAATTTAATCCATAACGCAACTACTGCGATAGCACATCTAAATTGAAAATTGGTCACAGGATCCGAAATTAGTTACCATCAAGAAATTAAGTAAAGGTACTTCTCAGGGCAACTTATGATGGAGCTACAACCATTTATTTCAATTATGAGCGGACTTACTTTTCACCTGCAGCACGCTGCAAGTTCGTAAATATGTGCCTAGTGGGGCAGTAAGGCATGACTACACTTTTTTGGAAAAGAAGATTTAGTTGACCAAGGCATGTGCTAAGGCTTAGTTCAGTCCTAAGTGTTTGCGGTGCCGTTGTGATACCTGTGTGTGCGAAGGTCCCAATATACAGTGAAACTAAAAATTCAGTGGCAGCAAAACGTAGGGCCGAAATTCAATAGTTGAAAAGTGAATTTAGGGAAGTATATGGTTTTAAGCCAGACAATGCATAAATATTTATGTGTTACAGCTGAAGCGAGCATGAACTATTTACAGTTATGAGTTTTCCATGGGAAAGTTGAGGAAATAGTGGAAGAGAAATGCAGGGAGCTGCTTTTGAAGCACAATGGTAAATTAAACGTTTGTGGGAAAAGCAGGTTTATAACAATTATGTCGATAGTGATGTAGAGAAGGTGAATACCGTTGCTTATAAGGTTGTCAGCATGACCGAAATTTCCTTGAATATGGAAGAGATTGCAGTCTTTAATAAGTGGTTGCAGTTTTCTCCGTACATTCCTCTTTCAGACGCAGCTATAGCTGAAGTTACAGATCAAGTAAAGTGAGGATGCGCTCAGGGAAACCAACGCTTTGGAAGAAACATGGGTAGCGGTTAAGGCACAGGATTTTTTGTCTAGAGATCTACTAAGAGAAAAGGATGCTAGTGAAAGTGACAAAATGCGACAAATAGTAGGAATAAATTGGAAATTATGTAAGAATTTAGCAATGACGATAAAGTCAGATCTGGGTGCTACTTCACCAATTATTTTTGAAACAGAATATAGGCATAAAGTCTTGCAGTTCTTGGCAGAAAATGACAGAAATCTGGGGTTAAAGACCCCCACTATATATTATTATGCGGCCCTTAAAAGCGAAGTTGAAGGGACGCAATTCTTGCTACTCACGCTGAAATGTGGTGTGGTCACTATGAACTCTAAATTACCCCCTTTGAACGTACAAGGAAAGTTGTATAAAGAGAACAGGAGCATGCCTGTCATGCACCCATGGTAGAACTAGGTAAGTAACTTTTTGGAATACTTAAAAAAAACTATAACGTGACAAATAGGAGAGTCGTTGCTAATGAAGCTAAGGAAATTCAGCTCACAGAGGATATGGCATTAGCCTCCCTTGAAGTCTGTAATCTCTATAGGAACGTCGCAGTTCAAAACACGTTTGAAATTATAAAAGATAATAACGCCATGCCGAAAGGGGAAATATTAAATTTATAGACCTTTTGCAGTTTACCTTTAGTTAAAATTACTTTTGAATTCGATGGGGGAGTGTATCAGCAGATAGAACGTCTTGCGATGGTCAGTTGCCTCGCAGGTCTGCTGGAAGACATTTATGCAGCAGTCCCTACTTAATGGATACAGCGATTTTCTACAAACGCAGTGTGGATGACGAAATCCTTGTACTAAAAGAAGGAGAAGGGCAGAGTGTAGCTGTGCGTAGTGTATTTACCCAACATCATGTGAATATTAAATGGAAGCAAGTCAAAGAACCAGATAAAGTACTCAGCGAGAAAGTAGACTTTAGAGTATAGACAGCCGGAACTGTAGTTACAATCGTCTTGTGGAGAGGATTCCAACACCTCCAATGGAGTGTGTGCTGACAGCGTAAACGGATTGTAAACAGTTGGTTACCGTATGTCACAGCACAATGACAAGTATTTTACCTCGTTTTTCACCTTTTTCCTACCATGAGTCTATGCATAATATTCCGGTTATTTTGCAACATGAGGAGCATAGCCAACTATATGGGAATACAGGAGACGAAGTTGCGTAGCCTTTCCTTTGATGTGACTAGTGTCCGTTACAATCGTTTAAGGACTAAAATGTACTTTCTACAGCCAAATTTTTGATATCATGAAACTGGTGGACGTGATGTGCTACTCATTTGGCTTTTAATAGTCTAATGTGATTTTTCTTTTGATATGCGCCTATTATGTTGGTGTATGCCAGAAACCTTGATTAGTAATCGAAACGATCACGGTCCCGGCTTCGAAATGGGCCATCGCCGAAATATTGATTCATTATCAGCATAGGAGGCAAAGTCTCACGGCATAAGAAGTCACCCTCATTCTATCAACCGCCTTGTCAAAGATAGTGGAGGAGCGGACGGAGGATCAGGGTACTTTATTGTCCTTGGGTTGGGAAACTGCCCCTAAAGGTGGAAGACATAGGAATGATCAACTTCATGGGGATGCAGAAGGCAATGAAAACCACTGCATTAAAGTTACACACTGTATATGCACAGAAGACCTGGCCTTTAATCGAAAAAGTGTCATCATGATCTCTTCACTAGCAAAAGATTCCGGATTAGTACACCATTCTGATCTATGGAAGGGGACTGCCTAGGTAGGGGTCACCATGAGGAAAAGACTGAGTAACAAACAAAAGTCTGGGCGTGGAATGTCATAAGCTTGAATGTGGTAGGGAAGCTAGAGAAAATCTGAAAATGGGAATGCAAAGGCTCAATCTAGACACAGTAGGAGTTAGTGCCTTGAAATGGATAGAAGAGATGGATATATGGTCAGATCAATATAAGGTAGCATCAACAGCCGCAGAAAAAGGTATAACGGGAGTAGGATTCGTTATGAATAGGAAAGTAGGACAGAGAGGGTGGCACTGTGAACAATTCAGTGATAGGGTTGTTCATATCAAATCGACAACAGACCAGCACCGACAACGATGGTTCAGATATCCATGTTGACGTCGCAAACTGAAAAGACAGAGAAAGTATATGGACAGAAGAAATAGGTACAGGAGAATATGGGCTTGCGGTAAGGAATGAGAGAGGAGCAAGACTGAGTTCTGCAATAAATTTCAGCTAGTAAGAGCAAATACTCTGTTCAAGAATCACAAGAGGAGGAGGTATACTTGGAAGTGGTCGGGTGATATAGGATGATTTCAGTTAGATTACATCATGGACAGACAGAGATACCGAAATCACATACTGAGTTGTAAGGCGTACCCAGGAGCAGATATAGATTCAGATCACAATGTAGTAGTGATGAAGAGTAGGTTCAAGTTCAAGACATTAGTCAGGCAGATAAATATACAAAGAAGTGGGATACGAAAGTACTAAGGAATGATGAGATACTCTTGACATTCTCTGAGGCTACAGATACAGTAATAAGTTATCGCTCAGTAGGTTTACAGCAGGAGAGGAGTGTTCATCACTAAAACGGGAAATCACAGAAGTTGCAAAAAAAAACATAGGTACAAAGGAGGTAACTACGAAGAAATCATATATTTGGAACACAGAACTGAATGGATGTGAAACATGCACTGTTAGAAACAGAAGAGAATCGAAGCATTTCAGATGTGGAGCTACAGACGAATGTTGAAAATGTGTTGAACTGATAAGGTAAGGAATAAGGGTGTTGTGCGCAGAATCGGTGAGGAAAGAAAGATATGGAAAACACTGACCAGGAGAAGATACAGAATAATAGGACATCTGTTAAGACATCAGGGAGTAACTTACGTGGTACTAGAGGGAGCTGTAGACGGTTAAATCTGTAGAGGAAGACAGAGGTTGGAATACATGCAGCAAGTAATTGAGTACGTAAGTTGCAAGTGCTACTCTGAGATTAAGAGGTTGGCCCGGGAGAGGAATTCGCGGCGGGACGCATCAAACCAGTCAACAGACTGATAAAAAAAAGGTTCTGATTGGTGGGTGTGTGCTTTCGCAGAACTTTGAACTGAAGACCTAGATATAGTTTTGTATAATAAGAAGTTTAATCTGTAAAAAGAAGGGATTTACATTTTTTATGATGTACTTTAAGAAAAAAAAGAAAAGCTACTTGCTCCTTCTATCTGGTTTCCGCCAATATAAAGTGCTTAACGTTTCAAATCCCGGCAGGTATTCTAGACCATGCTACGCTTATTCATACTTCACACCTTTCCTGAATTTATGAACATCCTGCTTTTGTTTTACTTAGGTGGACCACTTTTTTCATATATCCATTTGTTTGTAATTTTGGATATTGTTCTATTATGACCAGATAGTCAATTAATAATTTTCTCTACTTTTAATCTCGTCATTTGTAGATTCCATTTTTTTCACACATATTTGCATCACTTTGCTTCTTTCTACGCACACATTTTACAAACTATATGGTATCGAAACCATACATTAATATCTTCGGCCTCCATAACTGACTCTTTCTATGATTACTTCTTTATCGTTATTGTGATCCAGTTACCATCACCTACTATATGAAATTTACACTTCAGTGTGTATATAATGTTTCGCCACATCCATTATACCTATACTGAATATGGAACAGCTGATAAATTCAGAACATTTCATGCAACTGATCTTACAAAGCATGGCATAGCTTTATATTGTTTATTGGGCTACAACATCCAACGTAAGTTGCTTTAAAATTTTCACTTTCAATGTTTGTCAGTGTCATAAGTTCGTCTATTATATTTGGCTGCTGACTTTTCTCAGAATGCCTGAAAATGACAACATTTCAAAATTGCAGCTGCAATAAATAATGTTTTAACACCAAAAGCGGAACGATTTTGCTTAAAAACAATACGACTATGCTAAAAAGAATTATAGCAACAGGTCATATTCCAGTGTGGGATGTCCGTTGTGATTGGGTGCATAACCCTGTGGCACACAGTAACAAACTCTGGTGACCAACAGAGTGAGGAACCACTTCAAATAATCATGCAGATTAATACAAACAAGGAGACTGCCGCACAACGGAAATTTCTCATTTCAACTAATATTAAGAGATGTGGGCCAAATAAGCATGAAACGAACCGGTACCAAAACTCTCTGCCATCGAATATTTCACTTCAAAACATTAGAAATCTCTACATACAAAACACAATGTCCTGACTGACTGACTGACTGACTGACTCATCATTGCTAACCCAAACGGCTTAGGATAGAAACTTGAAATTTGAAAAATGTGTTATCTTATACCGTAGGTACCATTTAAGACGTGATTTTTCGAAATTCCTACCCCCGTAGTTTTTGGTATCCATGGGCAACATTTATCCAGTTTTAGGTTGTCAGTTTACTATTGTGAGTACTCCTGCCTAGTGATGATCACATCACCTGCTACTACCATATACAAAACAATACACAGACAAATCGTACACTGGAATCCAACGTCTCGTCCGATGCATTCATTACTGTGATCCCTTCAATACTGCATTAAAGGCTGTAACACCACTGGGAAGTAGCCCACACACTTATCATAGTCTTGTATGGACTTCTGACCGGATCAGTATCTCAACTCTATCGTTGATAGTTTTTCTATCTTGGTATGGCCTTTGGTATAATAGAAAGATTAATTGCTGATAAATCTGCTATTTTGTGATTTCCTCCTGGTTTTCAGCAACACGTTATCATTCAAAAGCTGACGCCATCATGTCGCACTCTGCGGTTATTTCATAGCGACTCATCACCCTAACAAATACTGTGCTTATTTTCCCCACACACCTGTATGTCCACATGCCAATTTTTCAGTGCTCACGACTCTTCTGTTACACCACCAGTTCACAAACTATTTCCTACCTACTCTATTAAATACTCGTAATTTAACTTAACCTAACATACATCCAGTGCTTAAAGGCTATTCTCATCATTAAATCCGAACAAAGTGCTTCACGAGTCGTCATCATCATCGCTGTTTAGTGCTTATACGACGTTTTTTGCTACCAACAGAAGCGCCGGAGCTCCTCATTTGACGAATACCTCAGTTGGTCTAAATTCAAATTTTTCTGTTTACACATTCATACTTAACTTCACTGGATTTGGACATAAACGTGAATGACGTTGCGAATTTGATAAATGCAGTCACGTCTGTAATAGCTATATAATCATATACATTGTAAGACTGAGTTTGAGACCAGAAATGTTGGTCAGAGAGATTAACTTTGCTTTGTCAGAGTAAGTCAGAGAGCAGCAGTAACAGTGTGTGTTGGACAAGCTGGCAACACACTTAGTTTAAAATCCATCAAAGCTGGCCTGCTGTGTAGTGGAGCTGAATTATTTAAACACAGATTCAGCAAATGGGAGTATATTAATAGAAATTTAATAGAAGTCAACTTTTGAGGTACTACAGGTTTTTATATGTGTCGCTGTGTAGCTTCGCATTGTTGTAACATTGCGTATGGTTGAAGTTTTCGGCAGAAATTTTGTAATGAAGCATATGGTCTTGTCTTATAGCTAAATCAAGTATCAAGGGAGGAAATCCTACACTGGAGAGATATTAAGAAATATTTTACTGACGTCTAGGCATGAGAACTTTATGAAAAGTTGTAATACTGATATGGCTTACTGAAGTACAGTTAATCTTGGAGTCTCTCTTCTCATATATCAATCGTTTGGTTCCACAATCTCATTTGCTTTCTTGACTGTGTTTGTACTGAGAAGCATTTATGAAAATTGGCATTGCACATCGCAAGTAAAACAACTGAAATTTGATTTTTTTCCCAGCACATCGTTATTCCTAAAATCAAGAATTGGCAGAACACACGAGCGCATGCAGGCCGCTAAATTTAATTACCATCACAGTTAATGTCCAACTGTAAGGCACAGTGATTGGTCGAGTGTACTTTTGAAAGTAATATAGCCATCAGTTTAGAAGCTTAATACCAGTAAAAGATTACAGTAAAATGCTATCATGTGAATTTTCAAGCAGTTTCATCAGAATGTCAGATGCATTAACTTCTATGTTCATTTGTTTCCTGGTGCTGAGATTGTTTCCAAGATTAAAGATAAAGATTATCAATATTTAGGGCCAACATTTTAAACTGAGTTTTTTTTTCAGTTTGATGGCCTATGCACATTTTAGTGAAAACGAATTACGTTCTAGTAGATGAATTGTTTCATTTACCTGAGTGTCTGGATTTTCAACGTGTAGTTCGACTTCCATATATTTCCGTTATAAAATAAATTTTCATATAGTTCTCTGGCCCTGCGCTGAGATTTACATATTTCGATATCAAAAACAAGTATTACACATTTCTCAGATAGCAACCAGGCACTTACGAATACTAGTTACGAATTTACACGTATGAGATACTTCCTTACAATTAAAATTGTCGACCTCCGAGTCACTAGACCAAACGTCTTCCCATTCGTCACCGTACTCACCTTACTCTTGGTCCTCTAAAACGTTCTAATGTGTGACAACTTCGGAGCACGCCTCTGTTTCCAGTACTCCACCTAGCAAAAATGGTTCAGTCCATTCTTCCTCCATTCAAAAATCTTCATCCCCTATTTCTTTTATTCGCTTTCCTTCTTTCCGCATTAATGTGATTCCATCACAAGTCAAAATAATACCTAGAATATCAAAACTTTCCTTACAAGAACCATCCTCATTATACAGGAAATTTAATTTGATTTCCTTCCTGTCTCACCGCACTGTTGCATACATCTATTTCAGGAACAAAAATACCTCATAAAACTTGAGGAAACTGACTGCAAGAATCGCGTTTACAGATAGGTTTCTTACGATTGAAAATTTCGTGCTAAGCGTCTATGACTGGCACACGAAATCGGTTCTGACTTTCTCCCTTATATTTTTCTTGTATTGCACCCCACTCTCTCTTTCCTTACATTTTAAAAATAGGCTGCGTCTTATCCTTACTGAACATGTCATAAGTTCTTCTCGAGTACCGAGACTTGATTCCTGAATCGACAATGAAAGGCGAACACAATAGGACCACACGTTTAATACCTTGTTTGTCCTCCTCTGGAACGATATACATCAGTGATTCTGTACATCGAGGATCTGATAGTTTTTTTTTGTATGTTTGTGGAAGTATGTGACGTTAGACGTCTACGCACAACTCACGTAATTCGTGTTATAACGGGCGGCTGATTTGTGTATGCGGTGCTGGCAATCGATAGCAACCCAGAGGATTTCAATAGAATTTACATCAGGCGAATTTGATCGCCGAGACGTCAACGTGAGTTCACCATAATGCTCCTCAAACCCCTGTAGTACCTTTCTGGCTCCGAGACGAGGACAAGTATGTTGCTGAAAGATGACATCGCCGTAGGGGAAGACATCAAGCACGAAGAGATGCAGGTGGTTCGCAGGTGGCAGCATGTTTTCGATTACTACCACAGGTCCCAAACAAGCACAGGAGAATGTCTCGCATAGCACAGTATTGCTCTCACCAGCGTGCATACGTGGTGGGCTGTACGTTTTGAGCCCCCGTACATCTCGATGACGACGTTTGTGGAGCCGTCCATCGAACAAGTGTAGAAAATTTTTGATTTATCCGAAGAACGGACACGTTTCCATTGATCGATGGTCGAATCCCGATGGTGCTGTGCCCACTGGAATCGTAATTGATGTTGTCGTTGAGTCTACATGGCCTGACTCCATGTTCTGTAAAGAGTCGTAGACATCCAACCCACTAAGCGAGGTGGCGCAGTGGTTAGCACACTGGACTGGCATTCGGGCGAGCGGTTCTATTCGCTTGAGTCTGGATCCGCGCGACCGCTACGGTCGCAGGTTCGAATCCTGCCTCGGGCATGGATATGTGTGATGTTCTTAGGTTTGTTAGGTTTAAGTAGGTCTAACTTCTGGGGGACTGATGACCTCAGAAGGTAAGACCCATAGCGCTCTGAGCCATTTCGCTATTCCGGGATGGCTCCTTTGAAAGGGCACGGCCGAATTCCTTCCCCGTCCTTCCCTAATCCGATGAGGCCGATGACCTAGCTGTTTGGTCTCTTCCCCCACACAACCCTACCCAACATCCACCCATTTAGCGCCTGGCGGTAGTTTCACGGCTATTCAATCTCTTTCCGTAGATGCTCGTGGAAGTAGTACGTGAGCATTCTACTAGCTTCGCCGTTTTCGAGTTACTCGCTCACAGACTCTGCGTAATAATAATGTCCCTTTTGTCAAAGTTGTTTATCTCAATGGATTTCTCCATTTGCAGCCCGTATCTTCGCTAAGGCGATCCCCCGTCCGTGTCTTCTCCGTTTACATACTTTTGTTACCAAGTCCCATGCCCTTAACGCCATGGCGGACAGTCGTCATAATGTTTTGTCTGATCAGTGTGAAAGGCACTGTACAGTTACGTCAGTTATATCACCTAAAGTATCATCAAGTACTGGATAAGCAACATCATCCGTTCTCGAGACGAACTGAATGACACCTTCTGACCGTTTCTTCTTTAAATCTTTTAAATTAAATCTTGAACATCGACAAGCAGGCCTGCTAACGGATGAATTCTGTCTAGTGGTGAAGTAGGCGCCTCTGACCGTTGTCAGACTCACCTCATGTTCTTTTCGTTTTCATTTCTTTTAAGACTCTTTCATCAATCTGTGCTGCGCACTTCAACAATTTCTTCACGCTCACGTCGTTTACATCACATCTACTGTGATCTCGCCTATTGTCTGTACGGTATGGTTCCCACAAATTTCTCTGGTGATTTCTATTCTGCTTGTTACCCCCTGCGCGTGGTGTGTGTTTCATTCGCCAATTCGCATTCGGTGGCTCACGTTGTGGTGATGAGTAATGAGTTACACTGGTTCTTCGACCTAGTTTTGGCCAAGCAAAAAGAAGAATACGCCTGCATCGTCCATACCATGAGCAGCTAACGTAACTTATCATTATACTCGCATTGGCAGTTTCGTTTGGCAGATCTGTATTAGTCCCTTCGCCTGAAACAGTGTGTCCAATATTGGTTTCTGTTAACCATTTCATTGAAGTATTGCGCCAGAGTTGGAAACTGTGAGCCCACTTCAGATTCCTTCATCAAAACCCATAAGTTGACACCTTTCCATTTCACTTTTGTCCAGAACTCGTACAGACACGCGTCTTTAAATTCCTTAAAAGTTTTGCATTTTGGCACGATCACACTCATGGCCCTAGCTGCATCTTTGCTTAAATGTGCACAAATGATGTTGATCTGGGTCCGACCGAATCTTCTTGCAACTGCTCAATGCAGATTTTGGGATGCAGAGTATGTGATCTCTCCTGAAACATTGAATATTTTTGAACTGATACGAACTGCTTCCATGTTTCATCCTCGCCCACTTATAGATTAATTGTTCCTAGTGTTAATGATGATACCATGCTCACTGGAGGTGGTGCCACGTCAATGTGAATGCAGTAAAGTGTCTTAATTCTTGAGCCGGCCGCGGTGGTCTAGCGGTTCTGGCGCTGCAGTCCGGAACCGCGAGACTGCTACGGTCGCAGGTTCGAATCCTGCCTCGGGCATGAGTGTGTGTGATGTCCTTAGGTTAGTTAGGTTTCAGTAGTTCTGAGTTCTAGGGGACTTATGACCTAAGATGTTGAGTCCCATAGTGCTCAGAGCCATTTGAACCAATCTTAATTCTTGCAATTCTTTCTCTTTCTTGCACCAGTATTCTTCGATCATGAATATTTCTTTCATATACGTATTGTTCATTGAGACATTATTTCGTTGACGTTAAGTTATTCGTTCATTGAGTCTACATGAAAGTGGCTGACAAAGAGTACAGTCATAAATACTGTTTGTTGGTCGTTAATAAAAGCTCTCCGTTCCGCCATTTTTTTCGAATAGTACTGCAACGTATGACTATTTGCAGCTAGTATGGCTTGCGAAAAACACCATTCCCACAATTCCAGAGGGTTTATTTTGTGATTGTGTCTCGTGGAGGGGGGAGGGGGGGGGTTTGCAGAGTACAGTCGTACATACTTTCCATCAACCTTTGTACAGGGTTGATGGGAATTTACGATTAGCCTCGGCTCAGTCAGTGGTGGCTATGTCTGCCGTCCTGTTACCGCTCGTCTCCATCCTGTGTTAATTTTTTTGTCGTTATGTGATATTATTTAAAGAAACCACTGGCTTTCTTTTAAGGAGGTTTCATCTACTAGCATGCGTCTTGCATGCAGAAAGAAATACATTATGCGTTCGTCCTGCCTGTGATCCTGGTATGTTCACGTAACGTAACATGCATAAGATTGTGCAATTACCACTATGCTTAGGAGGTGTCACTGAACGTACTTTCATGTCACCCCATTCACAGAACAGTGTAGAACTGGATTGCAAGTCTAATTACGTTTGATAATATGATCACGTGACCGATAGTATCATCCTTCTTTTAACATTACACGTCGTTATTTCTCGAATTGCTCCTGAGAGCCCAACCGATCACAGATTTTAACTACCATAATGTTGCTAAGCAGCGAGTCATTTTAGCCGCAATTTATACTGCCAGTGTCAGTAACAACATTGTCCTGCAATAACCACAAACAAAAGCGCACTTCGATTGATGCCACTAATTATGCAACTTCTTGCCTCAGTTGTTAAGGCTATACATCACACGTCAGAGTTCGAAGTCTGACTACGTGCAGGGTTTATTGACATGCACATGCTGTACACCTTTTGCTAGGTGCGTATTTTGTAGTGCTCTGATACGCACACACATAGTATCTTCAGCTGGGACCATTAGATTTTTTTTCTCCGACCGATATGAGAATGAGTTTGTTTTAACACATCCTAGTACTGCAGAGGTATGCGTTTCCAAGAGTGTATACATTCATTTGCGGTATTACTCCCCGCCCTCAAATCAGGACGATCGAAGCATATGCTGTGATACGCTTTTTTAGGAGATATTTTCCATTTTCAAATTCGGGAAAACTACTCTGTCGGCGGTAATAATCACCGTAAGAGGTACAGTGGCTTCGTGTGATAAGAAATCAGTAGCGCTTAATACAGTTTACATTAGTCTCGTTGCTAGCAGCTTCTGACGGTCGACGATCCGCCTGTATCTGCCCACTTATCGCACAACTGCCGGCAAGCGGAGACGTTCAGGGTCCACGGCTAGAGGCGGCAGTAGTAGTAGCAGCAGCTACTCTGATCTGCTAGCTTGTATACAGGACCGCCAGTGGACGCTGGAGACTGCGACATGCATATTATTTTTAAATAAAAAGCATTTCCTATCCTATAGCATATCGAGGGAGTGGGGAAAGGGGGGGGGGGGGGGAGACAGCGGTGCGCCGATGTTTGTAACAGTAGCAGAATACACAGCCAGGGGCTTATATTGTTCGTAGCGCTGTGCTTCTTTTTTCCTGCTAGTGCATAAGGTGCCATTTCTTATGTACTAACAGCTAGCGACAGTGAAGTCCGTGGACTGCGACATACATAGCTTTTTTAACAAAGTAAAGTATGCTTCCTATCCTGCACTGACCAGGCATGACGACAGCGGCGACGCTTCATGGCATGGATGCAATGAGGATTTGGTAGGTCGCTGGGTACTGTTGGCGACGTATCTGCACACACAAGTCGCCCAATTCCTGTATATTCCAGGGAAGGTTGCAACGAGGTCTGACACCGCATTCAATCAAATACCAGATGTTTCCGATCGGCCTCAGATTTGGCGGGGGTGGAGAGGCAGAACATCAATTAGAGCTCGCCTCTATGTTCCGCAAACCACTTCATCACACTACTAAACGTCAAGTACCTTGTACGACCTCCACTGGACCCAGGTATGCGCACGTGGATGCTTCTCAGAGCGTAATGGAGACACCGCCAGCTTGTCTCCATCCCGCAATAGAGGTGCCAAGGAGCTGTTCCCCTCCCATCGGCATTATAAAGAATGTATCAGGATTCGTCAGACCATGCAAAGCTCTGTCACTGAGTCAAGGTCCAGTGCCGATGGTCACGTGCCCATTTCAATCGTAGTTGCCGGTGTCTTTGTGTTAACACTAACGTATATGCATGGCTCGTCGGCTGCGGAGACCCATTGTTGGGAGTGTTCCGTGCACTGCATGTTCAGACACACTCTTCTCAGAATTACAGACGTTAGTTCCGCCACAGTTCACCACCTATCCTATTTTGCCAGTCTCCCCAGGATATGAGGTCGCACATCTGTAGCGAGGGGTGGCCGCTCAACCCCACGTCGTGTGGAGAAGGTTTTACTTTTATTTCGCCATATGTTGCAGACACTCATCACAGCACTCGTACCGAGCGAGGTGGCCAAGAGGTTAGCAAACTTAATTCGCATTCGGGGGGACGACGGTTCAAACGCGTGTCCGGCCATCCTGATTTAGGTTTCCCGTGATTTCCATAAATTACCTTGAGGCAAACGACGGGATAGTACCTTAGAAAGGACACAGCCGTCTTCCTTCCTTATCCTTCTATGATCCGATGGGATCGATGACGTCATTATTTGGTTCCCTCCCCCAAAGCGATCGACCGACAGCACTCCTCGAACACCCGACAGGTCGTGCAGTTTCCGAAATACTCGAGCTGAGTCTCTAGGCCACCGCAATCTGCCCTCGGTCAAAATCGGATAGATCGCTTGCTTTAGAAATTCTACACGCGGACAGTTCACTGACTGACACTAAATGCATCGCTAGGAGACACTGCTACGTCGACAGTAGGCTGGTGGCCATAATGTCCTCGCTGGTCATTCTGTACTATGGCAGTGACACAGAGTGGTGTTCCTACGACTACAACGAAGCACATCGACTTGTTGCAATGCGTTACTGGGCAGAGCTGAGGACGCGATCATTCCATGCACTAGTTATGCTGTAGGTGACGATTTCCTTCTCCTTCTTTAGCAGTACGTAATTTTTTGTCGGAATAGTTACGATAAACAGATTGAATTCTGATGTCCATGCGACACGGCGCAAAATACTGAAATGTGGATGAAAATAAAAATTATGAGAGTAATTAAACATCTGCCTTGTGCAACGAATGATGTAGTGGAAGTCAAATGGCGAGACGTAATAGAATTCAAGTAACTGAATTTATTATACACACAACCTGATCTCCCTGTATTACCCTGCTCCACACCGTTCTTTCTTATAACAGTTACTATCGACATTAATTCGTAACTGCTGCTGCCTCGGTAACGTAGGACAGACTGGCACACTCGTTAGACTGGTAGTGCTTATAGAGTTGGTAGTATTTACACATTTACTTGGTCCCTCGAGTGACGTAATAGAAATAAAATGGCGTAATTTGCTATAGACCCAGTCTGATTATACGGTACCGCTTATTTGCACGCAAGAGCGCTTTTTACTTCATTTTTAGCTTCGCTATTTCACATGCGTGAAGTGAATCTATCAGCGCTGCAGTACGTACTTTACATAGTAAGGAGCGAGCAGTAGGTTCCTGCGTTGGCTAGCAGAAGTGGTTGGCCATCTGGAACTTTCAGGGCAAATGGTATGAGGTGCCGATGTAAATGTCGTGTGACTAGGGCATCCCGTCGGGTAGACCGTTCGCAGGGTGCAAGACTTTCGATTTGACGCCACTTTGGCGACACAACACCCACTCCCTGAGCGGAGAAAATCTCCGAACCAGCCGGGAATCGAACTCGAGCACTTAGGATTAACATTCTGTCGCGTTGACCACTCAGCGGGCGGTGGACGAGGTGCGTATGAAGGTGAGATTAGCAAAGTGATAAGTAGGGATAGGAAATTTATTCTGGAGCCAATCAAGTAATTTGCTAACAAAAGGTGGCCTTTGCCACTCAGAAATTTGGAGCAAGTCATAAATACTATTTTTCGTTGATATTGGCAAATAAATGAATAACTCTGGCGTAACCGAAGATGTATGGCGTTATACGAATTTTACCGATCGTACTCTCCAGTTACCGGCAGACGCCTAATCGAACCGACGAACCAGCAGCGGTAGCTGAGCGGAAGTTGTTTGATATACAGTAATTTTGTTTAACTTCTACTTTTTTTACACGTGCTTCTGCAAACGAGTGAACCTGTGTATTCTACTTTGGAGACAAGTGTTTAGCAAAATCATGCAAGTTTCTTTTCCCGTACATTTTGTGCATATCGTTGTGTAAGGCGGATTCCAAGAGTAACTTTCCCTCCGTTAGACCGCCACGTCACGCCACTAAGTTTATATCTCCTTCTGGTACACAGTACATAGTTAAGATCGGAGCATTCTAGTTTGCATACTGTCATCGTGCAGTACCTTTCGAATAAGCAGAGTTTCTATTAACAGGTATCCGTAGATAGATCCACTTCAGTAAAGACATTTATTTCTGTTTAGCAGTTTGCTATCTCAAAGTATACTGATAAATCTGAAGAGCAACTTTTTAGTATTCCTTTATTATCTTCGTTATGCTTTGCGAACATTCCAAACTCAGTAGCGACGTTTGAGATACTGTAATTATTCTGTACACACTACGACATGCTTAGGGACTGTGATCGTTATGAGCGGACGTAAGGAGAAATGGCTGCTGTCCGTAAACTGCTGGAAGCTATGAGTACCGTCGACATGTTTCTGGCTAGTGCTCAAAATTGCGGTGAAATCGGGAAGCTGTGAATGAGACCTGCGACACCTTTGTTGCCTTCGGAAACTCCTGGTGACCTCGGTGTTGCTACATCGTTTGGTATGCACCATCTGGCAGGTCCATCCTCACTCGATAGTGGGTAGCAGATAGTGATGGGCTCGCGGCGACTGGTCGGAAGGCGAAAGACGGAGCAGGTCGCTCGGCTGGCTCCCTAGGCCTTAGCAACAAATACGCTGTTGGGGGATAACTTTGAGCCAGCACGGGATGCCTCTCCTGTTGGTCCAGTGGCAGATTTTCCTTCCCATTCCGAAGTGCAGATGGCGTGTACGCTTGTCATTCGGAGCTGTAATCTGTGGAGCCCCTCAAGGAAATAGCAGGGGAGGCGGGAGCGAATGCCACCTGGTATGTTTGTCGGGGGGGGGGGGGGGGTGTCTCGTCCGTGATGTGGCCCTACTGCCTATTTGAAGCATTTTACCCAGGGTTGATGGCGTTTCAGAAGGTTTGGAGCAGATTGGAAGTACGACGGTATCGGAGGCGAATATCTCGACCCCCGCTATTGAGTACAGAATTTTAGGGTCCCCTTTGTAAGTCAGGCGTACACTACAAGCAGGTAGCAGCTGCTAGGGTAGTGGAGTAAGTGTGACGTGCACATAGGGCTCTTTTAGGTTATAGAAGTCCTCCCTTGTGATGATTGATGATATACGATTTGCCTGATAAATTAGCCACAGTGTCCTCAGAGAAAGTTCGTCCTCACTCGTCAGAGACGGAAAAGGTTAATGCGCAAGGTTAGTAAACTGCAGGAGTATCCAAGTAAAGGTTCCAGAATTATTATCACTTACTGAAGGTTATAATGTACCCATAGAATTAGAATCAGAAAGTTGGTTGAAACCAGACGTTAATAACAACGAATTCCTTATTTCAGATTGGAATGTTTATCGTAAGGATATGTGAGTCGCCAGTGGTGGCGGCGTGTTTACTGCGCTAAAATATTCGATAAAATCTAGCGAGGTCGTCAAGGGTTCCGATTGTGAATTAATATAGATGAAGTTAAGTGTCAAAGATAGGATGCTTTTATAGACCGCCTGGGGCAGGAGCTGTAGTGCAAGAGCGCTTCAGACAGAACTTTCAGAATATCGTTAGCAATTTTCCTGAGCATTCTGTTGTAGTTCAACTTTCAACTACAGATTAGGAGTGTCACACTGTCAGACGTGCCAGGGACAGGGATTCGTGGACATTGTTTTGAATGTCTTGTCGAAAATTACATTGAACAGATGGAGAACTAGTTCTTGAGGGTAACGTCTTAGACATCCTGGCAACAAACAGATCTGAACATAAGGAATCTGTTAACGAAGAGAAAGGTTCAGTGATCATAGGACTGTCATAGCATCTATGACAACGGGTCTGACAAACAATATTAAGAGACGTCCGGCCATCATCAGGTGAGTACACAACTACTGAAGAGCCCAGGTGCAGTCGCGGTATTTATGCCGAATCTCGCGCATGTGAAATGTACTGGCATCCTACAGCGCATGCGTCAGGTGTTGACATGCGCAGCATAGCCGAGTTGTACGTGCTGCCCTCGGTGGTGGAAATAAAGGTTCATCTAGTCATTGAGTATCGAATGACACTGTCGATTCCGCTGTGATTGTATAATTTTAATAACAGGATTCCAATTTTTATCCAGCTGAAAGCCGTTGTCACGATTTATAAGATTATTGGCAAGACGTATTTCCACTGATTCCTTGATTACGGAATCCCAAAAACCGGAAACCGGGGATAAAATTTTTGTTACATTGTATTCCATTGAATGTCCCAAAGAAATACAGTGCTCTGCTACTGCCGATTTTGACGGTTGCCGCAGACGGGTGTATCTTTCATGTTCTATACATCGTTCATGGACAGTTCTTGTCGTCTGGCCAATATATGCAGCGCCACATTCACAGGGAATTTTATAGACGCCTGCCTTCTTCAGTTGTAAATCGTCTTTAACGGATCCAACCAGGGCCCGGTTCTTTGCTGGTGGACGAAAGATAACCTTGATTTTATTTTTCTTCAGTAATCGGCCTATTTTCGACGACACATTCCCGGCGTATGGAAGGAACGCAGCAGATTTAAAGTCATCATCTGCGTCCTCAGTGCGTTGCTTCTTGTTATGATAGTTGCGCATGGCCTTCCTTATTTGGCGAGAAGTGTAGCCATTCTCTTTGAAAACCTTCTCCAAGTGTTCTAATTCTGCGTGGAGGTTTTCATCATCCGATATTATATGCGCTCGATGTATTAAGGTACTGAGAACACCGGCTGTTTGTGCTGGGTGATGGCAGCTTGACGCCTGGAGATACAGATCTGTGTGAGTCGCTTTCCTGTACACAGAATGTCCTAATGACCCATCATTTTTACGGCGTACTAGCACGTCTAGAAATGGTAAAGTGCCCTCTTTTTCAATCTCCATCGTAAATTTGATGTTCTCATGTAATGAGTTTAAGTGATGAAGGAATTTCTCCAGTTCCTGTCTGCCATGAGGCCATACAGCAAAAGTATCATCTACGTACCGCCAGAAGACCGTAGGCTTTAATACAGCAGACTCAAGTGCTTTCTCCTCAAAGTCCTCCATAAAGAGATTAGCTACCACAGGCGACAAAGGGCTCCCCATGGCGACGCCGTCTGTTTGTTCAAAGAATTCGTCATTGAATAAAAAGTACGTTGAGGAGAGTATATGTTCAAACAAGGCCGTCATTTCTGCACTGAATAAGTTACCAATAAGATGTAATGATTCCATTAAAGGCACTTTGGTAAAAAGTGAGACCACATCAAAGCTGACTAATAAATCCGAGCTGCTAAGCTTAACTTCCTTCAAGCGACTGACAAAATCCTCGGAATTACGTATATGGTGGCAACACTTACCCACATACGGCTTTAGTAACGAGGCCAGATATTTTGCTGTAGAATAGGTCGCAGCACCAATATTACTCACTATTAATCGTAGTGGGGCACCATCCTTGTGTATCTTCGGAAGACCGTAGAGTCTTGGTGGTACTGCATTGTGTGGTCTCAATCTCTTGATAACCAAGACTCTACGGTCTTCCGAAGATACACAAGGATGGTGCCCCACTACGATTAATAGTGAGTAATATTGGTGCTGCGACCTATTCTACAGCAAAATATCTGGCCTCGTTACTAAAGCCGTATGTGGGTAAGTGTTGCCACCATATACGTAATTCCGAGGATTTTGTCAGTCGCTTGAAGGAAGTTAAGCTTAGCAGCTCGGATTTATTAGTCAGCTTTGATGTGGTCTCACTTTTTACCAAAGTGCCTTTAATGGAATCATTACATCTTATTGGTAACTTATTCAGTGCAGAAATGACGGCCTTGTTTGAACATATACTCTCCTCAACGTACTTTTTATTCAATGACGAATTCTTTGAACAAACAGACGGCGTCGCCATGGGGAGCCCTTTGTCGCCTGTGGTAGCTAACCTCTTTATGGAGGACTTTGAGGAGAAAGCACTTGAGTCTGCTGTTTTAAAGCCTACGGTCTTCTGGCGGTACGTAGATGATACTTTTGCTGTATGGCCTCATGGCAGACAGGAACTGGAGAAATTCCTTCATCACTTAAACTCATTACATGAGAACATCAAATTTACGATGGAGATTGAAAAAGAGGGCACTTTACCATTTCTAGACGTGCTAGTACGCCGTAAAAATGATGGGTCATTAGGACATTCTGTGTACAGGAAAGCGACTCACACAGATCTGTATCTCCAGGCGTCAAGCTGCCATCACCCAGCACAAACAGCCGGTGTTCTCAGTACCTTAATACATCGAGCGCATATAATATCGGATGATGAAAACCTCCACGCAGAATTAGAACACTTGGAGAAGGTTTTCAAAGAGAATGGCTACACTTCTCGCCAAATAAGGAAGGCCATGCGCAACTATCATAACAAGAAGCAACGCACTGAGGACGCAGATGATGACTTTAAATCTGCTGCGTTCCTTCCATACGCCGGGAATGTGTCGTCGAAAATAGGCCGATTACTGAAGAAAAATAAAATCAAGGTTATCTTTCGTCCACCAGCAAAGAACCGGGCCCTGGTTGGATCCGTTAAAGACGATTTACAACTGAAGAAGGCAGGCGTCTATAAAATTCCCTGTGAATGTGGCGCTGCATATATTGGCCAGACGACAAGAACTGTCCATGAACGATGTATAGAACATGAAAGATACACCCGTCTGCGGCAACCGTCAAAATCGGCAGTAGCAGAGCACTGTATTTCTTTGGGACATTCAATGGAATACAATGTAACAAAAATTTTATCCCCGGTTTCCGGTTTTTGGGATTCCGTAATCAAGGAATCAGTGGAAATACGTCTTGCCAATAATCTTATAAATCGTGACAACGGCTTTCAGCTGGATAAAAATTGGAATCCTGTTATTAAAATTATACAATCACAGCGGAATCGACAGTGTCATTCGATACTCAATGACTAGATGAACCTTTATTTCCACCACCGAGGGCAGCACGTACAACTCGGCTATGCTGCGCATGTCAACACCTGACGCATGCGCTGTAGGATGCCAGTACATTTCACATGCGCGAGATTCGGCATAAATACCGCGACTGCACCTGGGCTCTTCAGTAGTTGTGTACTCACCTGATGATGGCCGGACGTCTCTGGGCCGAAATATCGTGGCAGAATGTCGACGGGATCCGGCTGCATACCCGGAAATTATTAGAAGAAGAAATACGCCGGGAAAATTTCAGAAGTCACATCAATATTAAGAGAAGTAGAAAGAGTGACATGATACAGATTTCAGACAGCACCAGATATTTGGTGAAGAGGATGACGATATGGAAAACGAATGGAAAAAAACCTTGAAGGAATCCTGCAATGTGCCCAAGATCCGAGTAAGGTCTTAAGGGATGGGAAAGACACGCCAAGATTTAACAGCCGTGCTAGTAAATTGCTACATATACAAAGAGAAGTTCATCTCAGATTCAAGTGTAGTAAAAACCGAGCTGACAAACAAACGCTGAACGAAGCGAAAAAGAGTGCAAGTAGGGCAATGAGAGGAGCTTTTAATGACTTTAAAAGTAAGACACTGTCAACCGATCTCAGAAAAAACCCTAAGAGGATTAGTCGTACGTAAAATTAATAAGAGGGTCCACTGGCACCGAAACGGAAGATAGCAGAGAAAAGACAGAAATATTGAATTCGGTCTTCCGAAATTGTTTCACCGTGGAAGATCTTAACATGAGCCCTCCTTTCAATCGTCGTACGAACTTCTAAATGGCAGATATTGAGTTAACCGATTGCGGAATAGAAAAACAGCTACAAACGCTTAGTAGTGGGAAGGCGTCAGGAGATGAGATACCTATAAGAGTCTAGAAACATTACGCCAAAGAACTTGCTCCCCTTGTATAAGTAGATTGTAGTAGGTCGCTTGAGCAACGAAGGATACCTAGCGATTGGAAGAAAGCACAGGTAATTTCCGTTTTTAAGAAGGACCGTAGGACAGATACACACAATTAATGATCTTTATCTTTGACGTCAACCTGTTGTAGAATTATGAAACCTGTTTTATGCTCAAGAATAATGACGTTTTTTGGAGAATGAAAATCTCCGCTATAATAATATAACGTTGATTACTGCAAAACTGAGCTCCCTTTGTTCCTCCTTGAGATCCTCAGCGCCGTTACGCTCTGTATTCCCTATTTACTAGACCCCTTGTTTATTCTTTACTTTCACACTGAAACTACAAGTCACCATAAATTTCCAAGGAAAATTTATTTATTGCGGTCTGGGAATGTGTGGGGAGTCTATATCCTCCCAAGTCGATATATTTGACATTGTTTGTGACGTTTGGTCGAAAACCCATCCATCTGCGTTGTCACATTATTAATGCAACTACCTTAGGTTTAGCAGAATCCAGGACTGCAGAGTAATCACTGCCCACTGACAAAGGTAGTTGTTGCTCAGCACGAGATCTTAAAATAAGTCGAGCCATTGTTAGACGGGCAGTGGAATCCAGATGATGTGCATGCCGGCATTTCTGGAACGTACTTGCTGATTTACTTTCATTATAATCATTTGCGCCGCATTCTGTTCGTTTATGTTTTCAGTGTTGTACGATTAACTCCGTATCGTGGCATGCGGAAAATTGCTAAAATCGAGTGAATTTGAAAGTGCAGTAAATAACTCTTTTGATATCAACCATATAGTTTGTGATACATTACAATAACTGTTCTCAATCGACGCTATTATTGTTCACTTAAATTACGAGAAATGAAATAAATATGTACATCGTTAACTTCTTGCAATGTATAGAGACAACGTCGTCGTGGTCACATAGCTGGCAGTCGTGCTATAAACTATAGGACTGGACAATGTCTATTACACTGCTGCGACATGAAGTACTGTTTGGTGTGTAATGTTGTCAGCCATGGGAAATTAATTGAGTGTCATCCACATTAAATCTATCACGCGGAATCATAGAACCCCCACCAATAGCGTAAGGCTAAAGTGAACATATTGGTACTACTGAAATTTTTGAGTATTTACTCTCCTCTTATTGAAGTATGACAATCACAAGAATATGTCTCCGACAGAAATATTTCAAACATTGCATCTTATCTGTACATTTTGATGATTAGAGGATCACATAAACGCCGATTACTTTCCTCTGAAATCTCTGATATTTTCCTGTATACGTTTCTTCTCACTTTTCTCAAAGTTAACTGCTCTTCTGTCCATTATATTTCTCTTGATTATAACACTGTCCTGGAAACTTTTGACAGCCTCACTTTTTGATCTGAAAGACATACTGTTGTAAATTTATGTTTCTTGTATTCCCTTTTATTCCAACGTCCTCTACTGCCTCTTAGCTCCAGCTTTCATTAGTTCTCTTGTTCACAAGAAACTTTAGTATATGTTGTGTCAACTGGCAGTTATATCCGAGGTCGTCACCTTTTCGATATTAGTTGATTTGCTTGTTTCTGTAGTGGACTTCCTCCTATCTTCGCCGCCCCGATTACATCTTGAGAATATTTTGTAACGCAACTCCTAGCCTCCCAAATAATCCTGTTTCCACGAAGTTAGATATTTTGCTGTATATAGGACATCAGGTCGGATCACTGCCAGTTATGCTTTAATTTGGTTTTTCTAGAAAGATTATTGTCGTTGGGGCTTCCCATGTTGAGACCATTAATTAATCTTGTTTATTGTAGCTCACAATGCTTCCTTTGCCAAAAACGAGCTTCTGTCCATTCCCCAAGGAATGCAAGTCACTAAACGTTATGGAATTGTCCCCCATATGATGTCATCCAGTTAGTAGTTGTCTAGACGTTCCAAACTACTGTACCTTTGAGGGGCGACGGGTGAATATTATTTCTCTTTGCCATTTTTACAAGAACCTGAAAACTATTTTTGCGGTCAGCCAAAAAGCTATGGAGAACATGCTGATCATAATTTCCAGTCTGCTTTTCGACATTTTTTCTGTGCACACTGAAAATGAAAACGCTCCCACTAGCTATTTACTCAGCGCTATGGGAAACTATAACTATAAATAAAAGTTTTGAGTTCTAACAGATTAATATATTCATTAAAATGTCACATGCAGGAACATAATAATATTCCTGATAATAATGATACTGGCCCTATCATAAACGGCACTATTAGCAGTTCAGAGGCGACCTCCACAGTAAGTTCCAAGTAAATTGGTCTACCGACCTGACTTCTAATCATCAAAGTTAATCGCTCGCCACAAAAGTGAAAAATAATCTCACCACTTGCCACGCGGTTTAGTCAGCATTAAAGGCGGCACACAAACAATTACTTCCATCAAATGTAGGTGATCCACGACGGTGTACAGTCCTTGAGAGTTAACTTCCTACTTTTACTGAAAACTTGTGTTTGATAGGTGCCTAGGTCTGACGACATCCGATGCACAGCGTATACTGACGTTTGGCTGATGCGGACAGATTGACAGTTAGGTGAAAAGTGTCTCTCCTCATTTCCTCTCTGGTCGTATTTATATATGGGCTCAGTGGACCGCCGAACGGAACATCTGCTATCAACCGCGGTTTGCACAGGTAGCAGCATCTAAATGGCCGCTTTCTCCGACAGAAACAGTAACTCTGTTGTGCAACAATTTACAATCTTCAAAATATTTATATAAGTGAAGCTAAGTAGGATTTAGTTACTGAAAAAGTTTCATTTCTCCTCCACTCAAACTTTGCAGGCTAGAATTTTTAGAACGGAATCGACAGTAGAAAATGACCTCTGAAGAGTCGTTGAAACTTGGTACAGATGTATTATTTCCTTACTGTAATCGAGTGCTGTAATCAGGACTTCTGTTAAGAAATACAAATGACAGTTAATCGAAAATGAATGAGAGCGATTTCGTTCCAAATTTTGTTTTTAGCCAATTACTTGGAACCTAATAGGTGTAGGTCACTGTAGTCGCGTTTTTTTTTTTTTTTTTTTTTTTTTGTTATCAAACTGAGGCTACATACGAATTTTCACCTTTTTGAAAGGAATATTTAGTGCCTTCAATTTTTCATAAAAATGCTGATTTTGACCAAAATATTGCACCTTTCAAGTTGAGACTTGTAACTTTTGATTGTAATACACACTTGCACATTCTGAACAACAATAGCTCTCTTGCTATGTTATTTAGCGCCACTTATTTTCTTCTTTCAATAACATATTTGCAAAACTTATTCATATGATTATTATGAGATATAACAATTTTAACATTTATATGACAAAGTTGGGAAACCTATTTATGTTTTATATTCACTCTTACATTATGGTGCAATATTTTGCATCTTACCCCAAGGCGGGTTATGATGACGTGTGGTGGTAGTAGCAGTCAAATGGGGCAAGCCCCACGAGACTCGCTCGCCTCTGTATCTCTCAAATGATACAGCACTTGTTTTGCCACATCACCCACTTTCCATTCTTCTTTTTGCACAAAATTAAATATTACAAGCAAGTGATGTTACTATAGCGAACCTCCTTTAAATGAAATTGATTTTTGCAAAATTTTCCTTAATGCGAGACACAATATATGTACAGTATGGAGAAAAATTTTGTCCCGAAATTTTAACCCTGGGCAGCAGAAGCCAGTAGGAACAAAAAATTACAGTGCTGTGTAGCTCGAGAACGCCCTGTTCTTAAACTACGGAAACGTGTCGCCACCCGGTCCAATTGACCGCTGGATTGCCTTGTAGCCGGAAGCTCTGGACAACATATTACCGCGAATGCTTTGCCTGCCAGAGATTGCGATGTATCCGAGGCAGCGCGCACGCTCAAAAGTAGCGCGCCAGCCTTCCACTCTGGGGGCCTGGGGGCGAATACGTCAGTGTCCCGACACATCCATTATAGTTTCATGATATGGCGTACCGGGAACAAAAGCGTCAATAGCTGTTAGTTTGCGTACAGAAAGTCTTTTACAAATTGTATCAGCCCTAAAAAGGGCCTTTTTTGTAGCTAGGACATTGTTTACTTAAAACAGGTGCTCGAACTGGCAACCTTTTGAAGCGATGCAAGCTTGGTAACGTCGAACGATGTTTTGCCGAACTCCTTCAAAGATAATACGTTTGTTCGTGTGTCCATCTTCCGTAGCAGCTGTTATAGGTTATTATAATTAAAAATAATTACACCAGACGCGATTCGCTTTTATTTTAAAAGCGTCTTCTGTGGTATTCTGTAAATTGGATACATACGTTTGTACATTTATTTGATTCGTTTAGGTTAAAAACAGCGTTTTCTTTATGAAGATGTTCTGTAAGCTAATTACGGTGTCTCTTTACAAAGTCCGAAAAAATGGTTCAAATGGCTCTGAACACTACAGGACTTAACATCGGAGGTCAACAGTGCTCTATAGCTTGGAACTACCTAAACATAACTAACCTAAGGACATCACAGATATCCGTGCCCGAGGAAGGATTCGAACCTGTGACCATAGCGGTCGCGCGGTTCCAGACTGAAGCATAGTCCGCACCTTCCCCTCTTGGGAAGTGGTTGATGTCGACAGGTTTCATTTCACATCTGCAGTTTTTGGCATTTTGCGTCATTTCCTGAGCTGCACTATTTATAATTGACTTTCTTAACTGTTTTTCATTCATCACGGCTACAGTATTTATGCCTATTCGTTTCTTTTCGTTCAAGTTGTGAGTGTTGCCAACCAACGCAGTTTTTAACCTAAAGGAAACAAATAAATGCCCTAACGTGTGTATCCAATTTATAGAACACCACAGTAGATGCTTTGTAAATAAAAGCGAAACGCTTCTGGTGTAATTCTTTTTAGTTACTTTGCAGTCAGTTCAAGACAGATAGCCTACAATAACTGATCTTTCAAAGATTCCTGGCATTGCTCTAATGTGACTGGTGGCATGTTTGAGATCGATTAATTCCACTTCGTTTTCCGGCCGTAGTGGCCAAGCAGTTCTAGGCGCTTCAGTCTGAAACGCGCGACCGCTACGGTCGCAGGTTCGTTTCTAGGTGGTTCGCGTCTGGGTGGGTGAAATAAAACAAGGAAGAATCCCCATAAGAAAAAGTCTACTGGGTGGAGGTCTGGTGGTCGTGGGGCCCCATGTCCTTTGAGCATCTCTGTCAGTTACCTGGCTATCGAAGAGATCATTTAAATATTCGCTCACAGCACGATTGTTATGTGCGAGCGCCCCAACATGCTGCAATCAGATACATAGCTGTATGTCCAGGGTAACATCTTCCAGCAGGCCGGGCAGAGTGTCTTGCAAAAAGTGAACGTAATTTGCCTCAGTAAGTCGAGGAGGAAGACGGACAGGCCCAATGAAATGGTCACCCACAATGCCTGCCAAAATGTTGAATGGAAGTGGTTCCTGGTGTCTGTGGACGTACGTGACGTGAAGCTTTCCCCTTGACCAGTAATGAACGTTTCGAATGTTGTAAAGTCCATCCCGATGCAAGGTTTACTCGCCGGTACACAACACGATAGTGGGGAAGTGGGGATCTCGTGCAACAAGTTGCAGAAACCACCTTGAAAACCCTAGTCTGCAGTATTTAGGTCTTGGACAGGGTGGAAACTAAATAAATGTTGGCCGTCATCCATCAAAACCTCCCAGTATAACCGATGAGTGACCCCCAAGTCGTGTACAACCGCTCGAGTACTTGTTGTAGGTGCTTCTTCGAAGCACTCGAGAACAATCTCTTCAAATGCAGCATCCCGTCGTGTTCGAGGTCTCCCAGCATCACCATGATATCCCGCTGACGAGCCTGTTTCGCCAAGTCGCTGATGAATTGCTGTAAATGTTTGCGGGTCTGGGTGGCGTCTTGCTGGGAACCGTTGCTCATACAACCGTCGAGCTTCATGCGCAGTACCGTCGACTAGTCCATAAACAAAAACTATCTCTCGCTGTTCTTCAAATGAGTACTATGCCACCATGCTTATTGAATGACTAAATCGCAGGTGACGTGTGTGTGCTCCGAAGCGAAGCTTACGTGTGAATGCCTCTGTCGTTAGATGGAGACAAACAGCAAGACCTATTCGACACGTGTGAATATCACACTGGGGCAGTGACGGGGCGAGGGAGGTTTGTGTGTGTGAAATGACAACCATAGCGCTGCCCGTCAACTGACAAACGGCAACAGGACAATCCCACGGCCAATCGGAGAGCGTGTTGCCAAATTACCTTTATTTAAAAATGGTGCGTTGTCAATCTATACAACATCACCAATTTTTGTTCCTGCTAGCACCATATATAGGAAAACGTGACATAATGGATTTCTACAAATGATGTGCATAAAATAACATAGAAACAGGAAATAAATTTTCGATTATTACGAAATTACTTTAGTGATTTATATTTTTACTTGAAAGCAAAGTATTTCGATTTTCAGTTCTGAGTCATGTACTTACAATTGTGGGCACCAATGTAAGCTCCCGTGTGAACCACTTTCAGTAAAACATGTAAGTTAGACTTTGGGAGTTGGGAGGTCACTATAGCCTTCTGCACGATATTGTATTACAAAATTGAAAGGGGAAGATTCACTGTACACCCTGTCCTTTTCGCTTCCGTCTCCAATACAGCTTGTAGAATGCCTTTCATGAAGCCTTCAGTCCCTGAGAAACAGATAACATAGCCTAAGCTTCTGCTCTCAACTAACATCTAACGGACGACGAAACACATTCCATATTCTATTTTCCTTTCATAATTTAAATAAATAATCATAAGTTACCAGAAAGATTTGTTCTTTGTAAATTTTATTATTTTGAAAACTTGTTTTAGCTTTTTCAAAATGATTATTGGCAATACGTTAATTCATAAAATCGGAACATTTTACTTCATTATTAAGCTTGAATCACGAACTTCGGAATTCTTTTACAGCCATAGCGATTGTTCACTGAAAGTTAACATAAGTTTTTAAATAGTTACATTATGGGCTAGTTTGCAATTTACGTTGCTTTAGTTATGAAATATAGTAACCTTTGATAAGTTCCATCTAATTATGGCTCAATTATCATACGGATTAGTACGCTAAAGAAGTCATTTGATCGACAGTAGTTACTTTGCTTTGTCGCAGCCATAATTAGAAAGCTGTTTTTGCTAAAACATACCAATACCTTTCAATCGGCATTTCTTAACACATTCGTTTACCTATATTGTTGTCTGTATGTGTTAATATTCATCTGCCTTAAGCAAGAATACGCGTTTTTCAATCTTTTACGAAACGTGAGAGAATTACTGATCAGTTTTCCACCATTTTAGTATATACGTCAGTTTATTGACTTCATTACTCCTGTTTCTCCCTAGTTTCATTTACCCATCTATTTCGACTCTTCTTTCTCCCTTTTGTGTTCGTCAGCCTACTGGCCTCATTATTTACATATATTTCTGGTGTGATACTCACCCCACTTCCGCACATCTCCTTTATATAATATCAAAACGCTTTGGTTGACCTCTCCTGGCACCATATAGATACTATGTCTTACCTTCAAACAACCTTACTCCCAACATGAAAATTATTCATTTAGGCATAGTTTCTTGTTTCAGATTTTAGAAGCTTTTAGCTTCAATTACATCTCTTTCCACAAAGTATTTGTATTGTACTGTTACTATTCCTTTTTGTATATCTCATTACTTAAGTCATTACTTTTTTGTCATTGGTGCTTAAAAGTTATCCACTGTTATTTTAACATTTAGAATTAACTACAGCAAACTACCTCTCGTATTATCGTGTAAGTAATCATTAGTTATAGTCACTTTCGGGAATTATTCTTACTTACAGGAAGACAGTACAAACTAATGACGTATGTACATCTCATCTACAGAGCTCTGAGATAGAACTGGGAAATAAATGGTGTCAGAAAAGATGTTATGGGGTACCTGATTAAACGTTTCAAAAGGAGCTAAACTTGTTGTATCATGTTTAAGTTTGTTCAGGATTTCTTCAAAGTTTTTGATATGATTGGCCCGAGTCGAATGTTTCGTAGCACGGTAAGTTCTGTATAATCTGTTTAGCTCACGCTTAACGCTCTCGCTCATATTTCCCTGTAGGAAATAAGCGGAGATTTTATATGGCGAATTCCGTCCTTATCTAGACATGCTTTAAATTTTCCAGATAAAGTTTAGGGTTATTATCCGATAAGAGACTCTTAGGCTTGCCATTCTGTTCAAAATAGTTCTTATCTAGCTCGTCTACCAGAGTTTTGGCGTTAGCCCTCTTTATTGGGTAGAGATTGACATACTCGCTAAAACCGTCAATTACCCCAAAATCGTGGGTACATCATCCTTTAAATGTCGGGAGGGGCCCATGGAGACCAGCTGCAGATAATTCAGGGGGTTCACTTAATTTTACGTTGTGAATACCTCCGTGAACGATACTACACTCCTGGAAATTGAAATAAGAACACCGTGAATTCATTGTCCCAGGAAGGGGAAACTTTATTGACACATTCCTGGGGTCAGATACATCACATGATCACACTGACAGAACCACAGGCACATAGACACAGGCAACAGAGCATGCACAATGTCGGCACTAGTACAGTGTATATACACCTTTCGCAGCAATGCAGGCTGCTATTCTCCCATGGAGACGATCGAAGAGATGCTGGATGTAGTCCTGTGGAACCGCTTGCCATGCCATTTCCACCTGGCGCCTCAGTTGGACCAGCGTTCGTGCTGGACTTGCAGACCGCGTGAGACGACGCTTCATCCAGTCCCAAACATGCTCAATGGGGGACAGATCCGGAGATCTTGCTGGCCAGGGTAGTTGACTTACACTTTCTAGAGCACGTTGGGTGGCACGGGATACATGCGGACGTGCATTGTCCTGTTGGAACAGCAAGTTCCCTTGCCGGTCTAGGAATGGTAGAACGATGGGTTCGATGACGGTTTGGATGTACCGTGCACTATTCAGTGTCCCCTCGACGATCACCAGTGGTGTACGGCCAGTGTAGGAGATCGCTCCCCACACCATGATGCCGGGTGTTGGCCCTGTGTGCCTCGGTCGTATGCAGACCTGATTGTGGCGCTCACCTGCACGGCGCCAAACACGCATACGACCATCATTGGCACCAAGGCAGAAGCGACTCTCATCGCTGAAGACGACACGTCTCCATTCGTCCCTCCATTCACGCCTGTCGCGACACCACTGGAGGCGGGCTGCACGATGTTGGGGCGTGAGCGGAAGACGGCCTAACGGTGTGCGGGACCGTAGCCCAGCTTCATGGAGACGGTTGCGAATGGTCCTCGCCGATACCCCAGGAGCAACAGTGTCCCTAATTTGCTGGGAAGTGGCGGTGCGGTCCCCTACGGCACTGCGTAGGATCCTACGGTCTTGGCGTGCATCCGTGCGTCGCTGCGGTCCGGTCCCAGGTCGACGGGCACGTGCACCTTCCGCCGACCACTGGCGACAACATCGATGTACTGTGGAGACCTCACGCCCCACGTGTAGAGCAATTCGGCGGTACGTCCACCCGGCCTCCCGCATGCCCACTATACGCCCTCGCTCAAAGTCCGTCAACTGCACATACGGGTCACGTCCACGCTGTCGCGGCATGCTACCAGTGTTAAAAGACTGCGATGGAGCTCCGTATGCCACGGCAAACTGGCTGACACTGACGGCGGCGGTGCACAAATGCTGCGCAGCTAGCGCCATTCGACGGCCAACACCGCGGTTCCTGGTGTGTCCGCTGTGCCGTGCGTGTGATCATTGCTTGTACAGCCCTCTCGCAGTGTCCGGAGCAAGTATGGTGGGTCTGACACACCGGTGTCAATGTGTTCTTTTTTCCATTTCCAGGAGTGTATTTACTGCACATGCCTTCTGATAAATAACATGGGATGCTAGCGTTCTTGCTACTCTACGATTTATGTTGTCGGAAATCACTTTCGAACTTAATTTAGGTATGCATATCTAGGCAATAAAATGGCCATATCGATGATGCACGTAATTTATTAGTAGATCCACATGTGGTGATGGAAATCATATTTTCCATTCTACGAATCTTTCTTCTTCGAAATAGAATTCCGATATTTGAGCAATAGTGGTGCGCTACTTTTTGATAATTAGGAAATCCTAAATGGCTTCTGACTAACCTCAAACAGCGATTATCATTTTGCTCCCTGCTTAAGTCTTTACATATTTCATTCAAAGCACTTTCCTCCTTGAGCTCATTTGTGGCCAATATCGTCATTTCATTCCTATCTTTTAAGGGAATTACTGATTCCCTGCATAACTCAGCACTCCTTTATAGCCCATCTACTATTAGATTGTTCTTCCCTTGTGTGTATTTAATCAGAAGGTCGTACTGCTGAAGGTGCGGAGCCCACCTGGTTAGTCTTGGGTGTCTCAATTTGCAGGTTTTTAAGTACGTAAGTACCTTGTAATCACTACTGATTATCACTTTTTACCCTAAAAAATAATTTACAAGTCTACGATACAAAAATCGTTTCAAATTTATTAAGAAATTTTTATAGAGTTTTTAGCGCTGATTTCGGGAAAGATAGTGAAAAAATTCCATCACGTACAGTTATTTCACAAACTGCTTGTCTAGTTTTAGCTTTTTTCGATGTTTCAGCAATCCAGTGAGTTTGAATTTTGGTTTTTAGGATCTCCATTAACCAATGTTTATCTGTTTTTATACTAGATATACATAAAAGAAAGAGTAATCAGGGGAAACCAGCAGTATGTTCATGTCAGTGCCTGTCTGTCGGCTACCCCTTCTCCCGCCATTACCAAGCAGTGAGCTTCTGCTATTGTTCTTCAGTTCACAGTACCTCTTCACTCTGTGCTGTACACGTGTTGTTGTTGCTAGCTTTTTAAAGTAGTGACTCTTTTCTTGTGTTCTGAAGTTGTTTTATGGACAATGGACAATGGCTACCAGATTGTTTCTGCTAAATTTGTGGTAACTATAACGTTAAATTGTAACAAAGAAACATTTCCGATTTTGTTGAAAAAGTATATTTCGCCTATTTTGGTATAAACTTAGGCAAGCAAGATAAGCCTTGGGACCCACAGAAAGTTTGTTCAGTGTCTGCTGAAGATCTGAGGCAATGGTTTCAACGTAAAAAGCAGTCCTGACGTTTTGAAATACGAATGGTTTTTAGGTAGCTCAAAAATCATAGTGATGACTGCTATTTTTGCTCTTGCACCGTACGAGGTTTCAGTTTGAAAAACAAGAAGGATATTTCTTACTGGTGTTTTGCAGCGATATTCCTGGATTTATGGCACGTTTCAAAATAGAATATGCTTCTCACAACTTGATTACTTTCCTGCAAACCTTGGTGATGCAAGTGAAGAGCAGGGCGAATGATTTCACCAAGACATCAAAGAAATGGAAAGAAGATATGAAGAAATATGGAACGTCAGCATGATAGCGGACTACTACTGGATGATAAAAAGACCGGATCCTCAACGAGTCCACAGCTGGAACAGCAATAAAAGAAGCTTCGACAGAGAGCGAAAGCGTTATTATAAGGACTTATGAGCTTAAACAGAAATGAAAGTGTACTGTAAATGTAGTTTAGAACAATATTTACAAATAAAATCAAATTTTATACATTGTAAAAATGTGGTAAATTGCTTAAGTTTTTTATTATACCCAAAAAACCTCTTTTTTTGTGAGAAAACATGAATTGTTAGAAAAAAAGTTTATTGCGTTTTCGAAATCAGCCTTGAAAAGTATACAAAAGAGAGTTACCAAATTACAAACAATACTGAAAAAAAATTTTGCTGTCCTGTGTAATACTGTAACTATTGCGTACCAAACACGACAGTCAGTGCCTTTAATTCCGAAATTCCATAATTTCGCACAGCAGGTTGCAGTGAAAGACTCGCTAATATTTAGTGCCATCACTTTCTCGTAGAAACGTCGATTCTGACCAAAACATTACACCCATAAAGTTGAGACTTGTAACTTTTGATTGTGACATACATTTTCACATTCTGAACAATTTTTAGCTTTCTAGCTGCATTATTTAGCTTCACTTATTTTCTTCCTGTTTATCTGCTCATTCTGAGATTCAAAAATTTTAACGTTAATATGGTGAAGCATATACAGACAAATTTGGAAAACTTAATGCATGTTTTAATTTCAATCTTAGATTATGGTGCGGTACTTTGTATGCTACGCACAGGGGCGTTATGACGACGTAGCGTTAGTAGCAGTGAACTGTGGTAATTCCCGGTACGCTCGCTCGCCCCTGTACCTTTGAAATTGAGACAGCGCTTGTTTTGCAACACCTCCCCGCTAAAGATCTGTAAATCAGCTTTAGCAGCCTGTCTCTAACCACACGTGATGATGTCTTCAATAAATGATTTCGATCAATACCACGATATTGTCTGTTAAATCCACAGCATTATCTGTCCCACTCATGTCCTCCGACATTTGGATCAGTGTATGTCCATTGCAGAACGGGGCATATCGAAAACAACTGTAATGATGGTGAATTGCTTTGTTTCCTCGGTTAGGAGCTTCAGATTCAAAATTTGTTCCATTAACGATATATTCTTTTCTGAATCGATCCTGATATTGAACTTCATGCTTACTAATGCTGTTCTGCCATGACATTAGGATTATAGGTCCTGGTATAAACGGCATTGTTCAAATTCACAGGTTTCCGACTTTGTTTCTCCGCTATACGGTTTATTAGTCGCAGCGACTACCCTTCACCAAGCTGTTCTTATCCCCAAATTTTCCTTATGGTATGTGTTCGATGTCACTTTCACGTTAGTGTAGTTCAAGAGTTGTCTGGTGTTCTTCTCTATAACGTTTACTGTTCTTTCCAGGTATTTATTGTACTTTTACCATCTTCTAAAATTTAGTATTTTTGTGTCTTGAGTTGGTTCGTTCTGATTGTAGTCGAACGTCTCTCTTGTTGCTTCACGACTTACGAGCTCTGCGTCGTACTTGGCAAAAATAGCTTTTCCATATCAACGTAAACTAGTCGTCCTTCCTGGCCTTAAATCTAAGATTTAGGTTCAAATGGCTCTGAGTACTATGGGACTTAACTGCTGAGGTCATCAGTCCCCTAGACTTATAAGTACATAAACCTAACTAACCTAAGGACATCACACACATCCGTACCCGAGGCAGGATTCGAACCTGCGACCGTAGCGGTCGCGCGGTTCTAGACTGAAGCTCCTAGAAGCGCTCGACCACCCCGGCCGGCTAAGATTTAGGGAGTCTGGTATATTTAGTCTCGAATGTTCTATAGAAGTAGCGTGTCTTTATCTTCTACTACTCGGAAGTTCTTTAGATTTACTTATGAAATGAAATGATCATGTGGCAATGTTGGCTGGGTCGCCCCATCCGGGGAAGTTCGGCCACCTGGTTGCAAGTCTTACATCAGGCGACGCCACATTGGGCGATTCGCTTGTCGGTGATGATGATGAAAGTTTGATGATGGCAACACAACACATAGTCCACGAGCGGAGAAGATCTCCAACCCTGCTGGGAATCGAACCCGGGTTCACTGTGTGGTAATCAAATACGTTGCCGCTCAGCTAAGCAGGCGAGAACAGCTACTTCTGATAACTATCAACACGAATCCACCTGTGATTTCCGACGCTGTTTGATTACCTTTTCCCCTACTGTGGGCCACCGTATATGTTTGTTCCTTCTGTCCAGATGAAGCGATGCTTTGCACTGGCAATCAGCGTATCATTTGACTCATTAAATATACATATTTAACAGACGTTAATTATGATACAGCTAGTATTAGTTGTCATATTACTATTACCTATGAATTCATCACAAGATGCTATTAGAATAGCACGCAACTGGAACGTTGTCTAGGAAACTTGTAGTAGCATTACACGAGAAATTAAAAATCAGTTTACTAAATATGACTCAAAATTAACCAGTAAGATACACAATACATGATAGCGCTAGAAACGTAATGCGCACTCAAATAACTAGAGACAAAGAATAAATACATCTGAACAGCGCAACAGACGGAGAGTATTTTCCTCGCCTACGCAAGGTGAATCAAAATTCATACGCTCGGACACCACTTGGAAATTCCTTGTATGCTAACAGTATAAAAGTGTCTGTACCATAATTCCCTTCCGTGCATGTATTCGACAGAAAATCAACGTCGACGAACATCTATCTGCCACCCCAGTAATGACAGATGCAACAAATACCACCATTCAGTACTGAGCATGCGAATGTTGTCCTGTTTGTGCTTCTGGTAGGGCCTGGCGTAGGACTGTAAGAATTCGGCAATGCCTCAGGGTCCAGAAGCATTTATTTTTAATTATAATTTTAGACTGCGGGATATATCTTGCTTCTCAATCGTTATACAACAATTGCAGTAAGTGTTATACAAAACACAATCAGTTATTTAATACTGACACAGAAAATAGAGTACAGTCGGCTGCATTATACCACTTTCAAAGATGTACTCCGCTCTTAAACGTTTACTCAGTTCTCTCCCATACACTACACTCCTCCATGCTTTCCAGACGATCAACATGCTGTCACTAATAACGTATCTGAAATAATGCAACTAGCCGCTCTTACGTAGTATACTGGTTAACATTTCAACATTGACATATGGTTTGTAGTTGTTTCTGTCATATGACAACGTAATTTCTTATGACTGTTATTTTCAACATTGAAACTGTATTTGCAGTCGGTATAATTATTGTTATGTAGGAAAACTGGTAGATCTTTCCAAATCAGGTACAAATAACATTAACTGGGAAAAAGAGGCACTAATGTAAATAATTCCACTTTTGCTGATCATATGTTGATTCCGGTCACAGACCGAAACGTGTGGAAGAAATTTTCATTGTAGATACAAAAAAGAAAGGTGACAGGTTCGAAGTACTCGAGGAGCTGGAGATTTTCGAGCATATTTCTAAGAACGATGGCCTCACCCTCAACGAAAAGTTACAATTATGTAACAAAATTTTTCAGTATGTTTAATCCACTGCTCGCAAAATTTTTATTTCTTTAATTTTTACTATGTTTTCCTGCCTCTAGTGCTCAAAATATTTTTCTTCGAATTTCGATTAGATAAGTACTACAAAAGTTTGCTTCACGAAGATAAATTTGGACTGTGCAGCTGCTTGTGTAAATATTCCACAATATTCTGTACTTTACGTAATAGCCATTTCTTTAAAGACTAGTAGATGGCTCACAGTTGTACTGCATTTACTTGGCTACTTTGTAGTTTCAAAAATTCATTATCATCCTTTGAAGTTTTGTTTTTATAATGAACTGCTTATTTCGATTATTTGTGTTGTAATGTCTCAAACTGGCATATAACACTGTCCGTTCACGATAGTGGGCGCTACTTGATTTCCGTTTTCGTGACAGCAATATAAGGCGCTGGGCTGATCAGTCGGATACTGTTTTCTACAAGAATGTTTAATTATTGACTTGAGCAAGTCTGCTCGTAATTTTGACTACTGCCTGCTCGCAATGTAACTTTACGTAAGGAACCTTTGTGTTACGACATTTTCATCGTTGTTAATGTTTCTGTTCAAACTTATTGTTCTATGTATTTTAAAGTGATGCTAAAATTTCATTCTGATGAAGACATCCATAGAGGTATCGAAATCCAGGTCAATGTATTAAAAATTATTTGCAACCGGTTGGCTGTGGTATTCCTCCGTTGAAACATATATACGGTTGCAAATGTTGAAAACACCGTTTCAGTTGTCAAGTCCTTTGTATTTAGAACACGCCCGGTTTCGGGCTCTTACATGCACATCATCAGGTGTTATACCGTTGGGCTGTAGCTCCGAGCGTCGCGATGAACGAGTGCAGGACGCGGTGTATCGCCAGCAAGCACAGAGCACGAAGTCTGCCGTTGCTGGTGATACATCGCATCCTGTACTCGTCCACCAGCGCTCGGAGTCACAGCACAAGGTTATAACACCTGATGATGGGCATATAATAGCCCGAAAACGCAGAGTTGAAAATAAAAATAAACTGAAGTGGTAGTTTCACCTCTGCTATAATGCTCAGTTGCGGATATTCCTCCGACAGGATTGGTTTTTAATTACCGTTTCTGAGAGACAACCAAATTCAGAACTGTTCAAAACCGTTAAAACTAGGAAAGAGAAACAAAAACTTACACCCTAAAGCCGTCGGCACATGGGACGACTTAATTACCGTTCAAGTGATCTCTACAAATTTAGTAATGTCACTTCTCGCTATTTCACATTGAGCAGCCGTTTCTCAAGGTGAAACACGAATAAGTTCCACAATATTTCTATAACGTGCCACGTAATGTAGTTCCATCAGGGATAAAGAAGGCTCGCTACGTCACAAGTAGAATGCAAGATGCCATACTCTGTCATTTTGGCATGTTCAATAGAATCCCATAATCGGTGGGTTGTATGGCCCACGTTACACCGTATAAATATATATTTTTTTTCTAAGCAACAGATCATTGAGTATCTCAGAATGAATCGTCAGAGCATTTCTGTATTTATTTTCGAATCATAACTAGAGTGTTACGAAAGGCAACGTTTAAAGCAACGTTCAAAGCAACAATCCATTGAAGATTCATGAAAACGTGTCGTTCTCGTAAGTAATTTTGTAATTAAATGTCAATAGCCTTAGAAGACAATAACATAAAATACGATGTCGGTGGTAGCAGAGTTTCGAGATAGCGCAATTCGTTAAAGTGCAACGATACGGAGCTGAGAGCAGGGCAGCAGAAGATTCGCATTGTGTTAAAAATTTTTATTTATCTCCACGTTTTCTAAAATGGGTTCTGGTCTTTCGTATGAAACTAGTAGAAATATTTCCGAGATATTTGATTTTATGAAAAAATAAGTACACCATTGTCAGGAGTGACTTTTTTTCGATCTAGCAAAATTTTGTAAACTGACGTCCTTACTGACTACACACGTATCTCTCATTTTTGACTTATTAAGTATTCACTGATATTGAAGTTTTTATTTACCTACACCGTAAGAGGTCGGAGTGGCCGTGCGGTTCTAGGCGCTACAGTCTGGAACCGGGCGACCTCTACGGTCGCAGGTTCGAATCCTGCCTCGGGCATGGATGAGTGTGATGTCCTTAGTTAAGTTTAAGTAGTTGTAAGTTCTAGGGGACTGATGACCTCAAGAAGTTAAGTCCCATAGTGCTCATAGCCATTTGAACCATTTTTGAACCTACACCGTAGACCGAATAACATAACTAAGAGGAAATGTACATTTCAATAGAGCTAAGGTAGGAATTCCATGCGCGTCCATTTTCATTAACAAAGTCCATACTCCATCTTTAGTGAGCAAAGTAAAGCCGACAACTGCGGCTGGAGAGCGCTGTGGGCGCAAAATCGCGTTAACCAGCTCATGCTTTGTGCCAATGGCGCTGTGTATCGTGATGGATATCGTGTCTGCATCTACGTCAACATTAGCTACCTCGTCCTATGTGCCGCCTTAACAACCTGCTACCATGACCTCAATGGCTACACAGGCTTGAATAAAGGTACTTTTTGTAAATACCATCACAGTGGTGCCATATTGCCATTACTTTACTTCCATTTTCAGGTGAAAATTCGCAAGGTACGAATTTATGTTAGACATTTTATTTTACCTTTCGTGTGCAAAGAATAGCGCTGGAGCGTCCTAGTTCATGAATTTGGGTTCAACCTGTTTTTATCTAAGAGCAAGTGAATCCTCATGGAAACCTACACTTATTCGACCCTTAGATGGCTTTGAATTTATACCAACGAAACGGATGAAATAAGAATTGAACATGTTCCTATATACTCTCTGCACTGTTGTGCGTGTATTGCTGCGACAGTTCTCACAAATTTCTAGAAGTATACACGACAACGCATGGTTAGGGAAAGGCCCCATGTAACTGCGGTTTTGGTGACAGCAAGGCCCCATGTAACTGCGGTTTTAGCGACAGCTGTCAGCCACCCCTCTTCCTTTTGCAAGCTCAGCGCGCGAACGGCTGCAATCGCCTCGATGAGGGCGCCCCTGCAGCCCAGCCCAGCTGCCATCACCGCACCGTGGCGAGGCACGGATTACTCGATGCAATTACCGCCTCCCTTGCAATTAGGGCGACCAGGCTTCTCTGGCGCAAACACACGCAGACCGAACGACAACACGGGCTGCTTACACACGGTGCTGTGTTGGCAGAGGCAGACCTACCGTGAAACTGGGCGCGTTTTTCAAGCGCCAACTACTGTGTAGGTCACGACCCTTGTAACGGAGAATACCCAGTTCAGTCATGTTCATATACAAGCCCTTCACAGACTAGGCACACTGTATTAGGGCAACAAACTGACATTCTTAGAAAAAGAAAATTTTTAATTCTGCTTTTTTGTCTTAGGTCGTATATGTGGTTTCGACTTCCTAGCACTTCATCATCAGGTGGCCTATTGTAAAACACAAAGAAACTGAATATTAAAATACTAGGGAACAAAATTACAAATGCAGGAAAGCTTTTATATAGGCTGATTTTCTACATCGTGTACAAGCTCTAGGGATTGATCGATGATAAGTGCTAATAAACTTTTGTCCGGAAATGCATGGTTTCCATGCTAGAGACCATTTATCCAAGAATACTTACAGAGACTGTGCCATGCAGCCACAGTCCCAGTATGCTTGGTTTCCTCCTAGAGGGTGTCACTGTTCGTCATTCGTCATGCCCCACCGCCCTTTCCTGCCATAGCGCTGCCTCCGATTCAGTTCTCTTACTTGCGCACCTTTTAGTGGATGTGATACAACGTTGTACACAGTGATTATTGGGCCATCTCAAAAGTATCGTGTATGCAGAGCCCATTAGAGATGTGGAGACACTATTGCAGCGTATTCATTCTGACTTTGACACTGTTCAGATTGAGCCGGGCGATGTGAACGTGTGAGACAGAACATGCTACGGCGCATACTCGCATGCGTTGAGGCACAGGGAAAACATTTTCAACACGCACTGTGACTGTGCCTGCATGGTACAGCGAGTATTACACTGCAGGCTTTGTAACAGTGTGAGACAGAATAAAAGGTCTTTGGTACTGAAATCAAGCATTTCTGGACTTAAGTTCATTAGACCTTTTTATGTCGTATCCCCCCGACGATCAATCCCTAGAGTGTGTACACGGTGGAAAAAAATCATCCAGTATACAATTACAAGCACTTGAGCGAGCAGGGTGTTTCAGGAGGAATACTAAATATTTTAGCAATTGTTAGTATATGGTGTGGCGCATTATTCAATATTTTGGGATATGACAGGAAAGCTCAATGCTTTCCGACACAGGACACATATAATGTATATTTGTTTTTGAGCCAGTGGCTGTGTGTTACTCACTGAAAGTTTCACTCGCCATTCTTGTCTGGAAATCGTGTTCTCTCAATGGACATGAGATATGAACGACAAATTCCAACTGATGCAAAATAGCTGTGTGCCTACATGAATGCCAATGAAGTTTGTACTTAGCTCTAGCAGCGTCGTCTTCTTTGAGTTGTGAGTTCTAGGTTCATGATTCTGAGAAAGTAACCTCGAGAGAAATGCCTGTAGTTGTTCAAGAAATTAAAAATGCCTTTGATCTGGTAGATATTTTAATTTAGTGGCTGGTAGCTTCTCCACTATAGTTTTTGCATTGCAACACATTTGTTAGTGTGATGCATTCTCGTTACAGAGCCAGTGCACTTCGTCTGATCTTAGGAACATTCGCTTTGTAAGTGTCTTTCGCTACAGAAATGTTTGAAGTCTTTGGAATAAGTCCAAAGTCAACTGTTTATAGTATCAGATTCGATTACAAGATTTGAGAAGATTTTACGGAAGAAGTGAAACTTAGTATACATATTAATGTTATTTGTATATAAATGGATTGTTATAGTGCATGCTGAAATGCTTTTACACGTTCTCTTGCAATTACTACATGTTATTTGACTAGAGTATTGTACTTTGGGCAATGTTGTCAATACAGATATTCTGTTATATGTTCCTCAATCCTCTGGTGTTTCAGTCTTACCTAATTTATTTGATTATATAAAGATATACGCGTAGTTTTCAATATGACAAAGGCGTGAGTCAGTAGCGTTTTTAATACGTTATTTACAACGCAATAAAATTATTATTTATCTCGAGAAAGTGCGAGAGTTTTGCTGGACTGTAAATCGCCTAAGATTTCTAATGGGTTATAGACTCGGCAAAGGTAATTAGTTTTTGATTTATTAATTTTGGTAAATTTTTTGTCACTTGAAATTAAATATTGGTTCCATGTTTGATGGCTTTAGAGGTTGTTACAAGTCGAGGTGTATCGGAGACAGGATTGAGCATCATTAAGTTGTGCTGTCAATTCGTACTGTTTTATTTCATAGTTTCAATCATGGCAGGGACTTTGACTTTTCATTAAATGTCATTATATGAAAACATTCCTTCGTTTTCCATGCCAGGAAGCACATGTCGCTTCAGATAGCATTGACAACATTATTAAAGTTACGAGTAGTAATCTCTGCGTAGTACCAAAAACTAGTCAACCATACTTACTGATACCAAATATGAGGAGATTTGTTATTCTGTTACCGGATTGGGTAGAGATAGATACTATCAGAAAAGCTTTTTATCACCCAACCTCTTTGATGTTTTATTCTAGCCCAAAGTACTTCGTTGTCTTAAATCTGTTTGCTCTGAATACATTTCTGTCATAGAAGTGGTTCGCAAATAGTACACTGAGGAACTCCCTTCTTTCTAATTTCTCCACTGTCACAATTTTCTAAACTCACAACATTCTTTCAATTATTCAGCGGAACTTCTTAGATTCTGTTTGATACGTATGATTCATAGCACCGGTGTGTATAGCTATCAGTACTTGGGATACTCGTAAGATCTGATCGGTCGCGAAGTGGAAATCACAGTGAAAATCAGAAATGTTTCATTTGCAGCAGTTTTCTGCACCATCCAGTTATTTCTCTACATAGTCGCCGCTCCGTCTTAGACATGTGTCGTGACGTTGTACCAACGTTCTTAGACCCTTGTCATGTAAGGCAGCCGCCTGTACGTTCCGCCAATTCTCTACGCTGGTTTGCCGGCCGGTGTGGCCGTGCGGTTCTAAGCGCTTCAGTTTGGAACCTCGTGTCCGCTACGGTCGCAGGTTGGAATCCTGCCTCGGGTATGGATGTGTGTGATGTCCTTAGGTTAGTTAGGTTTAAGTAGTTCTAAGCTCTAGGGGACTGATGACCTCAGAAGTTAAGTCTCATAGTGCTCCGAGCCATTTGAACCATCCACGCTGGTTTGCAGGTGGTTTTCTGCGTAGCCATCGGTTCACGTGAGCAGAGGGAGCAAAGTGCGGGCTTTAAGGTGGATGATCATAATTTCCTATAGATTACTTGAAAGGGGCGTCCGCATTGGCCCTTCAGTGTGTGGCCGGAAATTGTCATGAATTAGGGAACACATGGCAGGTATGTCACGTGACGTTAATGATATCAAACGAAACGTCGCATCGGACACCCATACCTGGCGGGAGACTCTACTGTTCTAGGCATTCTTAAGCGTAACTTATTTGCTCATTGTGTGATCCTAACTGAAGAAAAGTGACGTGACGGAATCGAGCAGGTATACTAGAGGCAATGCCCATCACATTTTCACTGTGTTTTCCAATTCGCGATCTATCGGGCTTACATATCGAACAGCCCTTGCGTACTAAATTCGTTCCACGTCGGAAATCATTCGAAAGAGGGCATATATACATACGAAATTTTTTGTTCAAATGAACCTTCCTGTGTTGTTTATAACACTTCCACCTGCTACTACTGTACCATAACCTCAATGCTAGAAACAGGTTGTGACATAAAACTATTTTGTAAAAGCAATTATGGCACAAAGCAACAGAGCAGTGTTACCCTCTGAGAGGAATTTTGTTATGTTGACCGTGTTGTTCCTAACGGAGGTGGCTTATCGCAAATGAAAGTCAGAATTACGTAAATATTTGAATAGTAACAAACAAAATTTTGCCTAGCTATACTGTTTATAGAATAAGGGAAACGGTCGCCAGCCTAATTAGGCAAGAGAAAGATTACCGTTCTCGTTTAAGAATGTAGGTACAAGTAACTATAACGGACAAACACAACCTAGACTTGGCCACACGCGAGTGCAATGAACTCTGACACACATATGTTTTAAGATTGAAGCTAACAACTGGAGCAGCACAAACTACTTGCAAAATTATAAGAGATACCGAAACACCCTATTACTTTCAGGCTTACATAAAGTGAATGGTCTTTATAACATTACTATTAACATGCACTTCTAATACACAAGATACACAAACACTTAGCAAACATGAATATATAATGTTCACAACTGCAGCTTTCTCACTTTTACTACAGCGAAACACAATACTGACCAAATGGCAAGAAACTGACTCACCTTTTAGAATTTACTACAGACAATAATGTGATCATTTGCCTTATAAGCCTCAGTCTTAAGAACTTTTAATATTGAAGTTAGCAACAGCACTTTAAATAGCAGTTTTAATAGGGAAATTATTTTGAGCAAATAACATTTACTTTAACTCACTTTATTGCCACATTAACTTTAACTCTCTTTTTACTAAGTTCAAGAGGCATTAATTAGCAAAACTCTAGGCTTTAATTTCTTTTAGTATGGACACTCGGATATCACTTTAGCTCAAACGGAGAGGAACCTGAGAGGTGTTATGATGAGGAGAAAAATCAAGGTAGGTACATAAATTCAGATACAAATTACCTTATATTTCAGCACATTAGCACGTCCATTAAGCTGATCCTTCACTGTACATCATTATAGTATTACGTTGCAATGATTGCGCAATGTGGTGGCAACTGCATGTTGGTAGGTGGAATTGTAGGCAGAATTGCTGGACTCTGTAATTTCTTGGTGACGATGATAGATACAAACTCCAGCATAGTTCCAGCTATTTATCCATCCATCCGAGGCCTTGGAAAGAAGCAGGAAAAGCCTCTCTCGGAATCAGCACAATATGCATCTTTTACATGGCAGTGCACGGACTCGTAGCTCGTCCCCGACTGCTTGCTCGTCCCCGATTCGTAGCTCGTCTCCGACTGACTATCAGTTCCACCTTTCCTGCCTAGGCCAACCACAATTTGCGCGCGCTACACAGTTCCGTTCCCGAGGGGAACCACTACACCTTTTACATACAAACTAACTAAGAACCCTAAGTGAGGATCAGCAGTTTACATAACAGTAACCAAATACATTAAATAAAACAGAACATTTGCACATATAGACATTTCTACAAAAAATTATTCAGACAGAAATTACAATTACACACAGTAAGTTTTGTTCCCTCCAAATGGATCAAAGAATTTAAATGACAGACCCTACATTGCATAGAATCAAACCACGACATCAAAGTTTTAACAAAGAAAGGACTATACAATTTTGTGTTATCAGTTCAGTCAAACAATGTTTACAGAAGCTCAACGATGTAACATTAAATGCCCCTGTAGGGCAACTCAAATGAAATATTCCGTACATCATGCGTACAATTCTTATTGGCTACAGAGATACAACTGATTACTCAAATAAGTTTTTTTGCAGGATGTTATTTCAGTTTCTACAAATTTAATTGCAGACTGTAATTTTTAGTTTGAAGTTCAAGTTTTGATATTGTGCTTGAGTTTACTCACATGAATTTCTGAACAGTGACTGTGGTTCTGAACTGTTGGCCAATTTTCAAGTAAACAGCACAAAAGCTTACTATGTCGATTCAGTATTTGAGTACGGATTTTGCAAAGGAAACTTCGAAGCTGTGTTGCTGCCTGTAGACTGTACCCTGACCGCCAAGTACGAGATCCTAGAGTGTTTACTCGTGTTCTCGCTAAACGGACTCACATTGGTGTAGTGTCCAGAGGTCATAGTTTGTCTGAAAGCTTAAATGAACAGGGCATTGATTAAAGAGGAGGCATTATTCACTTAGAATGTTGTCATTCAACAAACACAGACATAATTTCTACAGGCTTGTATGTACAAGAACATGAAGAAAATTATTATGTAAGCACGGCACCTGTCCTTATCATGTACGACGACTTGAACACTTTCGAGAAGGAGATGAACATAAACGATCGGAAGTTTGATTCTGGATAACTACAATTCGCAGACTAACCACATTGACATTATTAAGTGATGAAGCCACTTTCACTCGTGACGGTACGAATAACACTCATAAACCACCTTGACGGTCCGTCAAAACACGCACGCCTTTGCGGAGACACATGTTCGCCGGCCGCGGTGGCCGTGCAGTTCTAGGCGCTGCAGTCCGGAACCGCGGGACTGCTACGGTCGCTGGTTCGAATCCTGCCTCGGGCATGGATGTGTGTGATGTCCTTAGGTTAGTTAGGTTTAAGTAGCTCTAAGTTGTAGGGGACTGATGACCTAAGATGTTAAGTCCCATAGAGCTCAGAGCCATTTTAACCATTTGACACATGCTCAAGATCGCTTCCTTGTAAATATGTGGTCGGGTAGGTTTCCACACCATCATATAGTGCCCTGTTATGAAGACAGTTTTGAAGACTGGATACCAACCTTATTGCACTAAGTTACGTTTTTTATTAGGAATAGTGCTGTCCACATAACTTAACGCCAAGATGACCACAGAAGAGGTACACCTCGTGTCGTCCAGATAATTCGAATAATGGGAAATGGAATTTATAAAAATCAAAACTAAATTATAATATAGATTTTGCATAACACCTTCTGTGAGTGGTTGTTTAGGTTACATTGTAACGTCTGTATCTCCACAATCAATAAGAAAACTTTACATATGATATGCAGGGAGTTCGGAAATCCCAGTTGCAATAATCTTGGACTTGTAGAGGCCAATGAGTAGATAATATTTTGAATTGGAAACCAGTTCCGGAAATCTACCATTTCCGTGATACAGCTATTTGAAAACAAGTAGGCAGCGTGACCTATTTTACAAGTAACTGATTAGGCATGACCTAGTACACCAGTTGTTTTAGAATTCCAAAGTCACGCCTGCGGATGGTGAAGGTACCACTCCTCGAAGCCGTTGCGTGATTGTGGTGAAATGAGTATGCGATGAAGTCGTATTCTGTGGAGAACAATGTTCATAAAGGCGGCGAGCTGTTCTGTCATTACCGTGAGCTTAACCATTTAGAATGGTCATGTCATTGTATTTTGCCAACTTGTGCTCAACTATGTTGCTCTAACGCTCATAGACAGTTCAATGAGGCGCGAATCAGGTTGGAGAGGTAGGACAGTTGTCAAATGACATCAGTCAGTTCGACGTTAGAACTCCACGCCTCCCCCATCTCCTGCCCCCCCCCCATATAACCACATAACTACGCCGTGACAAACTTACTAAGAAAATAATTTTTCAAACGGCTGTAGCACGGTAACGGTACGTTTCCGGATATGGGTTTCTATTCAAAATACTGTGCACTCACTCCTCTCTCCAGTCCTACAAGATATTTTCTACATGTTTTGCTATAGTGAAACCGGGATCTATAATGGTTCGTAACGCAGTAATAGCACTTCCATTAGCCTCATACCGTTACACACTTCTGTACACGTATTACACTGAAAATATGTGCACCACATTGCTAATGTCGACTGCAAGGTGTTCAGGTATTCTGTGCCCAAATTAACAGGTATGATGACAGAGACAAAAACAAATAGATAGCGTAAAGCAACCATGTATCGGAATCGCGATATTGTTGGAGTACTGAGAACGCAGGAAGTTCTTCTGTGTAATTTGGAATGAAACAGTGTTAAACGTTTGTCATTGCTCTATTATTCTGGATACTGTGCCATTACAATAAATGTTCAAAAAGAGCACCATTAACCTCAGCGCAGACCCGGTATCGAAGTAGAAACGAGTCCCGTGCCCGCTGTAAAATGCGTGATGTGTTGTGTATTTGCGTGGCTGCTGCAATGATTCTTGCAATCAGTTCCACTTCCGAATCATTGGGGGCACCTCGTCGTTCATGTAGGCTCAGAGAAAGCAGTCTAATGGGAAGAGGTCCGGGATCTAGCACGACCATGTACAAGTCCTCGCCGGTCGATCCATAGATTGCAGCAGTACTGGTTATTACTGCTGGGACTGGTTCTACAAAGAGCGCTAGTTACCATCATACTGAAACCACACGCTCCTTCTGCCGTCTGCCTTCAGCCGAACCATAAACAGAATATATGTCTCGCAGTTACCCCCCCCCCCCACTACGTGTAGTGCTTCATGTTAACACTGCTAAAAATGGTTCAAATATCTGTGAGCACTATGGGACTTAACATCTATGGGTATCAGTCCACTAGAACTACTTAAACCTAACTAACTTCAGGACATCACACAACACCCAGTCATCACGAAGCAGAGAAAATCCCTGACCCCGCAGGGAATCGAACCCGGGAACCCGGGCACGGGAGGCGAGAACGCTACCGCACGACCACGACCTGCGGACGTTAACACTGCAATTGCCAACCATCCACTTAGTGCTACCCGCTGTTTACTGACTCAGCGTCACCGAGCATGAAATCACAACACACTACGTATCTCAGTCTGACATTAAATGTAGACACGTTAGACATAACGAAATTAATCTACTCCACTCCTTTACTGCTTCCTTATGCTCCGCGCTAACGTAATATGGGTTTCTGACACGTGGTTGCTTTACGAAATGTATGCTATTTGGTTTTATCTTTTATCCATGTTATTTCCGGCACTGATTTTTCTAACACCGATGTGCTTCTTGTCTGAAAACATCACTCATTCTTGACAACAGTAGAAACTATTTTACAATTCTCTCGCAAGAGTTCAGACTGATCGATTCACTCACGCCTCGTTTTCCCAGCAATGTTAGTTGTACGTCAGAAGTGATCGATTATTGATAGGTTTAGTGATGAAGAGTTGGTTGGAATATACTTTGTGTATGGATTCAATAAATGTTATTAAAGAACGGTGGAATGACGCTATACTGAGGGGTTCCCGCTGAGACCATCCGTGTTCTGTGTTGTACGTTTTGGTGACTGCATATTATAAGATTTTTCACTGCCGTGAAAGCATATCGGACAAACAAAACTGTGGTAGCATGGGAAATAAATCATAATTAAATAATCACTCTCTTACGAACCTCAGGAATCCATGAATACCTTATGGAGAAACATCCCTCAACATCCGAAAATTTTTTCAAATTCACCTCTCGTACGCAACGTATACTAAGAATGTACCGATGCTTTTGCCCCCATTTGACATGCTTCGAGTGACTCCAGCTACGCTGGTGGCATTTAGTTACCCATCTGATGCAAATCATGTGCAAGACAAGCATGTAGCTCAGGTCAAATTAGCACAAGACCAAGCAGTATTAGTAGCACGTACATACGTGTAAAGCTTCACCGAAGAATACAAAGTGAGTAGGCGCCCTTGATATACCAGACTAACATTCTGGAGGCCGTGGTTCAAAACTCCACTTCAAAACATCAGTTCACCCTCAGAAATTTAGACAATTAATTCAACTGTCAGCCGAAACCTTTCAATGTATGTGCCGGCACAGCTTTTCTGAAAACCATCGGTTTTCTACTCCAATCTGGTATGGTACTTCTATGCCTCTCACGTCAGTTATTCACCCTTCCTTGGATTCAGAAAAATTGTGATAATCGATTTCAACTTGATTATTTTCAGTAACGTTGGACACAATAAGTAGCCAACATGTACTCACGCCATTCTTTATGCGTAATAATGGTTAGTATTTATACTGATAATAAATTCTCATAAGGATTATACTTTGTCAACATATCACACGAATATAAAATTGTTATTAGTTCTGTAGAAATACGGCAACGAGTTCATGGTGTAATACCATTCCGGTTAGTGTAATATGACGCAGGCGGGGAATTATTTGGCATAAAATGTCCCTAACACTCAGAGTGAGGTCCCAGTAACATTTACTTTCCACTCGCCTAACAACTCATCTACTTGCTTCTTTTTCCTTTCCTGGCTTCTCACTCAATAAATTCCTCATCTCGTCTCACGAGGTTTTCTGCACATAACTCCGGCCGTACCACCACCACCAATGGTCATAGACAATACCAGGAAATAAACCCAGGTACTACGCATTGAAATCAGTTTTCGAGTCATAAACGGAGCAACAGCGATCTTGTACTACAAACCCCATTTGTGGCTTAGACTATTTTTTGGTAAATTACTCTGCACGGAAATGAGACAAGCCGAGTGCTCAGCTATGTAGAAACTTAATTTCTGAACTGCAGCTTGTAATTACCGTGCAGACTAACTGTAATCTTTGTGTAGTGTAAAATCTATTTTATTAGTGAAGAATTTAAAGACATGGAGTTGTTGCTACAAAGACTAATAGTAATACAAAATTGTTAAGTCTTTCGTGGCCTCTTGTTGACAAACTGCCTATTGGCTTCTGTCTCGGGTTCTTCGGCCGACGTTCATCATGACATGAACGTCGGCCGAAGAACCCGAGACAGAAGCCAATAGGCATTTTGTCACTAATAGTAATACTCAGGCACTGCAGAACTGATTTAATTGGTGAAGAACTTCCTGTTAATCCCTTTTAAGAGGATGTCTTTAAATATTACAAGAGCATCAGAGAGTGCATGAAGATGTAGATGGTAAATGGTACTCTACTCGTCCCAGCTTCATAACACAAAATGCCTACGAATCTAATATTCAGTTAAGATCTTGTGTATTATTTTACAGATACACGATTCCATTTCACGTTGAACTTCCGGAAACAAAAATGAATTTTTCATATGTTACAAGTCAAGCATTAAATATACTTGCTATAGACTGCACCATTTCCAAATCTGCTTAGTTATTAGTTAGTATTTTTGCAGAAAATAGTTACCAGCATGTAAAATTAATGAAAAGTAGCTCGAGACGAAAATATTATCTCTCTCATTGTTGTAGGTAAAGGAACACATACCAAAGCTAAGTTGCTCTATATAATACTGTAGGGATCACTAAGAGAGTGGAACTTGTACTGAATATTTTCTTCGCGATACAAGTGGTGGAGTAACCAATTAACGTTTTCCAGAAGGAAATAAAGGCGTGGGGGAGGGGGGAATTATGAATGAGAAAGACATAGAAAGTAATATGTGGGCGCCACATGATGAAGGCACAACAGTTTTGCAATGCTTCGCTCATTATTAGATGTAATCAAACGTACAGTGTAACAAAGGAACGTCGCCACGGCGTGTCGTGTATCGATAGGTCGTTGCCCTCCTGACACCTGTCGTAATTACCTGCCCTTTATCGTAACAAGGGGTGTCCGCTTGGAACATTGAGAGGGAATTACCTGTATACTGGATGCCATCCAATTCAGCTCCGAGTCTGAGGGCTGGTGGGCGACTTGAGTGTGGGCGTAGAAATGGAATTAGCGGCCAGGCGTCAAAGGCACGTTCACGCTGAAAGCATTCTCTGGGCTGTAATTGAGCTCTGTGGTCATCCTGGAGGGTTACTTACAGTGCGCAAACGCTAGAAGTATTATTAGATTTCTATAACTGCTGTAAACATCAAACGTTACGAAATATATTATCAGTCTGTTTTGCTTTTCGTTTCACCTTTATCCCAACTTCAAAAAACCCTTAGACGTTTTATAGTAAGGTATCGTGCATACTACCGATTTAATTTGTTCAGTTTAATGTTTTAAACTGACCGTAACAGCCTAAAAATATTTTTCAGGCACGTCACCTTATCATAATTTGTAAAACAGAACAACAAGACGTTATATTGTCTGATGATCCAAAATATTACAGTCGAAGTTCACTGAGAGACTGAATACCCACCGCTGACGTTGCGGCCGTATGGCACGTCAGGAAAGTAGGTAAACGGAGCAGAGACAATGGGGAATCGTTGTAGCAACGATATGGGTAACAACTGGGGAGACCCAGAGACATAATCGATCTTGATAAAGGTCACATTGAACGTGTGAGTAGTAAGTTGCCGCCATTTTCACTGACAATGGAATTCTTCGGGGTATCTGACCGCATTGTCAACGTATGAAGGGTGAGGCAGCTATCCAGAATGAGTAAATACATCGAAGTACGGTTTATCCTGAAGTTCGCATTTTTTTTTCTTAATGGTCTCCGAATTACGACACCAACTTCGGTTTTAAGAGAACTTCAGTGATATAACATGTATAGGACTCGACAAAATAGTTTCAAAATAAAACTGACGCAAACAACTATCAGACCGTCTGGAGACCAGGTCCCACAAACGTCTGCCCTATTATACCATATGTAAACAGACGTGTTACTTGAAGCCTTTCAGACTGTGTTTTGCTGTTGTAGCAATGAAATAAGCTTCTCGCAATGCTACTGAGATATTCGTAACTTTTTTTTGAGTCATCGGCTGCTGACTAGTTTGATGCGGCCCGTAACGAACACCTCCTCTGTGCCAAATTCTTCATCTTAACAGTAGCACTGGCAACCTACGTCCTCAGTTATTTGCTGGTTGTATTCCAATACCTGTCTTTCTCCATAGTTTTTGCCGTCTGCATCTCCCCCTAGTTCGATGTAAATGATACCCTGATGTCTTAACAGATGCCTAATCATCCTGTCCCTTCTTTTTGTCAGTCTTTTCCACATATTCATTTCCTCTCAAATTCTGTGCAGTACCTTCTCATTCCTTGCTTTACCAGTCCACCTACTTTTCAACATTCGTCTGTAACACAAATGGTTCGATTCTCTTCTGTTCCGGTTTTCCCATATTCCATGTCTCACTACCATGCAATGCTGTGCTCCAAACGTTCATTGTCAGGAACTGCTTCCTCACTTCTCTTGGCCTGGATTGCCCTCTTTGCCTGTGATATTCTGCTTCTTATGACCTTCTTGCTCCGTCCGTCATTGCTTATTTTGCTGCCTAAGTTATAGAACTCTTTAACTTCATCTTCTTCGTGAGTATCAGTCCAGATTCTAAGTTTCTCGATGTTCTCACTTCGGCTACTTCTCATTACTGCCACCCTTCTTCGATTTATTCTCAATCTGTATTCTGTGATCATTAGACTGTCCTTTCCATGCTACAGATCATGCATTTCTATTTCACTTTCGCTCAGGATGGCAATGTCATCAGCGAATCGTATCATTGATATTCTATGACCTTTGTTTTACTTCCACAACTGCTTCTTCGATGTACAAATCGAACAATATGGGCGAAAAATTACATCCCTGTCTTACACCCTTGTTGATCCGAGCGCTTCGTTCTTGGTGTCTCCTAATTTATGAAGTTTACTCGGTTGCAAAACTGTATGTTAAGTGTTGGACGAAATGTGTTTATTTCGGTTTTAAGTTGGCCAGAGGACTCTGAATTTGTCTGTTGAACCACTTTCCAGTTTACGTCGCCGCCCCACAATCCGAAAGACCGGTAGCACCAGTAATACTGACGGTCGATTTACCGCCTGAGGTAATATTGTAATTATCAAAATGCTGCATGATTAATGTGCCTGGAATCAGGTGGGGTTCAGTGGACTTATTTACTGAACTCAGAGTGTTAAGACTGGAAGGGTTCCAGAAGGGTTCCAGAATATAAATTCCAGCCGCACCACTGGTGAACAGACGCAGACCACATTGCCGCTAGGTCCGTGACTGTTTTTTCTGTATTCGCAGATGTCCCCCATATGTGATTCAACGTTCATTATCCGCCGCATGTGACCAGTCCAATACTCTGGGCGAGGTCGGCTTCTTAGAATTTTAGTTTCATAGTCTTGATTTATATTAGATACCTCTATTTGCTGCAAGCGCTTCAAGAAGATAATGAACACTGAAAGAAGACTGAAGCAATATTTACTGACTATATTCATAAGGTCTTTAACATGGCTATCAATCAGCGACTGTTGTATAATACAAAATTATGAAACACAGCCCTTACTCGCGAACACAATTAATTTGTGACCTAGGTTTCGGTGTCACAAGGGACACCTTCTTCGGACAAAATTAAACAAAATGTTGCAGCATAACGTACCAAAAGATACGAAAGCTGCAGTCATACCAGACAGCGCCAGATAGAACTAAAATGAAATGCAACAGAGGTGGAAGCCACTAATGGCTGCCATGTGTCCTCTGCTACAGTCAACACAAACAGTTTTGTGACACCGAAACCTAGGTCACAAATTAATTGTGTTGTGTTTCAAAATTTTGTCTGATTATATTCAGTTTTCCTGTTAGTAAACTAAGGGAAAAATATCTGTTATGCGTGCATATAAAATTTACGGAGGTGTAGTCAACCAAGAACAGGAACATTAGTTAAGTAATAGTACGAAGATCCGTAACTACACACTGTCGTAATGGTTATTACCTATATTCAGTGTGTTTCTAGCATTTTACTGGAAATATACCATAACACGTATGCTAAAACATACTATGCTGCTACACTTTTATCATTCCATACCTTCCTTAACAAAAAGACGTTTTATACATCGTTACATTCCAAGGAACACGTACCTGTAACATTTCACAGTTTGTGATTTGAAGAACAAGTAAGAAATAGCTCCATTTTAGTTATATTACAATATTTCTACATTCATTTTGAAGTAAGCCGGTTCACTGAGTAGGATATTTTCAATACAATTCTTCAGGGTATCAGACCGCATCGTCATAATTTAAAATGCGCCAACGTTTCGGCCAGCGCTGCAGCTAGCCTTCATCAGGGCCTTACGTAGGATATTGTTTCGAAACAGCCCACTTAATAATCTAGCTCGCCTCCGTAACTGAGTTGTTGGCATAGGCGGCTGCCGTGCGGATGATCCGGGTTACATTCCCGGTACTGCCAAGGATTTTTCCTTGCTGTCAGAACTGGCACGGGATACACTCGACCTCGTGATGCCATCTAAGGAAGTACTTCAATGAGTAACAGCGGCTCCAAGGTCTGAAAAGTCGGCCAGACATCCGAGACAGCTGTCTCCTGACCACTTCCTACTTTGCATCACATCCACATGACAGGGAATGACCCGTTAGACGTCCATATCTCTTTAGCTTCAGGGCTTGGACAAGAAGCTTATTTCTTAATTTTGTTATTTAGAAACTAGATAACTTTACAACACTGGGCGTCATGAAGCTACTTCACAGTAAAAACTGTTGAGATAAGGCAAAATGTGATGGCGTCCATAATTAATAAAAAATTAATTTAACTGTCATCATCATCATAACCATACTCTTCATAGGGGACGCCGCTCTATCGAGGGCACCCTCACCGCTGGGCCAGATGGTTTGCGTGTTTCGTCAAAGTCGAGAGCTGTACAGCTGCTGAAAATGTCACACAGGCAGGAGTGACCTCGACTAAGGAGACAGACAATGTTCGTCCGTCAACGTAGAGTAGGGAGGGCTCTAGAGGCGCAGTGAAGCCAGCTTCGGTAAGAGAGACATCATCATCATCATCATTTAAGACTGATTATGCCTTTCAGCGTTCAGTCTGGAGCATAGCCCTCCTTATACAGTTCCTCCATGATCCCCTATTCAGTGCTAACATTGGTGCCTCTTCTGATGTTAAACCTATTACTTCAGAATCATTTTTAACCGAATCCAGGTACCTTCTCCTCGGTCTGCCTCGACTCCTCCTACCCTCCACTGCTGAATCCATGAGTCTCTTTGGCAACCTTGCTTCTCCCATGCGTGTAACATGACCCCAGCATCTAAACCTGTTCGCCCTGACTGCTACATCTATAGAGTTCATTCCCAGTTTTTCTTTGATTTCCTCATTGAGGACACCCTCCTGCCATTGTTCCCATCTACTAGTACCTGCAATCATCCTAGTTACGTTCATATCCGTAACCTCAACCTTGTTGATAAGGTAACCTGAATCCACCCAGCTTTCGCTCCCATACAACAAAGTTGGTCGAAAGATTGAACGGTGCACAGATAACTTAGTCTTGGTACTGACTTCATTCTTGCAGAAGAGAGTAGATCGTAGCTGAGCGCTCACTGCTTTAGCTTTGCTACATCTCGCTTCCAGTTCTTTCACTATTTTGCCATCCTGTGAGAGTATGCATCCTAAGTACTTGAAACCGTCCACCTGTTCTAACTTTGTTCCTCGTATTTGGCACTCAATCCGTTTATATTTCTTTCCCACTGACATTACTTTCGTTTTGGAGATGCTAATCTTCATACCATAGTCCTTACATTTCTGATCTAGCTCTGAAATATTACTTTGCAAACTTTCAATCGAATCTGCCATCACAACTAAGTCATCCGCATATGCAAGACTGCTTATTTTGTGTTCACATATCTTAATCTCACCCAGCCAGTCTATTGTTTTCAACATATGATCCATAAATAATACGAACAACAGTGGAGACAGGTTGCAGCCTTGTCTTACCCTTTAAACTACTCTGAACCATGAACTCAATTTACCGTCAACTCTAACTGCTGCCTGACTATCCATGTAAAGACCTTTAATTGCTTGCAAAAGTTTGCCTCCTATTCCACGACAAAAAACCAGGCAAGTCGTGATGGCTAGTGGAGGCAGCCCCATGATAGCCATTTGTGCTGTGATCGTAAGGCAGCTGTGGTATTGTAAAGTTATGGCCAAACTCACAAAGAGCCTCAGATATAGGACTGTATCAGTTAAAGTGTTTATCTGAAAATAAAACAACAGTATCTGTAGAAAATGACTTACTCTCCCACCCCCTGTAAAATCATTCTTAAGAGATATGATCACTCTGTGCTTTGTAGTAAGATACTTTGTAGCCACACACTAGGTACCAGTCATTGTAGTGATGAATTTGTTTATTAGTTTCGCGTTAGGCGTCACAGTGTGATAATAGTTTTGGTGAATTTAATAAGTCAATGTGTGTTAACTCAACTCTCTAATTCCTAACAATTACACTTGAGTGACGACTTTTCAATCAATATTAACTAACAGGTGCTCCCGCTGAGCAATATAATTTGAATACCTTTAAATCACATTTTTTCTCATAATATTTATCATATTGTGGACTAGACAATTGACAGAACTTTCCATATGACTGCATCTTTTTACCGTACATTCATAGTAAAGATACAAGAATAATAAGCTTATTACAAGCAATCAATAGTTTTGCCTTTGCAGATGATCACGTACTAACAGATGGAAGCTCTGAGAATGCGAGGAGAAAACTAAACATCTGAAGGAAATAGCAGAGAAGGCATGTCTACGAATATCTTTTGCTCAATGAAAGTAGCTCAGCAACAATTTTGAAATGCCATTATATTGACAGTAAGAAAACACACAACTTTAAACATCTGGGGGACAATATAAACGTAAATAGTGAAAAGGAGGTTACTGACACAAAAAATTAAAGAAAGAGTAGAGCGTACATGAAATCGAGATATCTGCAAATGAGAAATTTTTTTCTAAAGGGGTTAAATTAACTCATAGTAATACACTTGTACATCCAGAAGCCATCAATAGGTCGGAAATACTACTTTTATCTGGAAAAAACTTAAACGATATTGGAAGATTTTGGTAAAGACAGAAAGAAGAATCCTGCGAAAAATTTTAGGTTCGAACAAGAACAAAGGTGGAATTTGCATTTAGAGACCATACAAGAAAACACACGCTTTCTACCCTAAAGTTACAGATAAGATCAGGAAAATAAGTGCTACATTCCATGAACATCTAGAAAACACACGCTTTCTACCCTAAAGTTACAGATAAGATCAGGAAAATAAGTGCTACATTCCATGAACATCTAGAGAGAATGAAGGAAGGTAGACAAATAAGATACATAAATTCTTCCAAAACAGCCTAATAAAATGGGTGGGGAGGCAAGACATAGAAGAAATTAGAAGAAATGGGACTGAACAGGCGACATTACTCAAGAGAGATATTCAAATTAGAAGTCATAAAATTCAAAAGTTTTCAGAAAGCTGGAACTAACTGAAAAGGAAAGTGGTCAGATGAGAGGTAAAGTACTCATTTTAAGAAACTGACTGAGTTTTGGAGGTGATGGTGGGAAAGAGAAATAAATATTCGTCTTGACGTAGTACTTAGTTGGCCAGTAACGGAATTAAAGGAAAAAACTGAACTTATTGTGTTAATCATCATCTCAGGTTGGTTTTCCTGCGTGTTAAATAAACTAAATGTCGACTGACGGTATGTTATGTGGGTACCACAAGGTAATGTATGGTATCGAGCTGAGACTATGAGGTGGTGGAAGGGTGACAAGCATGAAGGCAGAGTCTCTAGGCTTTGGGTCTATTGGAGCTGAATCCGAAAGGAGATTATCGTTTACGTCGATCTCCATAGTCACGAGCGACTTTCCCAGCAAGTACCTCACAATGGGCCCTGCAGAAAAGACATCCCACACTGGAGTCTCCCTTCTAAGCGTTCTCCAAAACTTGCTTTATATGTGGCATGTATCACACGCCTACTCAGGCACTTCGCTTTTCCACTGTTGTTATTTGTTAGCTACTTTCAGTGTTTAACAGTTTTCAGATTGACACATTTGTGTGTTACCGGGTTATCCACTAATTCACTGGCCAACGATTCGAAGAGTTCGGTATGAGTGGATCAACAGCCTTCATTTATTTATTTAGCTTGGTAGTTTACGCTCACGTCTGTAATTCATTACTGTGTTTTCTTATTCATAGCGATTTTAGCTTTGAATACTAATATGCAGTCAAAAATCTCAAGATGAATAATTCTGGAAATTCCAATTCCATTAAATTGAAAGTAATGTAATGTTTGACAGCCATTGACAGACGAAAGTGGAAGCCAGTTTGTTTTACAAACATATAAAAGCTGTGGACACATCATACATCAAATTATTGGAATAATAGGCCAATAATTTCATGGATAGGCTGGTAAAATTCTAACATGTCAACTGAATGTGGTTAAACTAGTGGAAAGTATCCCGTGTAACAAAAAACTTTTTCTTTTCATTGTGGTTGGAAAACGCCCTCTTTATCCAACGCTTACCAAACACACGCTCATTAGGAATGTTCCAACGTAAAAACGTTTCATTCTTGGGAAATGTATTTCATACATACACTGCCAAACCATTTGAAATGCATTGCAGAGGGTGCTTATCATTGCACCATTGCCGGCCGAGGTGGCCGAGCGGCTCTAAGCGCTACAGTCTGGAACCGCGCGACCGCTACGGTCGCAGATTCGAATCCTGCCTCGGGAAAAGATGTGTGTGATGTCCTTAGGTTAGTTAGGTTCAAGTAGTTCTAAGTTCTAGGAGACTGATGACCTCAGAAGTTATGTCCCATAGTGCTCAGAGCCATTTGAACCATTGCACCTTTCTTACATACACTACTGGCAAAATAAAATTGCTACACCAAGAAGAAATGCAGAAGACAAACGGGTATTCATTGGACAAATACACTCCTGGAAATTGAAATAAGAACACCGTGAATTCATTGTCCCAGGAAGGGGAAACTTTATTGACACATTCCTGGGGTCAGATACATCACATGATCACACTGACAGAACCACAGGCACATAGACACAGGCAACAGAGCATGCACAATGTTGGCACTAGTACAGTGTATATCCACCTTTCGCAGCAATGCAGGCTGCTATTCTCCCATGGAGACGATCGTAGAGATGCTGGCTGTAGTCCTGTGGAACGGCTTGCCATGCCATTTCCACCTGGTGCCTCAGTTGGACCAGCGTTCGTGCTGGACGTGCAGACCGCGTGAGACGACGCTTCATCCAGTCCCAAACATGCTCAATGGGGGACAGATCCGGAGATCTTGCTGGCCAGGGTAGTTGACTTACACCTTCTAGAGCACGTTGGGTGGCACGGGATACATGCGGACGTGCATTGTCCTGTTGGAACAGCGAGTTCCCTTGCCGGTCTAGGAATGGTAGAACGATGGGTTCGATGACGGTTTGGATGTACCGTGCACTATTCAGTGTCCCCTCGACGATCACCAGTGGTGTACGGCCAGTGTAGGAGATCGCTCCCCACACCATGATGCCGGGTGTTGGCCCTGTGTGCCTCGGTCGTATGCAGTCCTGATTGTGGCGCTCACCTGCACGGCGCCAAACACGCATACGACCATCATTGGCACCAAGGCAGAAGAGACTCTCATCGCTGAAGACGACACGTCTCCATTCGTCCCTCCATTCACGCCTGTCGCGACACCACTGGAGGCGGGCTGCACGATGTTGGGGCGTGAGCGGAAGACGGCCTAACGGTGTGCGGGACCGTAGCCCAGCTTCATGGAGACGGTTGCGAATGGTCCTCGCCGATACCCCAGGAGCAACAGTGTCCCTAATTTGCTGGGAAGTGGCGGTGCGGTCCCCTACGGCACTGAGTAGGATCCTACGGTCTTGGCGTGCATCCGTGCGTCGCTGCGGTCCGGTCCCAGGTCGACGGGCACGTGCACCTTCCGCCGACCACTGGCGACAACACCGATGTACTGTGGAGACCTCACGCCCCACGTGTTGAGCAATTCGGCGGTACGTCCACCCGGCCTCCCGCATGCCCACTATACGCCCTCGCTCAAAGTCCGTCAACTGCACATACGGTTCACGTCCACGCTGTCGCGGCATGCTACCAGTGTTAAAGACTGCGATGGAGCTCCGTATGCCACGGCAAACTGGCTGACACTGACGGCGGCGGTGCACAAATGCTGCGCAGCTAGCGCCATTCAACGGCCAACACCGCGGTTCCTGGTGTGTCCGCTGTGCCGTGCGTGTGATCATTGCTTGTACAGCCCTCTCGCAGTGTCCGGAGCAAGTATGGTGGGTCTGACACACCGGTGTCAATGTGTTCTTTTTTCAATTTCCAGGAGTGTATATTATACTACAACTGACATGTGATTACATTTTCATGCAATTTGGGTGCACAGGTCCTGAGAAATCAGTACCCAGAACAACCACCTCTGGTCTTGATACGCCTGGTCATTGAGTCAAACAATTGTGGATGGCGTGTACAGGTACACCTGCCCATGCAGCTTCAACATGGTACCACAGTTCATCAAGAGTAGTGACTGGCGTATTGTGACGAGCCAGTTGCTCGGCCACCATTGACCAGACGTTCTCATTTGGTGAGAGATCTGGAGAATGTGCTGGACAGTGCAGCTGTCGAACGTTCTCTGTATCCAGAAAGACCCGTACAGGACCTGCAACAAGCGGTCGTGCATTTCCTGCTGAAATGTAGAGTTCCACAGGGAGCGTATGAAGGGTAGACCCACCGGTAGTAACACATCCGATATGTAACGTCCACTGTTCAAAGTGCCGTCAATGCGAACAAGAGGTGACCGAGACGTGTAATCAATGGCACACCATACCATCATGCCGGGTGATACGCCAGAATGGCGATGACGAATAAACGCTTGCATTGTGCGTTCACCGCGATGTCGCCAAACACGGATGCGACCATGATGATTCTGTAAACACAACATGGATTCATCCGAAAAAATGACGTTCCGCCATTCGTGCACCCAGGTTCGTCGTTGAGTATACCAACGCAGACCCACCTGTCTATGATGCAGCGTCAAGGGTAACCGCAGCCATAGGCTCCGAGCTGATAGTCCATGCTGCTGCAAATGTCGTCAAACTGTTCGTGCAGATGGTTATGGTCTTGCAAACGTCCCCATCTGTTGACTCAGTGATCGAGACGTGGCTGCACGATCCGTTACAGCCATGTGGATAAGATGCCTGTCATCTCAACTGCTAGTGATACGAGTCCGTTGGGATCCAGCACGGCGTTCCGTATTACCCTTCTGAACCCATCGATTCCATATTCTGCAAACATTGGATCTCGACCAACTCGGGCAGCAATGTCGCGATACGATAAACCGCAATCGCGATAAGCTACAATCAGACCTTAATCAATATCGGAAACGTGATGGTACGCATTTCTCCTCTCTAGACGAGGCATCCCAACAACGTTTCACCAGGCAACGCCTGTCAGCTGCTGCTTGTGTATGAGAAATCGGTTGGAAACGTTCCTCATGTCAGCACGTTGTAGGTGTCGCCACAGGCGCCAACCTTGTGTAAATGCTCTGAAAAGCTAAACATTTGCATATCACAGCATCTTATTCCTGTCGGCCAAATTTCTCGTCTATAGCACGTCATCTTCGCGGTGTAGCAATTTAATCGCCTGTAGTGTATTTTTCCTGTAACAATGGCTTCCCTGGCGTGGGAAGAATGCTTGCTTCAGAGCGTGCTTAAGTGTATGCCTCTGTTTGCGTTTCAGCTAGTTTAATCTTGCCTCCATGTTGCCAGTGAGAGAAATTCGTGGGGGGGGGGGGGGGCAACAGTATATTTCTACATTTTTCAGTTATTCCTGGTACTTCATACTTTACAAGTCGGCTCTCGCGGATTAATTTGCGTCTACAATTTCAGTTTTCTTAAACGTGTCCATGACTCTCTCCTGTTAGTCAGACGTTGTTATTTTTGCTGCTCTTCACTGGATGCATTCGATATCCTGTCTTAGCGGTTTCTGATGTGGGCCTCTCTCATTTGAAAAATATAAGATTTGACGAAAGAGTTATTTGTAAGCAGTCTGCTTTGTAAACTGATTACATTTTCCCTGTAGCCTGCCAATGAACGAAATATTGCCACCTGCTTCATCCACAACAGATTGTATGATGGCATTCAATTTCATTAACCCTTTATAAATCGTCTACTGCCTGCTTTCATACAGTCCACCAAGTATTCCTCTCTTGCAGAAAGATGTTCATCTCATAGTACGATTTGTACCGTACATCAGCAATAGAATTCTTTGATCCAAACGTACGTTACCACAAACGTCTTCCTCATAACCCGCCATACGTTTGATATTAATAGTTAGGATTATCACTTTGGTTTCCTTACCATTCATGAACCAAACAGAACCCCATGTAGCAGACCCTCAGTTTTGTGTCCCACAATTATGTACATTATTTTGTCAAATACTTGGATGCATGAGCTCCTTACTCTATTGTGCAATAGTTGTCGCACTTCCCTACACTTGATATCTTTTGGACTGTTGTAGGTAAAACATTTCAGACAGTCTGATGGTATTTCTCAAGTCTCATACATTCTAGACACCAACTTGATCAGTTAGTCTGCCACTTCCACAAAGTATTCAGCATTATTCGATAGCATGTTATCCAAAGGTCCCTGAAAATCTGACACTCAAACTATATTCTGTATGGCCATATCGACTACATTTCTCTTTTACACGTCACAAACAGTCCGCTCCTCGCAGACACTTGTTATTATTCCTCCTGTGCTTCTCTCCTTCCCGTTTAACATTTCAATTCCCTTTGCAGTTTTAATAATGACGCTTTTGGTTTCAGTTTCATGAAATATTGCTTCGACTTGGCTGTTTGCTGAATCAGTCCTTCCGATGACCAATTCGTTTTAATATTTTTCTCCAGCTCTTTTATCTTGGCTTCACTGCACTTCTAGTTTGTTTCATTCTAGAGTGATTAATACTTCTGCATTTTTTCTCTTCCTACCTAGTTTACTAAATTCTTCTCTCGTTGATCAATAGGAATGTCTTATCTGTTACCTAAGTATACTTCGCAGTTGCCTTGCTTGCACTTGTTTGTATTTTCCACTTCTATGATTTTCCACTGTTTTTCAACTAGACTACCCACTATAGTGATTATTATCTCAGTAATCTACCTCCATAGAGATGGTCAAACACATGTCATCATTCCTCAGTACTTCAGTACTACACATCTTCCCACACTGACTCTTTTGGAAGCTTCTCTTTAACTTCAGTTTACTCTTCAACACTACTAAATTGTCATAAAATTATATAACCACTCCTGGTTTCATCATACATTCCAATTTCTTATTTCGGAATCTCTGTTATCTTCTCGTGCCTCTGACATCCTCCCACTATGCCTCCACCTCTTGTGGCTATTCAGCAGTATTTTCATTGTTGTTAACTGAACTTTATTGCAGAACGCTATCACACTTTCATGTCTCTCATTTCTATTACCAAACCCATATTCGGCCATAACTCTTACTTCTAGCCTTTCCCGAACTACTCCCTTCCAGTCGCTTGTCATCATTAGAATACCATCCTCTTCTACGAACTAAATTCCCTGTTCAGTACACTCTTAAAGTGTCTTTGTTTCTTCATTTCCTGCTTCTGATGCCAGCGCGTATACCTGCACGACTGTTGTTGCAATTAAATTTCTGTTGGTCCATTACAGCCAGGGTGCATTGGGTGGTATGTACTTTTCAATTCAATAAATTGTACGGCTGTTGCTGAGGTTTGTAGATTTGAAAAGTTGTTGGAATTGGTTTGGTTTACATTCTGAAGAAAACTAACTAATCAATGAAATGTCTACAATAACTCAATCACTACCCTTTCTTCCCATTCATAGAGAATTATACTATGGTTATACCATTCTTGCTGCTATTCATATTATTCAGTATTCGTCTCCGGAAACCTGTGTATTGTCGGCATCGATTGTATCATAGATAGGAGTAGAGCTTCAGCTGTATATTTGTCTCCTCAGAAATGCATATCATCGTTCCCTTTAATTTATCTGACCCCCATTACAGGCAAATACACTTAAGCCATGGCATGGTCGACCATGCACAAGCTTTTTTCGTGTTTCGATATCTCGCTTTCAGTCGCAGCTCAAATATTAGAGAAACTGTGTTGTGGGTAGTCTTTAAAAGTCGCACACGATGGCGCTAAAGAGGAGACGCACAGAGGAAGTAGACAGCGACAGGGAATGAGTGAAAGAGAAGGACAGAGAGCTCGTATGCAGAGTGAATGCTTCCTCAGGTGGTGGAGCAAAAGTGAGTCCAGCCGTTTGCAGAGCTTCTGCGTGTGGTGAGTCTGGATAGGCAACTGTATGTGGTAGTAGGGTCCTGCCAAGTTGAGTGGGGTACCAGTGTCGGAGTGTCTGTAAGTGGCGCATGTTTGCTTGGCTCAGTTCCATGAGTGGATCCAACTTTATGAGAAGCATTTGCTGTTCACTTCTCATTGAAGACACCATTCTGCAGATAGCTTGTGGAGCAAGTTATTGGTCCTTGTGTGTTCAACTCAGTTAGTTTTATGTAGGTCTTGTAGTGGGGACTGAAGTATGTAAGGATGATATTCCCACACTAGCGATAAGGGATGGCGTGAAAGTTTTACAATTGGTAATCACTTATCCTGCTCTGAAAATCTGTACTAAAGCAAACCTGTGTGATGTTTGCCATACTGGTTACCAGACATACATTTAATTCCAATCACGTCACACATGATGGAAAGACCTTCTTATATTTCAAGATTTTAATGAACCAAGTAACTGAGGTACAGTTTATTCGTATTTATATTTGCTATTTGATTTTGTCTAGCCTCTGTTTTTGTAATATACTTGGTAATATAGATTCTTTGCTTTGAACTGTACCAAGTGATTGAGGTGATGAGTATGGTATTAATATTTAAATGAGTCTATTGGTTTGGCAATTAACTTGTCTGGGCCCCTTGCTAGTTAAGTAAATTGAAAGCTAGCTATGCCAAGCTCTGATACATTTAATGGCCGAGAGACTTTATTCACTTCGATTGTTTATTATAAGTGGATAACAGTTGTGTTGTAGGAGCTGTTATTATTATGTCTAAATTTTGTTGATGTAAGGCAAAATGAAAACCCGTAGAGGTGGAATATACTAGTGATAACATCCAACCATCAATTCTAAAGTTAATTCGTTGTGTGAGTGGAGTTCTTTTGTAAACGAGGCATTTGATGTTCAATTATTGTTAAGGGAATTGGCCTATTTGCTACTGCTTTATTCACCTTTCGTATGATTTAATAATTTGATAATCGTGAATATTTGTTTCTTCAACTTTATTGTGAATTTTATCTAAAGGAATTTTCAAATTAAGGAAAACTTTGAAAATTTTAAAGTCGGTCTTTTAATTTATAGGAAACTTATTTAAATTTTTTGATGTTTGGGTTTACTGAGAAATCTTGCATAGACATAAATTTAAACCGTTTTCGCAAGTAAAAGAAAGGTTTGCCTACAGTCGAATGAAAGTGAGGAACTGATTCGAAATTACCGGACTTTGTGTGTTAAGTAAAATAAGATTTTTTAAAAAGTAGTGTTAAATATTTCGTGTCCTCAGCGTCTCTCCTACTGCACGAGCTTGTAGCTACCACTTTGGACCGAAGTTAGTCAGTATTTGTCAGTTTATGACTGTGTGGAATAACTCAAATTACAATAATTTCTAAAGCGACCAACATTGGTAGCACAGCGTTCTTTCGTTGAGTGGGAGTGGTTCTGCTGTTGCTTGTGAGTAAGAGAGCCTGTTACATGTATACACTGCTCTTTCGTTGGTTTATTTCAGATGGTTTTATGCTGGAAGTGGTCTCAGATAAAAGAATTGTCCAGGGGGATCTAATTTGTAACAAAGGCGCAGTTAAGCTACACGTTGGCCAAAAGGGAGGCTTCAGGTTAAGGCAATGTGGTCAACTTTAACCAAAGTTTAAATGGTGAGTTGGACCGCCAGATGGTGTTGTAACAGTTACTTTTCTGAATTATTCCAAGACAATGCTCCGAGCTCCACTCAAGTTTCTAGGATACAGCCTCATCTGGCACAAATAATCTTCAGGACTTCGGTAGAGTTTATAAAGTGCCAAAACAAGTGCCACAAACTGAAGTATTGAAACAAAAGATGTCTCGGTTACAACATTTAGTTGTAACTTTCCTAACGTGGAAAGGTCTGTTCAAGTCAGATGGGGGTCTGCTTCCGAAGCATGCTAGTCATTAATAGGGAATTGAATACGTAAAAGAAATTGTGGAATAACGTGAGCATGTTTTATTAAATTTCCAAATCAATTAAGGTCAATGGTGGAGAATATTCTGAACTTGTCCATAGACGACAATCAGCATTTGCTATTATACATGTACCTGCCGTGGCTTGAGGACTAGGTGAAAGTTTTGCAAGTAGAATCTGTCGTTTTTCAAATAATGTGTCCTCTAGCTGAGGGCAGATTATGGTGGATTTTGTATGAAGTTGTTGCTAATGGGGACTGAATACTGACATTTTACAAATCGATATTTGGTGATAATTTTCGTAGGGTGCTTCATTAGTTAGCTACTTAGCACTATTTTCAGGCAAAGGAAGAAATGCGTCACTTGAGCACTATATTGAAAGTGTGATGTGGTAACGTCGGCCATTTGCGTAAGTTTATAGGAAGGGGATGTAATTAGAAATTTTGGCAAAGATTATAGCACAGGGATCAGTCACATCTGCTGTTTGTGGAAAGACTAAGATGCTCAGTGAATTTAGAATTACATACAATTTTGGGACAGGCAGTGTGCAACTAGAAATTTTCACCACAGACAATGGTTAGTACAAGGACTTTTGGAAAGAGTCGGGGGTATGATTGTCACCAATAAATTCATTTAGTATGTGACTGTCCAGTTGATGGGGAACTTAGGAAAAGAAGCTGACGATACAAGAAACACAATAAAATAAGGAGCTTGAGTGGCATCATCAGGAGTTGTAGGAAGATTAATTAATCCATGGCCCAGTATCTGTTTGCTGTTTGTTATGTGACTCTTAACCATGAACCAGTGTGTGCTCCTTACTTGATTTGCACATTACCTCTGTTGAGGGAGGCTTATATCTTGATGTGGTCAGTCAACAGACTAAGTTTAACAGTTATGTGGAAGGTTAATATTAGTTTAGGAACTTACTGATTGGCATGGCTTTTTGACTGTTGTGGAAGGTTTATCGACGAAAGTTTTGTTGACCAGTCATTTTTTGCTAAAAACTCATTGTGTTTTAGAATCTAGTAACAAATGATTTATGTTCATTATAGTTTGACAAGAAGTTTTCTTTCTGTACATGGGATGGACTTGAATGGGTCTATAAAGTCAGTGCAACTGTAACAGGTTTTGAGATGGAGCAAGATTATAATGTGTTGTTGGTATTGCAGAGTTTTCCGTTGTCTTGACCAACAAATTTGTCACGAAACATAAAATTAAATATACGATCCTGGTAACTGATCAAGTTCATGTTCTGCAGACAGTATATAGGCTCTCAGGACCATAGAATTGTTAAGAAAAATTATTGATGAAAGTTACAGGACAAAAAAACCCTAAGTGGGAAGAGCTTAGACTGGCTGTAGATTATGAGCTCCCTAATCAGGAGACTCTATTGGAATCTATGTTTCTCCCTGACTTGCATCAGTATATTTTATGGTTTGTACACAGTCACTATTTTACGGTGTTAGGTTTGAACCAGTCTCATCAGTCTCCTTCAGTTCTATTAGCTGAAGAACCAGAAATACTTACAGCTTTCACTAAAGACTGGATCTTGTATGAACATAGTCGTGAAACATTTGTATTGGTCACAGGAGCCACAATTCTTTGGTGGTTATATTCTGTGTTAGACAATTTAAAGAAAATATTTGCCTATATTTATATGGATGTTGTTGAAATATATAGTAAATTTTTCAAGAACATTGGAGCCATGTGATACAAGTTTTTAGTAGATTCTGGGAAGCAGAGATAACTGTAAAATCCTCCGAGGTAGACTTAGCCATGTGGAATACTTCCTTCCTTGGTCATATAGTTTCATCTGGAGGAGTTAAGATCGATCGGGACTGAGCTCGAAGCATTCATCAGTTTCTTCCTCTATAGAGTAATAAGGATGTTGAACATTTCATTAGGATGGCCAGTTATGTCGCAAATTGGTGCCAAACTTCACAGAATTGGCTACGCCTTTGTACCAAGTGAGTTCTAAGGGTGAAAGTTCGGGTGAACTAAAAGCCATAAAGCAGTTTTAGAAAGTTTAAAGCATGTTTTGCGTGTGCAACAGTTTGCTTTATCCTGACTTTAAATCTGAATTTGAGCTCCTGTTGCATGTTTTTGTTAATTGCAGACCTGCACAGTATTATTGTAAGAACATGAAGGGGAGAGAAGAGCTATTGCCTCTGAGTTTAGATCATTGATCACTGACAGGGGCAAAACAGAAATGTTCTGTGTATCAACTGTCGGCCCTGGTTGTGATGTTTTGCTTATAAAATTTCCGCCTTTATTTAGGACACAAAGAATTCACAATTGAAACTGACAAACGATATCCTTAATGGGTGTTAGTGGATGCTAGAAAAACGTGTAGGATTGCTCATGGTGCTGTTAGGATATGAGCATTTGGGTTTAATGCGCAGCATATCAAAGGGATAGAACACAAATCTCCAATGCCCTTAGCAGGATTTTTCAGGAGGATGCTGAAGTGGTGAAGGGAACTGATCAAGATGTAGAGCAGGAATGGTGGCCTGGGTATTTAGCGAAATTCTGATTCTTTCTGTAATTCTGGGGGAGTGACAGGTAGAGGACTTTTGATGGGGAAATTTGATAAAAGGTATGGTGGGTGTCGAAGTTCCAGCGTATCCTATGCAAAAAGGGTCTTTTGTGTTTTAAAATCGCTTATGATAACAAAGACAAGGTACGTCTGCCCAAGGAATTGGTACCTCTGGTTTTCAAATACTTCAATGAGTTAGTCTGCGGAGGACACTTAACTCTTTATAATATAATTAGGAAACATAAAGAATATCTAACGTGGTCAAATCGTTATACGGGCGTCAGTTACATCATGATCGTAAAAGAAGTAAACAAATTTCGGAGAGCAGGAGGGCAGAGCTGCAGTCGAATAGGAAGTATCAACCAATGGGTAAAATAAGTAATTTCGATCATTAGCTCCACTAACACGTACTAAGGAGGTTAGTCGTTATCTGTTGTTGTGGTCATAAGCTGCTGAAGATTTGTATGGTTGTTTATAAGTAAATGCACCAATCTGGACATCACCATAAACTTGCTAAATGGCATTATTGCATTATTTGGACCACCCAATTATCCAGTGAGTGCGGAATTTCCCTGCCTCTATGTCCAGAGAGTTCAAGAGGTTCTGCTTCAACAGAGCCGTTGTCCACATCACAGCTACAGTTCATTATTCTCAACTGTCGTTTGGGGAGCAGGCAATAAAAATCCCCTGCAGCACTGACATCCTTTCATAACAAGTCAAAATGGGGCAAGTCACATTCATTGATGAAATATGCTTTTAATACAGCAGCCCATGAGAGCCATTAACGGCTGCAGTGAGGTTAAAGTTCACAGTCCGTGAATTCCCGACCCTAGAATCTGTCAATTGTAAGTAATATGTTACTGAAAGACAATGATCTAAGCGCGATTAATGAAAGTTGAGAAGATAGCAAGAAGAAGATTCAGTCAGCAAACTGGCGGAGAGCTGTCCTCTATAACAGGGGTTGGCGTTTGGCCCCTTTTTGAAAGTCGTGGTATAGTGTATTTGAAGAATTTTTGGGCTCAAAGTAAGGTCTGGGATGATGATGTTGCCCAGACGTGGGGGGCCCTATGGTATTATTAGGGTATTGTCTCCAGTGAGCTGCCTCATCCAGACTAAAGCACTAGGAGAAAAATAAGAGCACATACTATCCAGTTCCAACTGGGATCTGGTAACAAGCCTAAGAAAAATTGACCAATTACTCTCCGTACCCCTCCCCCTACCCACCCACTGTTGATATAATTTCAGGGGGATAGCTGAGCTGTGGTGCTGTCGAACTTCTTCCAACTTTGATCAGGGTGCAGTATCTCGCGTTAAATCACAGCTCAGATACCTGGGAAACTGTACCACAGCTAGTCTTCAAAGGCCGCACATGGTGGCGCTAGAGAGATGACAGACGGATAGAGGAAGAAGGAACAGGCAGAGATAGAGATAGAGAGCGAACATACAGTAAGTGCTTCGTCACACAGGTAACAAGAGGAGCCATACCTGTACGCAGGGATGCTGTGTGTGGTGAGTGTTGATGGACAGTTGTACATGCTGGTTCGGTACTGCCAAGATGAGTGGAGTAATAGTGTCGCAGCATCTGTAAGTGGCACGTGTTAGCTTGGCTCAGTACCATGAGTGCATCGCACTTTTAGCTAAGCACTTGCCGTTTACATTTCATTGAAGGCACTATTCTGAAGATAGTTTGCGGAACACGTTAACAGTTCCTAGCGTGCGAAATGCTTGTAGTGTGGCTAACGTATAAGACAATGGTATCCCACATAAGTTGGAAAGGATGCAGTGCCTCCTTAAATTTGAAAAATATTGTACACCAGGTAATTCAGGTGAAGTTTATTAATATTTAAATTTGCCACTTGAGTTTGCTCCGCTTCTTTTCTTGTTAGTTAATATATTTGGTAATTTTGTTTCTTTGGTTTAAACTGCACAAAGTGATTTTGTGTTGTGTTTCTTTTTAATGTTTAAATTTGTGGGATAGTTCGGCAATTAATTGTCTAGGTCCTTGTCTAGTTATGTAAAATTTCTGGGCAAATTAAAAGCCTTGTCTTCAAATCAGATAACTTCGCCAAACTCTGATGTTATTAACGGCCAAGGTGTTTTATTCATGTTGCCTGGCTACTGTACAGATTTAACAGTCGTGAAGTTACTGAATTTTTTGTGAGATTTCATTGTATTGCAAGGCCTTCGCAATTATAAATTCAAATTCTTATGATTTTGAAAGTCAAAGAAAGCTGTGCCTAAATCCCAGTAGTTGTAGATGTCAGTAATGGTGATTTTTCATTACCAGCTTTTGGGTATAAAGTAAAATAGACGTGTTTTCAACATTTGATAGCACCTCAATTACTCCACAGTCTCGGAAATAAGAGTTTCGTCCAAAAGTCATTAGGATTTATCTGATTAAATCTATTTGGCATAGTTGAAATTATAGCATTTTATAAAGGAACAGATCCATTCACATTTCTCTTTTCAGATTTTTTACTTTCCTTTAAGGTTCAAACATCTGAAATTCTAAGCTTCCATCAGTAGTGCGTTACACTTTTGTAGGTTCTTCAGTCTTTTTATCATGGTCACTTTCCCTGTAAGAGTCCTCTACTTGGAGAACCGAATGGGGGTCTAATCTAGAATATTTGGCCAGTTGAGACATAATAATGACACATTTTCAAGGCTATACCACATTTCGTATGGAGATATATGATGTGGTTTAATGCAGTGGTTCCCACAGCTTTCTGCTTTCTCACACGTTTCATCGTTGTTTCTTGCACATTTCATGGCAGTTTTCTGCCCCAAGGGCAGTTTTCCACCTGAAGCTCAGGCCATTTATCCACCCACTTCAGAATACTGCTAGCACAACAAGAGTGTCTCAGCATATTGGAAGTTGCCACCATTGCTGATTCTTTTCATTCAAGGATTATGCAGTGACTGGGATCACATCTGGGACTTTTAGTAAATGACACAACTTTACAACATAGGCTTCCCAATCCCACACATATCCGAAAATTTGTTACACCTAGCTATTTATAAATACTGACTGATTCTAAGTGAGTCTCATGGTATTGGAACTATAGGATTCCTTTTCCTGCATTTAGAAAACTGCACACTTGCACATTTCTCCCCATTTGTAATACAGCCGCTTTAGTGCAGTTGTCTTTCACAAGTGTGTACTCTAACACCATGCATAAGCCGCTTCTGCATTTCCAACAAATAAAAAAAAATAATCTTTCATCATACCATCCTGCATTTAATTCTTAAAGAAATGGTTAGATAAATTCTGCAGAAAATGTAGCCAATGGTGCCATAAATTGTGGGTCCTCTGCATTCATCAACATGAAGAATTTAGTAATGAACTTCAAAACGATTCAACAATCTCAGCACTGGGTTTAGTTCGTGAAGATCGACTTCTATAGAACAAAATTTGCAAAATAGTACCATTAAAACACTCCCTAAGTTTAAACATAGCGATATAGTAAGTCTAGATTCAGACAGTATTAGAAAGACTGCTGACAGACGCCAGGGAAATGATAAGCACAAAAAATCAAAAGTCATAGTGGGACAAAAAGTGTTGATAATATGACACAAAATATCCAGCAAGTGATATTTATTGATGTATAGATTTAAATCAGTGTTTATTGTAGTGTACTGAGTATGGCATGTTGTACATCCAGATCCTATAGCAGAAGAGACTCAGAAGTAAGAGAAGCTTTAGACTTCGTCATAATCGTATAACGGTATAACCAAAATGTTTATAGTATAAGATGTTGAAAACTGTGTGTCACTTTGCATGAAGTACTTCTGAGATATAGCAATATGTCTGTGATTGTTCCTGACCACTTATGTATTTTTGTATTATTGAGATTTCGTAAATAGTTAAATAGTTTGTAAAACGATAACTTTACTCTTTGCCACTAGTCATTATGAAAATGAAAAGTAGAGGAATAAGATGGGGCAACCATAGCTCTCAGAAGAAAATAGTGTGGGACTATGTGGAAAATTATGACTTGGAAAAAAGTGAGATGGTATGGTTAGAAGTATTCTCTCTCTCTCTCTCTCTGTGTGTGTGTATATATATATATATATATATATATATATATATATATATATATATATATATATATATATCAGTGTGAACTGTGATTACATGGGTAATTCTGATTGTGTTTAATTAAGATTTGATTTTCCTGAGTATTGAATTTGATATTTATGTAGGTTTATACTTTTGATTTGTGTATGATAGTCAATTTACTCTATTAATGTGTGATGTTTTCTCAGTAACTTGCATAAGGGATGACAGATAATACAAGGAAATAACCAATCCTAGTGATTGAAGTTTTTCAGAAATATACAGAGAGAGAGTAATGAAACCAGTAACCTTTTGTATCTCTTGATTATAGATACAAGAAATGTTTGTTTAGAACAGGAGTCACAAGGAGGTGCTGTGAAGTTAAATTTCATGTATAAATATTCCTAGGTCATACATACTGTTTAATATTGTTAGATGTCTCATGGATATGTTCTCTACAGGAAGAGATTATTCAGTATGCTGACATTATAAACTGATGAGAGAATGTTTGGTAATTTCATTATGAGGATTGATTCGATGTTCATCATATAGTAATTAACATAAAGCATTATTATATGTATGGTGTTTGGTATAACTGCAGTAGGTGTGTTTAGACTGATGTACATATTTGTCAGTGAAATTTAGTAGTCGAAAAACTGGGCAGTATTGTTAAAATGAAGTCAGAAACTAATTTATCTGAGTAACAAGTGCACTTGGTGTGTTAAGTATCTGAAGTACATACATATCAATATAATAGTCATGTGTACTGAAAAGTGTCAATTAAATAACCTGCTGAACATGTTATAATATGATCTGAATTGTAGTATAAATAATGTTAATTATATGAACTAAGCTCATTAGTGGGGAAAATATATCTTGGTCTGCAGATACAATTAGTGAACTCTCTCACTGTGCAGTAGAAGATACCCTCCCTATGGAGATAATGTATTATACTACATGAAGATGTATAATAATTTATTTCTTATTCGTTTTTCATGGTGGTTCAATTTGAGTTGTGAGAGAGAATATATGAATTAGTAAAGCACCTTGGAAGACAGATGACACTTGTGGTAAGACAATTCTGTACTGATGACTCATGTAAGCCACATACTGGACCATGGTAATGGAGGTTCACCTAACATAATGTCAAAAATGTTGTATCTGAATAACTAATCCTGTGACATGCAGCAATGTGTCATTAACTGTGCTGTGTGAACATATCGATGTAATTTCTGTTATAAATGTATAAATACATATTATGAAACTCATCCACATCGTGAAAAAACCTTAACTTCACTTCATCTCACCATCTAATCAAATGGACAAATGATATTTTGCCATCTTGTTAAGACATGTTACATGAGCTAGATTAAGGAATAATTACATTTTAAATTTCAGTTCAACTGCTATATGTACTATATCTTACCATTTTATATAGTCATTAGGTCAGTTACACTACGGAACAGTCATGTTTCCAGTTACAAATACTCTTACAAATGTAAAGTATTTTTACTACAGGATACATGTTAATTAGTAAGGCTGGAGAACAGTCAAATTATTGTTTATAGTATTATTCTTAGCCACCAATAACATGCATAACTATGCAGAATCAAATAAGTTATTTCATTAAGATTGTACTGTAACCACAAATTTAGTTTTCTTTTTTATATACTGTAACCTCAAATTCTTCTTTTGCTCTTTTTAATAAATTTATTGCTTGAGGTTCTTAACATCTTAATAATTTTCACTGACGGCATACTTAAACAAGTTTCCTGTCTGATGACGTCGTTTATATTTAAAGCTACATTCATTGAGAAACACTTATACACTTCTATAGTGCTTGAGCATTGTTTCTGTACAAACTTACGATCACTGAGGCCACATTTCCAATACTCTGAATAATGGTTAGCCACCTGGGAAAGAAATCACATAGATTCTGATGTGCTAACTCAGTTTGTAAAATTATACTATGTTGTGCTTATCTGTATAGTTTCAGTCAAAAGATGTGCATAGGTACTCTCAATCAAGTCAAAATTAATACAATAGTTAGGTTCATAAGGACAATTGGACCACTTTGATATTTTCCATTTCTTTGTGAATTAGAAGCACATGTTAACATACCTAAAATACCTGTGGATCATATATATTGTAGCAATAAATTGATGTTAGTAATTATATGCGTTTCAACGGCCTTGCCGCAGTGGTAACTCCGGTTCCCGTCAGATCACCTAAGTTAAGCGCTGTCTGGCTGTTCTAGCACTTAGATGGGTGACCTTCCGGTCTGCAGAGTGCTGTTGATAAGCGGGGTGCACTCAGCCTTTGTGAGGAAAACTCAGGAGCTACTTGATTGAAAGTAGCAGCTCTGGTCTGGTAAACTGACATCCAACTGGGAGAGCGGTGTGCTGACCACATGCCAGTCCATATCAGCATCCAGTGGTGCCTTTAGGCTGAGAATGACAATTCGGCCGGTCGGTACCATTGAACCTTTCAGTACCTGTTCGGACGGAGTTTAGTCTATATTATATTCGTATTCTGATAGTGTTCTATTGGAATGTGTGTCCTTAAGCATATTCATTTCCTTAAGGGTAAAAATTAAATTATTTTGTTTGTTTAAGTTGGTGACTGGGGACCGTGTTTATTGCTAATGAGGATAGTTTCTTGCCGAATGTAATTGCTTTAGGCTCCTCTAAGTGTATAATTTTCATTCACACATGTTAAAGCCACTCTGCATTAACAGCACAATAACGAGAGGAGCTAAAACGTTTGAAATATGGTAAGCTGTAACACGTTTCTTTTTGTATCCCTCCATTCTTCCATTTTTATGCACCTTGTGCCTACAGTAGATGTAACATTTGAAGAAAAATAACATTTGGGATTGTTTATAAGGGTATAAAGACGTGAACTTCTGTTGTTCATATATTGTTTTCCTTAAATTTGCCTTCACTTGTAGTTAACGTGGTACCTACAGCGCACAGTGGGTGCGCCGATCACTAAGTTCAGGAGCTGACGTCACGGGGAGGCCAATTAGGCGCGACCGCAACGGGAGATTTGGCGGTGTGCGCCAGGGATCGACAGGGCTGCGCCACCGATCGACGCAATCTCCGACCACACGCACTGGCCAGTGCTGCCCCAACGTTAATTGCCTGTTGAATGGTCTGCACTACGAGGGTTGTTGCGTCATGCATTGACCGCAAGTTATCTCTCCTAACGCCGTTAAGCAATCTATTACTAAGGAGCACGTATCTAAGGAGACAGCACGTTTACTTCCAGGTTTCATAGCTGCACTCAGGAACAACGTGAGGCCGAAAGTACGAGAGGAAACGATTTTGACGAGACACAATATCCTTTTGGCAGTGGACAGGTCGAATAAAACCCAACGGATTTTGCTGACGAGACGTCGCTAGATGAAACCACTCTATGGGGCAGGCAACGGTCCAACCGGACTTCCATCCCAAAAACATAATGATGACCACCAAAAAAGGGAGCCAATTTATGCCAGCCTTTTCTTTAAGTCGTGTACGCCCGTGTTAATATGTAAATAATGCTAAAATTGTGGACTCATATGCTAACAGAACTGGTCTCCCACAAAGTAATCTGAAAATATTACTTTTGCAAAGCCGGCATTATATTAAATATCATTAAACGCTGCAGTAACCTTGGAGGATTTACCGTGCACTGACTGGTTGGCACAATCATTCGTTGTACAATCTGGTTTAAGAGACGATACTGCTTGAGAAAACCATTTAATCCTGGGCGCTAGTCAGCAGGAGACGTGTAAAAATTTTTCATCGCCAATCGTGAGCTGATGGATGGGTATGAGTATAGAGATCAGTTAGCTTGCTGCGTTGGAATCAGCTTTACCTAGCTACGAACAATTTGTGACGTAATAGTATTAGTGCATATAAATGGCGTCAGATGACTCCTGGATATAAGAATCATGAAAGAAAGGTTCCGTAAAATTACAGACCAGTATTGGTTCATACGTGTATTAAAAATACCGGTACGCGAAGCGTGCAACAACTTTCACCGTCATACGTTAGCGAAAGATCTTGCTAACGACCCGATAAAGAAACTGGTCCTGCGTAAAATCCTTAAGCGGATGGAAGGTCTTTATTCACCCATTCGTTAGCCACTGTCATCTGGCAGTACTAGAAAGCAAAAACGAAAGCTGAGATTCTACAGCTCCCCTTTAAATTAAAGTTCATGCGAGAGGACAGTACATACATATCATCATTTGCCCATCTAACAGACTCCGTAATGGATAACGTAAAAATAATCACCTCTGTAGTCGAGAAACTGAAAGAGTTGAAACCAAATAACTCGCCAAATCGGGATAGTATCTTATTTCGGTTTTAGAGAGACTACTTTTCGGCACTGGCCCCTTGTAATGCTTGCATTTATTGCGAATCTTTTGTCCTTCGGAAGTTCCATATGACATGGCAAAAGTGCAGGTAGCTCCTTTGTATAAACAGGATTAATTTTACTACAGATTTCTTGAGCATTTTCTAATATAGAATGCCACAAATTTTCTTCTGAAAGTAAAGCGTCGTTCCACAAATCACCGCGAATTTAGATATCATCGCTCGTGTTAAGATCGCCCTGTCCTTTCGTCGTACGATATTCCTCGACGCATCGATGAAGGACAAGATGCAGATTCCATATTCGTAGATTTTCGCACAGCACTTGATACAGTGCTATATTGCGTATCATTAAAGAAGATCCAAACCTAGGGCAAAGTTTCTCAGATATAACATTTTCTGGAAGTCATCTTTAATAGAAAGCACTAACCAGCAAATTCCGCTGATTCTGGAAATTCGCATGACAGACAATCTTATTAACCGTGACAATGGCTACCAGCTAGATAATGCGTGGAACCCCGTCATCTCTAAGATCTTCTCCAGCTGAAGACGTCAGAGTACTCCGATGGCCGCGGCAATTGACGACGCCGAAGGCAGCTGAGTTCTGCAGTTCCACCAGCGAGGGCGCTGCTGGCGAGCGGTGTGGTTCGTCTCTCCATATGATTTTGACGCATGCGCGGAATACTCGCTGCACGCTATATATTACGGAACGGAGGGCGAATTCGTCAGTCTTCGATGGCTCACCTGAGGATGGCTGGCAGTTGTCCAGTCGAAATATCGTGGATGGAAGCTAACGACGACCGGCTGCAAGCCCGAAATCTTTTTGAATGTTGTTGCACCTGCTATATGCGGGAGTGTTGGGTATGCCTGTAGCGTGGTAAGGCACAGGATTGAAAGTATTGGTTGGGGTTAACTGTGATTGAGCGGTAAATAGCACATCTCAGTCTCATGGGTTCCGCAGTTTACGGAATTTGCACGGGCAATTACGTTACAAGGATAACAAAAAAAATCACTCCGTCTTCAGGCCACGAGTGGTCTACCCGGACCATCCGACCTCCGTGTCATCCTCAGGGGAGATGCGGATAGGAGGGGCGTGTGGTCAGCACACCTCTCTCCCGGTCGCTATGATGGTATTCTTGACCGGAGCGGCTACTATTCAGTCGAGTAGCTACTCAACTGGCATCACGAGGCTGAGTGCACCCCGAAAAATTGCAACAGCGCATGCCGGCTGGTTGGTCACCCATCCAAGTGCCGGCCACACCCAACTTCGGTGTTCTCACGGGAACCGGTGTATCCACTGCGGGAAGGCCGTTGCCACTTTACAAGGATTGCATTTAAAAATCTTGTTGCCACAGACTACTAAAAGCGTCACAGATCACACCACTTCATGGCCCATCCCAGTGGCTACGACCAACACTTTTCTCTAACTTTCCGTACACACATCTCCTAATGGATAATGAGACAATCGCTGTTTTACTTATGTGTAGAAAGCGTAATGTCATCAGCTTCGTGCATTAGTCTTCCTGCAACAGGTTTCGGTGATAAAATCTTTTATCACTAGGTCACTGTGCAACGTAGGGAGATCACACTTTCAGCGAACATTATCACCATAGCCAAGTCGTCTATCACCTGTTTTGATACTATCCTCCATCTGTTCTTATTTTTGGCTAATCTTTTCAAATCTACTTAGTTACTACACCCAACGTCGTACATGAAGTGTTGCGTCCGTTGTTGTAAGAGGTGGATTAGGCACTACAGACACCAATAAATGCGTAAAACATGAGCTTATTTATTTGCGCTGTACACAATGCAATTTAAATTATAGGTAAATTGGAGTTTCAGGCTTCTCTGTTCAGCTGTAGTATTCACATAATAACAGAATTGTCCGAATAATTATGTTGATCACTGAATATGAGTTTCTATCACTAAATATCGATAGCGTAATGTTATTTAGTCATTGTCGTGTAACACCAAGTCTTCCAAGATACGAGAAGTATCTCGGTGGCTTCCAAGGGAAGACTGCGTCCTCTTGTGCGTCCATAACTTCACCGATAGCAAGACGGCCCGCTCTGGAGAGATCGAGCTTCGCGGTGAAACACTAACTGCCAGCTTACATGATCGTGTTTCACGGACATGCTTACGACGTGCGACACGTCTCATGCCGCGTACCAGGACACTGTTGGTACCATAACAACCATTTTGTATATTCTAATTTCTTATCTGTAATTATTATCTTCCTTTTGCTGCTCCTCCGAACTACAAGTTAAGAAGTCCTGTCAGTGCCTTGTGTATCCACTAAATTTTTAAGATTATGTAACAGCATTACATTCTAAAAGATTCTACTATCTTCAGTGGATTTCCAGTTGTTTTAATATGAAGTAATTCTTTATTCTCCTTTCTACTAATCGTCATCTTCTCCTGTGCTTTAGTTACGCTTACGCAATATAGTATAGTTATAACGGTATTGGTATCTTTACTTATTTTATATCCTTACTAATGTCCTTCGTTACGTCTTTACCTCGGTGGCGAAATTCTATTCACAATGCACATTTTAAATTTCATTTATGTCGACATTATTAGCCATTTGTAAACTTACAGGCATCTGCCAACTATGATTTTAATATTGCATGTTCTAAAGAACAGACAAAACATATATAATTAAGGTGACGACGGCCAGTGATCCCTTCAGTGCAGGTACACAGCAAGCTTGAACTCTTGAGAAGTGTCCACACTACCCGTGTTCACCAGATTATTCGCACTCGTGCTGCTTCTAACCTCATCCACTCTACTCCAGTTGCTTTCCAGGTTTTGAATTGTTAGGGTCTGCTCCGTATTCGTAGTCGTGCCTAGCACCAGCTTCCTAATTTGTAAATGGACAAAGTGGTTACAGCCAGTTCCAGGTTCCTTGTCATGAGCCTGTTAGCACACGAACAAGACAGAAAAAGGCACAACAAAGACCCAAGAAAACGCAGGTGGCGGATGATCACAGTTTCCAAAAACAGAAAATGATGTAACGGGAGTCTTTTAATGAGTGACTTGCATGTCGAAAACTTACATTTCAAAACATTTTGGCGCATGACTGCATCCAATTTTCAATATTTCATAAATTTCGCGGGACCGAAGGTAGAAAACGCTGACAGTGAATTTCAGAAAGCTGTACCAGTTACTGTGCGGTTGGTACATACGCTTAGATACCTAGAAAATGTCGATTCCTAATCCATCCTTTTTTTAAATTGAAAGTCTCCAAGCAAGTGATATGAAACATTGCTCCCGAAGAATGTGCAGCTACTAATGGCAGCCTGAGGAAGTAAGTAAAGGTAAATTAATAAATTATACCGATTTTGTTATTAATGCACTTTTATTCATAAGTTATGAAGCAAACAAATAATAAACCAAATATTTGATTTAAAAATGAGTGAAAAAATTTAAAGCAAGGATTATTACTTTTGATTATTATAAATCGAACAAATCCAGAAAATAGGGAGAGTCTTGGTCGCTGAAGTCAGAAGTAGAACTAGGTGTCTGGTGGATGCTGGTTTGCATCTGTTCATGTGCATGTTGAGCTGATGGAATCCATAAATGCGAGGAACAACTGTAGTTGTTGTTGGTTGACTTTGGTCTAGAATGCTCGAAACAGCCGATTTCTGCTCGGATTCTTTATCCGTTGCATACCCTCCATAGCCATCAAACTCGTTTCCAGTTTTAGATATAGTAATTTGTGATGCATTATATGCCTATACATTGGATCTTCGGCCATTTTTATCTGTTTTTTTTTTAGTTTTTTTTGTTCAGCAAATACCTTCTTACGGTGTGTTGGTGTGGATGTTACTTTATTGCCATGCATTCTTTGATGATCCATTTCTTTATTATTGATTTCTTCAAAAGTTCTCTCTGTAACTTCGTTTGTACCCTCAGTTCTTCGAAATCCTCCCAACAAAGCTACGACTGTGCACTATGTGATCAAAAGTATGCAGACACATGACTGAAAATGACTTACAAGTTCGCTACGCTCTCCATCGGTAATACTGGAATTAAATATGGTGTTGACCCACCCTTAGCCTTCATGACAACTTTCACCCACTCATGCTTACGTTCAATCAGGTATTGGAAAGTTTCTTGGGAATGGCAGCCCTTTATCCAAGGAGTGCTGCACGAGAAGAGCTATCGATGTCGGTCGGTGAGGCCTGACACGAAGTCGACCTTCAAATACATCCCAAACGAGTTCTATAGGATTCAGGCTCGGACTCTGTGCAGATCAGTCCTTTACAGGGATGTTATTGTCGTGTAACCACTCCGCCACAGGCCGTGCATTATGAACAGATGCTCGATTGTGCTGAAAGGTGCTATTGCCATCGCAGTGGGAAGCAAGAAGGTGCTTAGATAATCAATGTGCGCCTGTTCTATGACAGTGCTACGCAACACAACAAGGTGTGCCAGTCCCCTTCTTGAAAGTCACGACCACACTATAACACCACCGCCTCAGAATTTTACTTTTGGTACTACACGCGCTGATAGATGACGTTCACTGGGCATTCACCATATCTACACACTGCAATCGGATCGCCACATTGCGTACCGTGATTCGTCACTCCAGACAACATTTTTCCACTGATCAATAGTCCAATGTTTACGCTCCTTACACCAAGCGAGGCGCCGTTCGGCATTTACCGGTGTGAGTTGTGGTTTATGAGCAGCCGCTCGACGATGAAATCCAAATTTTCTCACCTCCCGGCTAACTGTCATAGTACTTGCAGTGGATCCTGATGCAGTTTGGAATTCCTGTGTGATGGTCTGGATAGATGCCTCCTATTACACATTACCAACCTCTTCAACTGTCGCCGGTCTCTGTCAGTCAACAGACGACGTCGGCGTTTACCCTTTTGTGCTGTACGTGTCCCTTCAGGTTTCCACTTCACTACCACATCGGAAACACTGGACCTACGGATGTTTAGGAGTGTGGAAACCTCACGTTTGACGGGTGACAGAAGTGACCCCCAATCACTTGACAACTTTCGAATCCCGTGAGTTCCGCGGAGAGCCCAATTCTGCTCTCTCACAATGTATAATGTCTATTGAGGTCACTGATATGGAGTACCTGGCAGTAGGTTTCAGAAAACTGCACCTTATATGAAAAACGCATGTTTTTGGGGATGTCCGAATACTTCTGATCATATAGTGTAGATTAACATAAAAATAACAGAGCAAGTAAATGAAAGGTGAGAAGAAATATGCAGAAATAGAGGGAAAGCCCGAAAATAATGTAAAAATATGAGAGCAATGTAAAGTTCATAAGTAAGACGTAAAATATTCGTTGTAATTACTACAAACCTGTTATTACACATTATTGATTTTAATTACTATTCATATCCATTATTATTAGAATGTCCATTATTATTAATGCTACTAATAATTATTAATATGATTAGAAATTATTTACACAACAAGACTTGTTGCTTGTAGCAGAGAAATATGATAGAAAATGGAATTTTCCTCATTACCTTGGTGCATACATGTATGCGTGTCCAAAGGAATATTGCATCGTAATTCGGAATAACTTAGGCACTACAATACTGCAATATCGTATTTACCCGGCCGCAGCGGGCAAGAGACTCCCAAATAAAACATCTGGCCTGTAAGGGTATTTATAATGGATGTATGGGTGCAAGTTGTAGACATATGATTGACGACATATGGAACTTTTTGTCTGGCCGTGAGTCGCGCTCGGATGGCCTAATGGTTAGGTGACATCTGTCGATAAGCAGGAAATCCGGATTGGAGTCCCGACACGGCACAAATTTTCACTGCCGTCATTCCATTGTACAGTTGATAGTTGTCCATATTCGCAATCGCGAACACCTTTCAAGTATTCCAGTATCTGTATAACACATTTCTTCAAGGATGGTCTGGCCATGGCGGACCCATTACCTCGTGTTCCACATCATCTGACCTGACCCCATTAGGTTCTGCTTACAGACCGGTTTATAGGGGGATGTGTGTGCTACGAAGTTGGACGTACGTGAATAACTTGCTGCTCGCATCACCGACGCTGTTGCCCGCACTAAATCCCGCTGAGGTGATGTTCGATGTCCAGCACAACACACTCTCCAAAGCTTTAACAAGCTCATTGAGTTGGTTAGGCGACTTTTAGAACACCTCTTGTAGTATGGATCAGTCATCTGTTCCACCATAATTCTGTCCACACAGCGCCCACACAGCATATCCTTAAGTCTCTTCATAATCATTCATGGGTGTTTGTAATCTTGAATCCACTTCAGTTCTGTAACGAGTGAAAATCGAAAACATGTTCGAATTACTCTTTATTTTCACGTGTTGAATAACCTAACAAATGACGTTACACTCCTTCATAGCCACCCTGTATATCATTAAGGCGACGATGGGCAAAATGCCTCCAAACTCGACCACACGGGAATCGTCGAAATGCAACAAGTAACGAGGCTGTGATCAGGAGCAATGCATCAGTAGTGTGTAGTGTAGGTTGAGAATTTGGATCTGATGGGAGGTGTGCTAGAGTACTTCATGCGGCTGTGTAGAAATGGTGTAGTGGTCAGCGTGTTCGTGCCGTTTATTACTTGACATCGTGTCTTTGCGGTACTACCGTCCCGTTCCTTATTCGATTTACTGGCGTCACTAAGCACTAAGTTGCTGGCCTGCCTGCTCGTGAGACGCAGCAGCAGCGCTCTCTACAAGAGCACCGCTAGTATATCTGGGTGTCCGACTTGAGAACTGACATCAAGGGAGCCAGGATGGAACTCCAGTGAGGCCTGCACAGCCAGTATTCGCCCGACCTTTGGCGACACACATGCACTGTCCGACGGAAGGAGACTTTAGCAGGGATGACCACTGGTTGGTCGTTCGGCTTGTCGTCTCATCGGGCGACGTGTATTTGGTCTTCCAACCAGTTCTGGGCCCCTTGGTCATCTTGCAGGACGTGGGTCGGTTCTCTTCTTGCGCTGAAATGTCGGGTGCGCAATGGGCAAGTGTTCACTCTGCATGGTTGGGTCCGAGCCAGTGTCTCCGGGTCGTCGTGTGTCCAAGTTGTGAACGGACATCAAGGGTGTCGATGACTAAGCAGCAGTGAGGTCAGGACAGCAATGACTAGCCCGACCATTGCCGGCACACATGACTTCAGTAGGGACGACCTCGGTTGGTCGTTCGGTCGGTCATCTCATCGGACGTCGGGTATTTGGTCGCTGAACGCTTCTGGGTTCTCTGTATGTGACGACTTGTAATTCGTCCTTGTTGTACCACAGTTACTGGTTTTAGTATCGTTCGAGTTGTTTGTGAAAGTGTTTCCGCAGAATCGTGTGTAAAAATGGTTCAAATGGCTCTGAGCACTATGGGACTTAACATCTGAGGTCATCAGTCACCTACAACATAGAACTACCTAAACCTAACTAACCTAAGGACATCACACACATCCATGCCCGAGGCAGGATTCGAACCTGCCACCGTAACGGTGTCGCTGTTCCAGACTGAAGTGCCTAGAACCGCTCGGCCACACCAGCCGGCGAACCCTGTCTAGCTTGTGGTTTTGACTCACCAGTTATTGTAACGCTGTCTGCGTGCTGGATGGAGTGTGTCGGTTGGAAAGGAGCGCAAGCAAGTCTCCGTGGCGTGGGGGCAGGCCGGGGCCACTGGTGGTGTGCATGCACTGTCGGATCGTGAGGTGCTAGCTTTGAGAGCGACAAGTTCATTGCCCACAGAACCTGGACGCTGAAGTCGAGTGATCGGTTAATCTGGGCGTATGATGTGTTGGAGTCGGCGAAATCTTGCAGCCGCCTTCCTCTGTTGTGATTAATAATTTATTTGACTGTTACTTATCAGTGAATTGCACGATCGGTATTTTCTGCCCTGTTTCCGTGAACGCTCCTGTTACCTGCCTTGCTCGTTAGCGTAGTTTGTAGGCAGTGTGCCTTTTCCTCGCTGTGTTGTTGCTTTCCGCATGGCGTGTAGTTCGACAGCCTTTTAAGTTGTTGGGTTCATATTTGCTTACAGTGGTTATTGTTTCCCTGGCTATTTTTAGACGCCAATGTCTGGAGGTATAGTGCTGTTCGCATTTTCGTCATCAGCCAATACTTTCCATCGTTGTGCCGTTGGTCGGATGCAAGGGAATAGGTTAAATTGTTGGTCGGTCCTGGGGCTGTCCCTAGTTTGGGTTCCCATCCGATTACCTAACTTCTACTCTTGGCTGCCTGTCTCATATCACCTTACATTTGAGCTACCTTCCCAGGCCGACCCTTGGAACACTTCTGGGCACCACCTGTGTTTGTTTTAAATTGTGATTTTAATTTTAGTTGAAGTATTGTGTGAGGCCTTTGAATTCAGTACTTTTTTTAATTTTACATAAAGGCCTCCAGCTGTGTTAAATTAAAATTTTGAGCACTGACTGTTTAAAGAAAATTTTTATTCTTTCATTTTGTTCTATCTGTAATTGTTTCTAAACCAAGACCTAATCCATTAAGTGGTTCCATGTGTTACGTGTGGCCTTCAGTCGATGATTTATGTCACCCCGCTAGTAAGGCCTTCAGCTGTGTGTATTTTCTGAAATAAAAGTTTTTATAAGAAGCAAGGAGTTTATTCTAAATATTTTATCTGACTTGTTTTTCAGGCCTTCAGCCGTTGTCTCAAATTTGTTTGTGGCCTTCAGCCCTGCAATAAGTTAATCAGGTTTCGGCGGTTCTGTTGCAGGTTTAAAAGAAATTTTCTTGCTTAAAAATATTTTTTTTAATATTTCTTAATTTTAGCTGTCCCTCAGATTTTTAGTGTTGGCCTTCAGCCGCTAATTGTTTTGACTGCATGTTTCTTTTTTTAAAATTTCTTTTACTTTCTGTTTTTAATTGCTTTTGATTTCTAAGACAAGCCTTCAGCCGTTCTTGTGTTGCTGCGTGGTTTTGGGCCTTCAGCCCAGAAAGTAAGTTTTCTTTCACTAGGCTTTCAGCCGTATTGTTTAATTGTGATATTTTAAGCCAATGTGTAAATAAGTGGTTCTTGGGAAAATAAAGTTGTGTGTTTGATTGTGCAACTCACAACAACTTTTTATGGCCCAATCCACAACCTTAACCTTATCCTGCGCGCTCTCTGTCTATCTACCGATCAGGTCTCATTGCCCTATTGATGTAAATCAACTCCCATCGTAGAAAACGTGTTAAATTCCTTTGTGTTTTGATTCACAATAGCTGAGGGATGTCTGTTCCTTCATACATGTTAGAAAGAAAAGATACCACATTACACTGACGCCCAAAATTAAAGCAACAAAACGCTATTTCCCCATCCTGTGTCTAATTCACTATATAATCATACAAACTATCAACATTAGTCCGTACGATCGTGTCCTGCACGGAAAATGGCGTTCTGGTCAACGGACAACCACGCCAACAATGACGCCAGGGCACCTATCAAACGGGGTAGTGTTTCCCGGGTAGTTCCAGATGCACAGTCGCTGTGCATACAGTCACAGACGGTGCAGTATGGCACAGAGAAAACACCTACCAGGCTCTCTTTACGGGAGAGACATGGATAGAATTGCAGCACGAGAGTCGCAAACTGATGAAGCCCGATGGCTTAGAGTGAATCGTTCTGTTGTTTTTCGCGTATGGTAAGAGTCTATAGAGATCAAAACTATCCCGAAGACCAGGGCGGGGATGACCAGGTGTAACATCAGAAACAGAGAACAGTTAATCGGCTGTAAGGGCACGGCGGTACCGCACGGCAACTGGCATGTGACCTGGAACATTCACTAGACATGTTGTAACGAGGCAATCGATGTGCAGAAGGCTTCCGCAGAGTGGCCTTTATTGTTGGAGATCTACTGTGTATATACCTCTGCCTCGTCTTCAGAGAAGGGAATGTCTAGCGTGGAACAGTCAACGTGTCACTGGATGCTCGAACAGTGGGCCAATGTTCTTCTAACAGAGGGGTCCCGATTTAGTCTGGACAGTGGTTGTAGATGGATTCTCGTCTGGAGGGAACGTGAAACACGATTTCGGGGCCAAATCATTGTGGAAAGACACGATATCGAGAACGATCCGTAATGGTGTGGGAAGGGATTATGTCGAACATCTCTTCATGAAATTGTACTATTAAATCGGCAAGGTTTAACTGCTGTCAGGTATCGTGACAACCTCTTTACACCTCATGGGCGGCTGTTGCGATGTGCTGTGGGCTCAGACTGTATTTTGTGGCGATAATTCTCGACCTCTTAGAGCGCGGATGGTTGATGTTTCCCTGGAAACGAAAGATGCTGCATGCATGGCATGTTCTGCTCGCTTTCTCGATCTGGCACGTCTGGGATACACTAGGGACACGGGCTGCATCACGTCTGAATTCACGGACCACTCCCAATACTTGCTAGCAGCGCTGCGGGATGAATGGTAGTTATTACCTGAACATCAGTCTGACGACATCATCACAGTACGCCCCATCGTTTATCAGGCCTGTATTGCTGCTAGAGGTGGCCGCAACCCGTACTGAACGAATTAACCAGTTGTCAGAATATGTATGTAAATCCGTTAGTTAGAAAAAACGAAGATCATTTTTGTCTGCCATTACGCATATTGCCGTTGTTGGTGTTCTGTATCCTTTATATTGTTCCGACTTTATTGTCGTCTGATTTTACTGTTTGGTGGCGATATAAATGCAATCTTGTAAAATATTGGTTGTTTGGCTTAATATTGGACACCAGTGTATGTTGAGAAGAAGTTTGTGTTACGTCTCGCGTTAGCAAGTGTCAGAAATCGATTCCGACTAAATCATGAACTATCGACACTATAATTTAACAAAGCCCATTATTTCTGTCTGCAATAGTTGAGTCCTGCACGTACGTAATCGACTGAATCGCACTCAACGCCACGCAGAATCTCAGAGACTCCGAGTGATTATCGGCGTATAAAATTCATTCCACAACGAATACCCTGTAGACATGTCTGACATCATATCGCTTTGTCAGACTAATTCCGATTCTGTATATACCATCACGATTGATTTACCCGCGCGTGGAGGCTCCAAAGAGAAAGTTTCCAGATTGCATTCATCTCCTTGTAGGTACAGTATCTGGCATGATGCCATGTGGTTCTAATGGGTACATGAGACGACCACCTCTGTTTCACACAGCCTGTAATTTCGACAAAAAGCGTTACATTTCTGGCGTGCTAAGGCTTCAGACGTGATAGAAGAAGAAACACTAGTCGACAGGAAAGATGCAGGGGATCGACATCTTGATTATAAACTAAAACTGTCGAAGACTTAAAATGGAATAAGGCAGAAGGAATACACAACATTCCATAGAAATTTCTAAAATCGTTTGGAGGAATGGCACCTAGACGGCTAATCACGATGAGGTATCGCATGTATGAGACTGGCGATATACATCTGACATTCGGAAAAACATTATGCACTCAATCCCGATAACAGAAAAAGCTGGAAAGGCGTGAATTATCGCGGTATCAGCTGTAACAGCTCATACATTCAAGTTCTTGACAAGAGTAATATACAAAAGAATGGAAAAGAAAATTGAGGGTCTGTTTGATGACGATCAGTTTGGGATTAAGAAAGGTAAAGGATCCAGAGAGGCAGTTCTGTTGTTGCGGTTGATAATGGAAGCAAAACCAAAGAAAAATCAAGACACACTTACAATATTTGTCGACCTGATAAACGTTCTCAGTGTCAAATTATGTAAGATGCTCAAAATTCTAAGATAGGGGTAAGCTGCAGGATTTGTCAACCTGACAACCGTTCTCAGTGTCAAATTATGCAAGATGCTCAAAATTCTAAGGAAATCAGGGGTAACCTGCAGGGAAAGACGGCTGTGAGACAAAGATGCAGTCCTTCGCCCCAACTGTTCAATCTGTACATCGAAGAAGCAATGACGGATATAAAAAAGGAGTTTCAAAAACGGAATTAAAATTCAAGATGAAAGGATATCAGTGATTAAGGTTCACTGATGACTTTTCTATCCTTAGTCAAAGCGGAAAATAATAACACGATCTTCTGAACGGAATGAACAGTCTAACGAGAATAGCATGTGGATTGAATGTAAATCGGAGAAAGACGAAAGTAATGAGAAGTATCAAAAATGATAAACATTAGGAAAATTGGTATTCACGAAGTAGATGAACTTAAGTAATTTTGCTACCTAGGCAGCAAAATAACCCATGACGAACAAAGTAAGGAGAACACAAAATGCAGATTAGCACTACCAAGAAGTGCATTCCTGGCCAAGAGACGTCTACTAGTATAAAAGATGGGCGTTAACCGGAGGAAGACATTTCTGAGGATGTGTGTTTGAAGCACAGCATTGAAAGGTAGTGAAACATGGGCTGTGGAAAAACCGGAATCAAAGAGAATGGAAGTATTTGAGATTCGGTGCTAGAGAAGAATGTTAAAAATTAGGTAGACTTACAAGGTATGGAATGAGTAGATCCTCCGCTTAATCGGTGAGGAAATGAACATGATGAAAACAGTTGCAAGAAGAAGGGGCAGGATGGTAGAACATCTGTTAATACAGCAATGAATAACTTCAATGGTTCTAGAAGGAGCTACAGAGGGTAAAAACTGTAGAGGAACACAGAGCTTGAAATCCATCCAGCAAATAATTTAGGACGAACGCTGCAATTGCTACTCTCAAGTGAAAACGCTGGCACAGGAAAGGAATTAGTGGCGGACTGCTGCAGAAGTCAGAAGACTAAAAAATAAATAAAAATTAAAAAAATTAAGATGGATGCCATCCCTGCGAGATCTCTGTGCTATTATCTTTCAACAAGATAATAGATGGCTGAATTTTATGCTTGGAGTCCTGAGCTACCTCGATAAGGTATTCCATTATTGACCTAGTTAGCACCATCTCCGATCCCCCACTCTTTGATAACATGTAGCACATGGTCTAATGAGAGACTGCCGTAGCGTCCCTCGCCAGCTGCTACGATTCGGGAACTCTGGCATAGAGTTGATGCGCCATGGAATGGCGTACCCTTATTGTGTCATAAGAGGTGTGATCAAAAAGTAAGGGGAAATTTTTTATTTCGCAGGCTTTATATAAAAATGGAATAACGTGCAATACCATATGTGAAATGTTGACTGTGGCTTTTGGTGAACCTATCTTGAGTAATACAAGAGTTTACGAGTCACATAAACTTTTCAAACAATGTAGAGAAAACGAAGAGACGACCGCCCTGGACGTCCTAACACATCAATTACCGACGACATTGTGGAAGAAGTAAAGAAAATCGTGCTGGGAAATCGCCATATCACCACAAGAGAGGTTGCTGATGACGACGGAACAGTGTTTGGCTCATGCCATGAAATTTTTTCTAATGTTTTGGGCATGAAGCGTTCAGGAGTAAAATTTGTTCCGAAACTGATGAATTTCGACCAAAAACGACGTATCGTAGACAGGGCTCAGGAGCTGCTGAGTGAAGTCGAAAACGATCCAGAAATTCTAAAGAGGGTTTCCAACAAGTGGCGTCGAAACCAAACCCCAGCCATCTCAATGGAATCTGCCTGAAGAGTCAACACCGAAAAAAGTTCGACAAGTTAGATTACATGTGCAGGTTCAGTCCACTGTTATCAAAAATGGATATGCATCACGAGTTTCTGCCCTAGGTCGTATGGTTAATAAGGAATATTAGCTGGATGTTGTGCGCCGTTCGCGTGAAGCAGTCCGAAGAAAACGATCAGAATTGTGGCAAAACGACTCTTGGAAATTGCATCACGATAATGGTCTCGCTCTCATCTCAGTGCTTGTTCTTAATCTTTTGGCAAAATATCTAACCTTTATGCTGCCTCAGCTACCTCATTTGCTGTACGTGGTCCCCTTAGATGTGCTGCTATTCCCGAGGCTGAAAAGAACCGTGAAAAGACGTCTTTTTGCCACCACGGATGAAATAAGAAAACAGAATCACTGGTCACTGGTAGAGCTGAACATAACTATGTTCCACAAGTTCTTCCTAGATTGGAAAACACGCTGGCACAAGTAACTAAAGAGGACAAAACTGATGTCGGTGGGTCAATAAACATTTTCCAAGGGAAACAAAAATTCGTGTTACTTTTTGATCACCTCTCTCTCTTTCTCAGCTCGGATCAATGCTAGAACACGGTCTTTGGGTTTACGATGTCATTATCCTACTTAATCAAATGTTGAGACAATCAAGGTATCCGCCTACGAAACACTGTATCATAACCAAAATGCTCCAAGCACACAGTAATAGAATATTACGATCGGTTCCTTCAGATGGCGTACGAAAGCCTTAGTATATCTGTTAAGACTTTCGGAAGGTTTCCACATAGGATGTCATTGACAAGTAAGTATTATCTTTATCACATCTTCCAAAATTGGCCAGTTTCGGCCTTATAGGCCATTTTCGAGCGCATTAGGTGTCAATTTATAGTGCAACTACCCAATTACAGAACGGCGGACTTGGTCTGTTCGAGAGTGAGGAAGGAGAGGCACACTTCCATCAGTCGCAATCCCATTACTTTCTATTACTCTTGCGTATCTAGATTTCGGCTATAAATAGCCATTTTCAGTGCATTGGAATTACAGTCCAACACACTCGCGGCAGTACATGTCACCATACGATCTCACTGATGTGTAGGCTGAGGGAAATTATGCACAACAATTCTTTATAGAATCAAAGTTGATTTCGAGAGTGAGCACATAACTTGTACTCGTTGGTGTTCAACAACGAAAGTAAGTAGTAAACTATAATGAGATGTTAGGTATGAAATTTCTAGATGTTAGGTATGTTGATGGCCCCTACTGCACACAGTAAGCATTATGGTTTTAATTTTGATGCTTGCACGTTACGTGCGAGCTCTCAGAGTGGTTATGTATGCCGTTTTATAATTGGATAAATTTACAATTACAGAGCGTCCCAGGGAGGATGGTCCATATTTAGGGATATAACTGGAACGACCATTCGATGCAAAATAAGCCTTGTAAACATGGGCGCTGAAGGGCGTACCTTAAGAGCTAGTAGCACTTGCTCATCTTTGCTACTATGAAACATGTCGCTTCTGCTGAACCAGTTCTCGTAACTGTTTGGATATGCGTTTCAGAACCCCTGTTTAATAAACATTTTTTTTGTTATCATCCATACTACCGCCTCCAAAAATATGGAAAGCAAAGAGCTTGCACTAGAGGAAATTTGTTACACAACATCGAACATGAAGAAATGTTCAAAGCTCCTGATAAATACATTTTAGAGTACATGTTTGACAGACTTTTTCGCTTCGAAAGATCGTTCCTGTCGTATCTCACAATATTAACCATTTCTCCAGGGACATCTTGTTTAGAGACACCTAACGCTCTCGAAAGTTCATAAAATTATTTTCCGTTAAGAAAAATGGATGCACTCGACGACTGCGATAAGAATTTCAAAATGATGGAGCAGACTAATCAGTCGTCCTTTCGTTTCAGTCTCTATTGAAGCAAACCTAGATTTCAGCTAGTGCCTAGACAATATCAATTTACTATTTAATAGTTTCAATGCAGTCCTAGTACGTCAGTTCCTTGTTGTTCGGGCTTCTATCGCAGTTCATTCATGACTGAACTGCGACAGAAGCGCGAACAACAGGGTGAGTGACGTACTTGTAACGCCGGACATGCATATCCTCCTATTTCCATCTATTGCACTGCAAATTTTTTCCTTATTTTGTTACCTGAAGATATAACATTTCTGTGTCTTTGTATATTGTAATTGTTTTACTATTTGTATATATATGCATTTATGTCGATGTATAATTGGTTTGTTTTGTGAATATTATTTGTATTTATACGCTGGGTCTGGCCTAGGGAAAACTATACTATCGAACGAATACATCGATAGGTCGTGTGGAGAACGAAAGTGTTTAGGATCTTTGGTAGTGTTAACTCTGCCGCGTGGAGCGCGGGCAGAGCAGAGGGAGTCTGGCAGGAGTAGTGCGGTTGAGCAGGTGTGTTGTGTGACGCTCCCGCGAGTTGCCGCACTTTCGGGGTTTGGCAGCATGTAATTGTGCTCGACTTGCGATGATAGTTTCTGACATGGCGTCGCGGACGGGAAGCATCAGCTGGCGCACATCAAGAGCCCGTTTCGTCTGGGGACCGTGTCGAGAAGAAGGCGCGCCAACATCCAGCTTCTGCAACAGCGACGGCCGACAATGAGTGACTGTCGCCACCTCCTCAATCGACGGCTTCAAACCTTCAATCAACCAACAAGGAAGACTGGTAGCACGTAAAGTTTTAGAACTGTATGGCAGACCTCAGCTTTTCAGACTTTTAAAATTGTTGCAGTAAAGGATACAGTTCAGCCAATGAAATATACAATATTACTGGATTGTGGAAAAATTTTTTGTGACTTGACTTTACACGATTTTAAGTGCCAAACTCGCTATCGCTTTATAGCGACAGTTTGTGAAACAAAATAAAGAGACTTCATTACACTATGTTTCAATGAATTTCTTTCAGAATATGTATGGAAATATTAATTGAGAAACTGCGCTTTACGAAAACCTTTTTTAAAATTTAAGCTGGTTCGAAGCATTGCTAATGAGGACATTAATATCATGCAAGCAAGCAGCTTCTGTGAAGAGGACACACTACCTTTTAAAATAATGTTTTGGAATTAGTCAATTTCCGGCAAAAATTCGAATTTATTATGTTTACGTAAAGTGTATGTAGTGTTTATATTTCAGTTGTACTGACAGTCACTGAAAGTCTTGTTATTTTTGAGCCAGGCCCGGTAGCGAACGTACAAAACCACCCCAATGCTTTACGAGTTATTTGTGTTATCGAAATGACAACACATCAAGCAATGTTCCTATTCTACGAAAACCCCTTCCACTGCTGCTTTCGTAATTTACTTTGTAAAAGGAGATTATCGAGCGGCGTTCAAATGTATTTCAACATTGAACAAGCTTTAACTATTCCCGTCGCTTTTAAAACAAAATTCCCAGAACATGAATATGGTCTTTACTCACCAGTACATTACATCATGCATACTAACCTTATTGTGTCACTGGACATTTTATATCGTTCAGTACTTTCAACTATCCCTTGATTGTCTTTATTTCTCTCAAGTTCTCCCATTGCTTCTCACCCGGCAGCCTGAGTTTGAAATCCACTTAATAACCACTCTTTAAACCATATTTTCCTCTACTGATTTATTTTAGGTCATATGTATTAACTTCTACTGTTTCTACCTACCTCTTGGCTTGTCGTTGTTAAATATAATATAGTACAATATTACGATGCTGAAACGTTAGGTCATTTTAAAGTAAACCAACCATTTTCTGTGCTGTTAAATGCCTCAAAACACGAATAAGTCGTCAGCAGAAAGTCAAACTCAATATTATACTCAGTCAAATGACAATCCCACCAATGATAAGTTTCGACTTTTCCTTCATCTGATCCGATGCGAAGCGGACATACCTGTGGGTGCCTATGATAAGCGGCTCTTCAATATGACGTTGTGTTGATGGTGGTGAGATATGAAATAATATGTAAGGATGAAATTAGTTGCAAGTGCATATCTTATACCTCTAGAATAGTACCGAGCTGTTGCGGGGAGTAGTATTTCCACCCGACAGTTTCAGAAGTCCTCTCCTCTCTATACATTTTTCAAATGTTGGTAATCAGGAACTCGCAACTGCTTCTCCCCTGATTAAATATTAGTTTTAAACATTTCATTCTCCACCAGGGATTGTACAAATCCTTTGGGGTCCATCAACACGTCATTAATGTGTGTTTGCAATCTGTATCACGAGGGCCGCTGTTTTTAACATTTATCCTTAGTCAATCATGATTCTTTTGACTAGTCTGATGGTGTCCTCCACCTCTCGTTCCTTTGTGCTGATGGCGTCGCTTCTGCCATACAGCTATCCACTACATCCTTCATAATTGAATTTCCGATTATCCATCAGGCACATATTAATTTCTGTGTCCCAGAAATCTTTCTATTCTCCTGTCAGGGACAAATTCTTGGATGACGCAGCATATTCTCCACTCAACCTAATTTCCTGTGTACGCGAATTCTTTCTCCTTTCCTACCACGTCTTTTCAATTACGACATTAAGCAAATTGTTCTTCTTTATTATACTACAGGGTGCCTTAAAACTCCTCGTGTATGATGAGAGGACGCTGTGTCAGTCATAGGGAGGACACTGGTGGATACTGAAGAGGAAAGGGATATCGAGCGATAGTGGTGTGAGTGACGTTTTTGGTAGGCACAATGGCTTGGCTACGTGATTATTAAATTTCGAGCATTCGCTTTGGTTCGAACTTGACAGACATGATTCGGTTTCTGATACAAGAACTATTCGAATTCGGGTATTAAAATTGAGAAGATCAGGTAGTGCACTGAAAAGAAAATGTAAGAGCGTCCCCCTCCCCGCAACCCCACCCTCCCCTGACGCCTCCGCATCAGTATCCAAAGCCTTCAGTAGTTACACATGAAGCTGAGCTGAGATTGTCCGATAGGTGTGGAAGAAGAATTCTACACAGTGATTTTCACAGACATACATCCGAAATGACGGTTACATAAGAATTAAGTCAGAGAGATTCTGAAACTCGCAGAGGAGTGTTTGAAAAAATTCTTCAAAACGTCCCCATGGCTCTGTTTTCTTTTCTTCTGATGAGGCCCATTTCCACTACTAGGCAGTTACCGCTACCAGGCAGTAGAAAACCGTGAGGAACGTCACCACATTTCGCGACAGTTTGGTGTGCTGTTGGTGAATTTGGTGTTGGAGTCTTTAGCTTTTCGAAGAAGACGGCATAACGGTAGCACTTAATTTAGATCTCTACTGTCGCATGATAGACACCTTCCTCCGACATAAGGTAATCCAGTGCGTTGGGAAGCACAGAAAGAGAGAAATCTAAATCCAACAAGATGGAACCACAACATTCTCTAGATATTTTGAGAAAGTTGTTTCCTAGACGTCCTCTCTCCTCACGAGGAAATATCACATGACCCCCAGAGTCACCCGACTTACCGCTTTCTAATTCTTTAGTGACACTTCAGTGTCAAGTCTACAAGCATCGCCCCACAATTCTGTGAGCACTTAAGAAGGTAATCATCCAGGAAGTGGCCGCACATCCACCAGAAACGGCACGAAGAACTGAAGACAACTTCCGGGAAAGACTTAGTCAGTGTGTGCACATTGACGGAAATCATTTAGCGGAGACAATTTTTGAAACCAGCTAATACAAAGCGGTTTTGTATATGTTGTTCAGAAATAATAGTATTTCACTGTACATCTGTTTATTCGTTTGTTTGTTTGTAACTACTTTTTGAAATACGGGGAGTCTTTTTGCCGGACCCTGAATATCTCGAACGGGATAGCACACTGGACTCGCATTCTGGAGGACAGTGGTTCAAATATGGTTCCCATAAGTCAGATATAAGTTTCCTGTTATTTCTCTAAATCACTCTGGACGAATGGAAACTCCCTCGGTGTCGACGAGACATGAAACCCTAATCTTCCTTCTTTCCTACTATACACTTATCATTGTCTTCATCTTACCTTTGTTTTTCGTAACTCACATCCTGTGCCTCGTACGCCTACATTCCATTCAACATCTCTTTTACGCGTCTCGCTTTCAGCAGGACGAGTTATTTCATCTGCTGCTCTAAGCACTGGTACGAAGTCCCACTTCAATTTCGTCCCTATTGTAAAATAATCTTTCTCCTCTTTCATGTTAAATTACAGTGGCGATAAACTGAATTTCAGCTTTATACTCAGAGCTGAGACAGGTGACGTGATACCGATGTATGTATATAGAGGCGGCGGTAGTATCGCGCACACAAGGAATCAAAGTGCAATGCATTGACGGAGCAGTGTTTTGCACTCGATCGAATCATGTGAAAAGGCAGCCGACTATACTAAGGCCACACGATGTGAATTAACAGAATGTGCATTGACGGAGCTGTGTTTTGTACTCACTTGATTCATATGAAAAGGCAGCCTACGATACTAAGCCCACACGATGTGAATTTACAGAATCTGAACGCGGAATAGTAGTTGGAACTTGACGCAAGGGACATTCCATTTTGGAAATAGGTGAGCATTTCAATATTCCGAGATCCACAGTGTCAACAATTTGCCGAAAATAACGAAGTTCAGGCATTTCCGTCACCGCGGCAACGTAGTGGCCGACTGCTTTCACTTAACGACCGAGAGCAGTCGTTTCCGTAGAATTGTCAGTCGTAGCAGAAAAACAAAACTGCGTGTAATAACAGCCGACAATGATGTCGGATGTACGACGGTGGTATTTGTTGGGACAGTGCGGCGATGTCTGGCGTTACTTGGCTATGGCAGCAGACAAGTGCCTTTGTTAACAGAACAACATCGCCTGCTGCGCCTCTCCTGGGCTCGCGACCATTGCGGTTGGACCCTAGACCACAGGAAAACCATGGCCTGGTCACATAAAGCCAGATTTCACTTGGCAATAGCTGCTGGTTGGGTTCGAGAGAGGTGCAGACACCACGAAGCCATAGATCCAGATTGTTCAAATGGTTCAAATGGCTCTGAGCACTATGGGACTTAACATCTGAGGTCATCAGTCCCCTAGAACTTAGAACTACTTAAATCTAACTAACCTAAGGACATCACACACCTCCATGCCCGAGGGAGGATTCGAATCCGCGACCGTAGCGGTTGCGCGGTTCCAGACTGAAGCGCCTAGAACCGCTCGGCCACCAAAGGCCGGCGATCCAGATTGTCAACGAGGCACTGTACAAATTGGTGGTGGCTCTATACTAGTGTGGGTCGTGTTTCAGTGGAACGGGCTGGGCCCTCTGGTTACGTCACCGGGTCACAATTGTTCGCGATTTCGATTGAGGAACATTCTGGATATTTTGAGCGAATGATGTTGTAACCGAGATCGACTGACATGTTTCCTACCGAACATTTATGGGACATAATCGAGAAGACAGTTCGTACACCGGCAACAATTTCGCATTTATGGACGGCTATAGAGGCAGCATTGATCAATATTCCTGCAAGAGGCTTCCAACGACTTTTTGAGTGCATACCCTTCGAGTTGCTTCAGTTTGTCTTACAAAGAAGGTCTGAGACGATATTAAGAGGTATTTCATGACTTTTGTAACGTCAGTGTGCACCTGGTGCGTTGTTCACTTGCTCTTGAAATCCCACTTTCATTACTCTCACTTCACTGTTTTCACCGTAGTAGGTTACGTACATATGTCAATTTCATATTGCAATCCCTCTAGGAATTTCCTAAATTTGTCCAGCATCTTATATTTTCCAAGCAATTTCCTGAATCTATAAATACCACGATTTCCTTTTATTGCTCCCTAAGTTAACACATTAGACTTCTAAACAACAACTCTGACAGATGAATTCAGAAATTATACAAAAACGCTGTAAACTGTCAATGCGCCAACGGAAATCTTTGTAATGATAACAATAATATTTGTTCATCTCTTGGTAAATTTTACAATGAAACGGGATAGTCAGTTCCATATATTATATTTAGTGAAACCACTCCATTCACATCCTACCACACACCGTTACTTGTCTGCACTAGGCTAATACGACCTTTTGCTGGATACGTAACTGCACTGAAACAAACAAAACAGTGCCATGTGATAAATATTTCATACAGAAACATATAGTATATACTTCACTCAAATTCTACTGCTGGAAAGAGCAAGTTATGTCATTGTGAATAAACTGTTTTCCTTTAATTTACAGAAACTATTATAATATTTTAGAAGTATTTTTGAAAGAAAACTAAAATTATTTTATTCTCGCTTCTGTAGGTTAGTCCCTTACGAAATTTTATCTTCTCAGCTGTTTAATCATTCCATCAATCATTATATTTCAAAGTGTGGCTCGTGTTACAGGCTGACAAGAATGCAGGTTTGGGTAGTGTTTGTCGTTTCCACACATCGTACCTGCAATGGACACCAGGTCAGCTGAGTGTAGGCAATATAACTGGTGTCCATGCGAGACGAGTGTGTGCGCATGCGTATGCGCGACTGTGTTTGTGTGTGTGTGCGGGGTAGGGGAGTGAGACGGCGGTTGTGGGCGGCTTGATAATTAGTCACACAGGTAATCAGCACTGCATTGTTCCGGCTGTTGGCTTCCCAGAGGTGTGAAGTTAATTGAGCTGAGCGCTGGCATTATGGACAGAGACGGCGAAACGGCCAAAATGATAAAGTGACCAAACAGGAACGAGATCTGCGGCTGAGGGCGTGATTGGCTGAACGTTTTCCCGCTAGGGACAGTGGGTTCCGAAGCCCGTTCCTCACACCTGAATTTCCGGGTTGTGCTCTCTCTGCTCCACCACAAACCGATTCTACTGATTTGAGGTTTTCATGGTGTTGTTTAGTGCCTATCGAATGTGACGCTCATTACTTACGGCCATGATTCGAAACATACTATATCGACTGCAAAACTTACTGTTACAACATGAATACTGTTCAAAGTATTTATGTACGAGGAAAGCTAACTTGTGCAGCTAGCGTTAACAGTAAACACTGGTAAGGGCACTCTCATCTTTGGGGTACCTTAAGTTTCAAAATTAATTTTCAAAACAATTTCTAATCATCACTCATCTAAAAGTTTACTATAACCCATAGAAGCTCTTCTGATAAAGTATTTCCTTCTTCCTTCCTCTTCAGACCATACTTTCTGCTTGCTATAATAGCCTTTTGGTCACCAACTGGCGTTATATTATACACTAAACACGAATATAATACAATCGTTTCGACAGTATTTACAGACGTTCTCTTAAGGGCGAATAATCTGCTGGCTTCTAGGGGAAGTTTTCCATGTAAATTCTCCTGTTTCTGATGTCATTTGACAGTCGAAATCACAGTACTGTAGCGACTTTTGACAGTTTAATCCTTTGCGGATGGCAACTTGAATGGTGCTGAAATATGTTGCGAACATCTGGATCTACTTGCGTTTTCAAGAGACCTTCTGTACATTCGATCTGTAGGAACTAAATTCGATACTTCCACTTCTATTTTGGTATTTGGTGAGAATGATACGTTCAAAAGGTTTCAATGAGGATGAAGTTAGATAAATACTGCTAAACGAAAACTCAGCTGCCGAATCTGGTAGTGATTTCGAAGACAACGAAGAGTGCCTGCTATTACCAAGGGAAAGTTACGATTCATTGAGTTGCGTTGAAATTATGCATGAACCGGGCCATTCACAGCCGAAAAAGAAGGACTATGTCAGAAATAGTGAGTAGAGACGGCTGACTGACGGAGTATTTACACCTCAGGATTGATCTCTTTCTAACGAGTGAATACTCCGCCACACACCGTCAGGTGGCTTGCGGAGTATGGATGTAGATGTAGACTATGTAAGGAGACTGGTGAAAGCAAATGTTTTGAGCTTATATCTGACACGCATTTGATGGGACACACTGCCAGTGATCCTAGCAGCTCTTACAAACTCGTGAGTGAATGGTGTCAGTAATCTTCCACGAGTATGTTGTGGACACATAAAAGTGCAGACGAGATGTATCAGTTTTTAGTCATCTGCATGCTAATGGCTCACGTACAAAAGAACACAATGAAGGACTATTGGTCTACAGATCAAATGACTGGAGCCCCTTCCTTTTTTGAAGTAGTGCCTAGGGACAGATTTCTGACACTTCTTCGAGTGTTACTTTTTAGTGATGCGGACGTGTTGGGAGACGATGAGAGAGCGGATAGGCTCTTGAAAATAAAGTGTATTGTGAATTTTTTGACAGTTAAATTGAAGTTAGTTCTAAATACATTCGGAAATTTGTGCATTGACGAATCGGTAATGCACTACAAAGTTAGACATATTTCCAAACAGCATATACCAAGCCAAAAGCACAGATTTAGAATAAAAATTTATATCGTGCGAAGTTGAAACTAGATTTATTTTTGGTATTATATTGTACACAGGAACAGAAACAGAAATTTAAGACACTTTTTGTCTTGATGTTACTGGAGTTCTTGTACTTACTCTGTTGAAGCGTCACCTCAACAGAAAATTACGCTTCCATGTAATCCTTATCAAGTAATTAAATAGAATAAAATGAGTTGAGGAGGAAACAGAAAGCCAACAGATTATTTTACTTAAAAACGTTTGTAGTTCAACAGTGTCAAAATAACTCAGTCCAGAGAAGCAGGATGTGTATAAAATGGTTCAAATGGCTCTGAGCGCTATGGGGGTTAACATATGAGGTCATCAGTCCCCTAGAACTTAGAACTACTGAAACCTAACTAACCTAAGGACATCACACACATCCATTCCCGAGGCAGGATGCAAAGCTGCGACCGGAGCGGTCGCGCGGTGCCAGACTGAAGCGTATAAAAAGCGTGTATAAAAACTTGCCTTGACAGGGTAAAGTCAAGGAGACTGTGGACGTGTGACTGCGGGATCGTATTGCCTGTCCTACACTAGCAGGTATCGGCAGAGAGCAGCAAATCAAATGATTATCTCCTTCCGCTTACAATGAATGATAGTTTGTTGCACGGATTTCTCATGATTTTGAGGGAGGAAGGAGGAAAGTTTGAGTTCAAAATCCTTTCAGGTTCGGGAATTTGGAACAGACTCTCTTATAAAAGATAGTCTCCTGACTAACAGTAATTTCTTTCAGTTTCAGTTTTCCCGTGAACTATTCTGTTCTTCACAGCCCACTTCCTTCCACACACACACACACACACACACACACACACACACACACCAGCATGTTATTAAATGCATCTAGTCACCACAAGGAAAACTTCGCATGGACCTAACTGG